>NC_088115.1:16151550-16459628 GCF_036370855.1 Dromaius novaehollandiae | reverse complement strand
TTTTAGGGACTAGGTGTTTTTTATGCTGCAGTTTCTTTGTTGTAGCCTGTGTGTGACTTGCAGCAGGGATCAGCCATCTGTTGGGGACCTGCCCAGCGCTGTTCTGAGCGCTCGTGTCGCGTTGAACATCGAGCAAACGATTCCTGGCGCCGCGCAGGGGCGGGAATGGCCGTGCAGGTTCTCCCCAGCTCTAGCTCTGGCTCTCCTGCGGCGTCCCGAGCTGTGCTTTCCTGCCCCGTTACAGCGATGTGCTCGCGAACAGTAGGATGTTTCCATCTCAGGCTTGAAAACCGGTCCTAGCTGTATCACACGTGCTCTTGCCTTGGTGCTGGCAGTTCTGGGACTTGTGAATTGCTGTGGTGAGTGGAGTTGGGAGTCTCATGTCCTACATCGTGCTACAATAATAAATAGCAGCAGTTTGAATTCATCTTCTGGAGGCTTCGCAGGAAGTGAGTGGGTGTAGTAATTTGTACTTCTCTTACTAGTGTGTGTTTCATGTCAATTCACCTGTCAGAGCAGGGAGATGCCTCCCCGTGTCACTGCTTTATGGCCTTTTGGGAAAGGGGTTAGTCACTGTGCCACTACATTGCTTCCAGTTCTGGAACTGGCTGGTTCAGTCCTCACTGCTCTGGTGCTCTGTTGCTTGGTGTCGGTTCTCCCTGACTGGCTGCAGAGTACCCCAAAACTATTTGTCTTATTTCAGTGTTTCTGAGATGTCCTGGTGCAAAATGACCTCTAACTTGATGATGATGACGACTCATTCTGAATTATTTTTGGGGACCTCTGTGCAGTGTACGTGCTTAAAAATGTGTCTCCTAGGGTGGTGCTGAGCACCCTGTTAAGAGCACAGAAGCTTGGACAGTGCCAGCTGTGCAAGTGTCCCCAAGGTTCATACCGCAAGACATGTGAGACTGTCCCCAAGGAAGTGTGTTGCTGACAGCTTGCTTTGTCTCATGATTGTTTACAGTTACTGTAAATCTAACATGTTTAATTCATTTCTTCTAACTTAAAGCAATTGTTTGAGGCTACCCCAGTCATTTCCTTTGTCTGCCACGCTTCCTTTCTTCTCCCATTTTTCCTGCAGGCCTCTGGCTGTACCTGGCAGGAAGCAATCTTCCCTGCCTAACTCTGATCGGCTCTCCTAATTTCGGATATCGATCCGTTCATCGTGACCTGGAAGCTCAGGTTGCAATAGTGACAGAAAATAAAGCTTTGCAGCAGCAACTCCATCAGGTAGGTGGCTGATAAGGTGGGGATAACATGAATGTTGTGCTTCGTGGTCACATAAGGAATGGTGATGATGCAGCTGCGATAAAAACCTACAGCTGCAATAATTCAAAACCTTCTTGAGCATAGGAAGTCTCAAGGAGCTGTCAGTTAAGTGACTATTGATGAGCTGCCTGCTGCAAGTGCCTGTTTCTGGGAAATGGAGGCCATAACGGGAAAGAACATGTGTCCCCAGTGAACTCAAGTATTGGGAGTACTCAGGCACTGGATGCTGAGAGAGACACAGCGTTCAGAAAGGATCTGCCGACTGTCCTCTGCTTTACCGATCACATAGCACGTTCTTAGCCTTATCCCCAGTATTTGGGCATTGCCAGGGTAGCACCAAGTTCTGGGATAATGAGATCAGGCTCTTTGAATTGCTGATCTTAGACTTCTGGGTCACTTTGTATCTCATGCATTTGGGAAATCTTTTGTAGGAACGTAAATGCCAATCGGTTAGCTTTTTGGTGACGTGCCCATAGGCTGTGGCAGCGAACAAGGGGCAGAGGATCTCAGTGTAGTTTCTACAGTCAGAGGATTTCTGGGCTGGTCAGATTCCTCATGAAGTTACATGCTGTAGCTGCTAATCTTGACTACACATATTTTTCAGTGGTTTAATGTTACAGCATTCCAGTTTATCTGTTTTTATTATTTATTATTTGGACTGTTCAGCACTTTTGCTGCTTCTCTAAATCCTGACTGGTTCTCTAGCTGTCTTAACTCTGAATCTTTGGCAATGGACGTTGTCCCAAGTAATTTCTGATATAGTACTCTGATACAAAGCAAATTGGTTTGATGTTTATGCCTGTGATTAAGAACCTGAAAAAATGTATTGTGTTAAACTGAGACCTGGCATAAGAAGGCACGGTTGTCTTCAGGATCAATGGGAATTGCCCTATTGCATCAGGGCTCTTCCACTGAATGAGTCAGACCATATCTTATCCAAAACAATTCTATTACTGGAAATGTTGCTTGAATATTTCAATTCATATCTTGCCTCTACTTGTTTCTAATGGAAGGGGAGAATCAATGAAAATATGACGAAGGAATTTTGTCAAACAGTACTGGAGTGATCTAAATGAAAGGACTTTAAACTATTGCCATTTGCTGGAAGCTGACTTTGAGATTGCCTATCTGTTTACTATTCTGTGATCTTTGTTTAGAAGACTTAATTTTATGCCAAGGTGATAAAGCCTCTAACAGAGTGGTATGTTTCCTTCTCAGTGCATGTTAGAACTCCATTCAGCAGTCTAGCTGAAATGTCTTTTTCAGCCATGTGAACAGATTAAATATTTAGTTTTTCCGGTGCTCAGTTTACAAAGCAACATGACATATAAGAGTATATTCTGAGCTTTTATTTTTCATTTCTTTTTTGAGCCTTTAAGCTTTTGGCCTTCTCAATAATAACTGAACTTTCAATTTTTCAGATAATGTGAAACAGCCATTTCTTCATACTAAACTTGTACACTGCCATGGAATCCCTTTGCCTACAAGATGTCCAGTTCCATTTTAAAAATGTTTGTAAGGTTTGGGGAAAGTTTTCAGTGGTCTGGATATGTTTGGCTGCTTAACTGAATGAACTGAATATTTTGTTAAAATCACTGAACTTCAGTCCAGATAACTTTCTGGAAGTTATTCACAGCAGTATTGATCATAGCTGTTGAAACATTTTGGATTTCTAAAATTAGACTGATTTGACACACAAATATCTTCCTTCTGGTCTTGGTTCATCTTTTTGGTGTTCCTTTCCAGTGCTTGGTTCCTGCTTCCCTCTTCCACCCTGAATTTTAAAAGTGCAGAGTTATGTTCTATTATTTTTGACAGCTTAGCTAAGGAAGGAAAGTTTAAGAACAGACTTACAGTAGATGGTCTGGTCCTTGTTTGCCTGTGTTGCTAGAAACCTGACTAGATTTGCTAAGGAAAACCACTTCTACCTTTGATCAAACAGCTGCTTTCACGTGCTGTGCGAACGCGTATTATCATTATGATGGTTCATTTCCTACTTCAGCAGTAATTGTATATATACTGAAGAAGCCTAAGTGTTTCTGGTAATTTAGTTGAAATCATGACTGCATATTCATTTGAAAACAGAGCGCTTGAGCTATGTCTAGAAAGAGCTGCGTAAACCAATCTCTTGAGATTAAGATAAGGTTTCCTTTGCTGGCAATTACAGCTAGGGATTTAGGATTTTTCTGAAACTGAAGTTTAGCTCTGTAATAGCTGGAGAGCAGAAAAAAGCAAAATCTTCCGCCTTCGCACTTTGTAGAGTTTAAATTGCTGGATTCTTGGGGTTCAGTTAGCGCAGTGAGAGTTATCAAAAGGTGTGGAGGTAGCCGTAGGCAGGTCTGAAGGACAGGTCCTGTACTAACGAACGCCTTGGTGGTTTGGTTGCTCTTCGAGTTGCACTGCATGGAATGAGACTCGTATGTTCAGAATTGTGGGAGAAATGATCCATCCTTCTGGCAGGACCTATGGCCAGTTTTATCTGAAAATTGCCTCTTCTTAAAGATTCTTAAAAATTATATTGGAAAAAAGGTGAATCTAGGTCTTAGGATTTACTGGGATAATATTTCTTTCCATGTGTAGGAGCAGGAGCAGCTTTACCTCTGCTCAGGTGTAGTCTCATCATCAACATTTGAGCAGCCAAATCGTTACGTGAAACTGTGGGTGAAGCTGGTAACACCTCTGATTAAGAATTTCTTTTGAAAGAAGAAACGCTGCTGATTTGGGTGAGTGTTTTTGTCACTTTGGGGGGAGTTTAAGTAGAGATGACTGCATTCTATTAGTGCAGTGCCCTTTTCTGTGATGTGGAATAAATAGATGATGGAAAAAGATGCTGAAAAAACAAGCATCGCTTTCTTTTCTCTACTGGGGAGCCTGTTACTTTAACTAGAATCATTGCTCGAGGGCTGTATTGGTCTTAGTCTACTAACGTTTCTGGAAAGGACAATGAAAGAGAACAGATATAAGGGTATTTCCCATGCATAGAAATAAAACTTCCACTTTTGAAATGTCCTTTTCAAAATGTTGTAGAAAGTGTCAGTGTATATTTTATCATGGAACAGCTGATGGAAAACATTGTGAAAGTATTTGAAATGCTTTGCTGTCTTCCACCTGATATGTGATGGGAAGTGAGCATGAGGGACACAAGAGGGAAATCTTAACAATATTTGCTATGCAAGAAGGATAGACCTCATCATTCGATAATGTATTTAGAAAAGTACTTTGCTTTGCCTTGTAAATGTTGGCTAATAGGGGCAGTTGTTCCTGCTTTTCTGCTTTGTATAGTGCCCTCAATTTGCCTGGCTGTTCAGCTGCCTAGGAACTGGAGTCCCTCTGAGCTTCATGGAATCGCTCTCACATTTTGTCTGTGCTGTGCAAATCGTGCATTCAGTTAGCACCGAAGTGTGTGCTCTTGGTGCTGAATGTTCACACGTCGGTTTTATTTACATAAGTATGACCTCCCTCTCTGGAGTCATATATCTGGCTACTTCATGCCGGGATGTGTTATGAGTGTCTCTTACCAGTCATGGGGAGGGCATTAGGGAACTCTCAGTGCTAATGTGATTTTTATATGCTACTAGCTGAAAGTGGGAAGTTCAAGCTATAATGCGTGTCCTGAGCTGTGCAAACAAGGTGGTTGGGAGGCTGAGTAGAAATGTGTTAGAGCACAAGTTTTGGCTACCTATGAGTTTTACTGTTGGAATATGTGTAATATGTTTTGATCTTTTATTGTCAGCAATTGGGATTTCTGGTACTTGAAAAGGCTAAAGGTAAGTGTAGGGCCTGATGGCAATTCATTCTAAATGTTACTACTTTAGAAAGAAACAAGCAGCTCTACTTGCTTCTGCTTGTGTGTTTTGGTTGTTTTTCTTTTTATTAGCAGAAGCTACCACTAGCAGTCAGGGCAGTTTTGTGCAATTGTCTGTTTTAGAACTGATTGTTCAGATGTTTTATGGTACGGGAGGATTTTTGAGAATTATTTTCTGCAAAAGGGGCAGGCATTGGCTTCCATATGGTGGCCAGAGCAGCTCTGATCTCCCTAGTAGATGGTACTGCTGATTTAAAAAGGAAAAAAAAAGTCCTGTGAATGAAAGGGTAGAGTAGATTTTAAACACAGAAGAAGAAAGAATCACACTTCAGAGATTTACCTGCTCACAGCTGACTTTCGTATGAAAACTGATGAGGAAAAAGCTTTGTCTCTGTGGGAGAAAGGTGGGGGCTGCAAGGTTCATAAAACTGACCTTGCATCCGTTTCCCTCAAATAGAGGTGCTGGTTATACAGGACTTCTCTGGGTTGTTCAGGTTGACCTGTGGGTGAACTGGACCAAATCTGTCCCCTTCCTTGTTCTGTCTGGTGTAAATGGATAAATGTTTCTGTGCAGGAATATTTAGTGCACACGCCTTGATGAATTTCTGCTCACAATTAGCACCGAGTGATCAAATAAGTAGCTGTGAAAAGACACAGAGCTCTGAGAAGGAAAGGAATCCAGATGGTTGCATACGAATGTTCCATTTGGCTTCCTTTAGCAGTCTGGCTCTTAACCAGCACTTTATCATAAACCACCAATTGAAAAACAGTATCCGTCATGAGAAACTCCATGTACTGTAAGAGTACTCCCCAACTGATCAGCAGTTCCAGCACTGTTTTTATTGATACTTCGCTAAAATAGTTCTGGGACAAACAAACTTGGTCCAAGTAACACAACTTTATTTTTTTGGCAAGTAAAAGCATAGTCATTAAAGTCTAGATCTGTAAGAGTAGAGCAACAGCAGCAAGAATCCACTTAGCTGGCTTTTCTTTTGTCTTCAGGTTAAAGGTCCAGACATAGGTGGGACCTCGCATCCTTGTCTTATAGACAGGACATTCATAGATGTTCTTGCTGTCCATGCGGTCAACAGGGATGGCTCTGATGAAGATGACTGGCATCATAGGCGTCAACTCCTTCAACCGAGCATCTGCGATAACACCAGAAGGGACGTCCCATCGAGCGCCTGCAATGTTATGAAATTGTCAGGGTACCAGTTACCCAACTGCTCTTTTACTCGGAGGGGGCTGTTTTCAGTAGCTGCTAAAGGGTGGGGAGGAGTTTTTCTGTAGCAGTTGAGGGATGAAATGTATAAGCTGGGTAGCCATGGCGACCCTTTAGGGTACTCTTTAGGGCTAACGTGTTATCATCTCACTGTGACTCATGAATGCATTTTGCCTTACTAAGTGTGGGATGTCTAAATAAATGCTGCTCCTGCTCCTCCCTCCAGCCCAGATATTCATGGAAGTTGCATAGCCGAAAGTAGAACTCGGCCACAGTGGGAAGTGCGGTAAGCTATCCTATGTGGTCTCTGCTCTTACTTACTTTAATTGGACCCTCCTGGTGCTCTATCTCATTCCCCCTCATTTTTTAGCAGCAATTATTTTGGGTTTTAAGTTTCCTGATTTATCTTATCCACACATCAAATAAAAGTGTTGTTCCATGTAGTTTCAGAGTTCATGTAGCTTCAAACAACCCAGTCCTCAGGTTCGTATTTTGCAGTCTGAATTTTGAAAAAACACTTTCTGGTTTGTGAAACTCTGCTTGTAAACTGGATGGGTGCTGCCCTCAGGTGGCGTGTCTGATGCTGGTACGGAATAAAGGCAGCTCCCACCTGACGGGGGATCTGAATGGTGCCCATAGTGGAATCTGGGCAGCAAGTAAGTAGTCTTTGTGCTACACAGTGCATGGTAGCAGTTTAAATGAAGGCACACCCAAACATCTGCACAGAAGAAATAGACTCTGAGCTGCAGGGGAAAGCCTGCCCTGTTGAAATATGCAGTATGTTGTCAGATTCAGACTTCCCAGTTCATTTAAATTGTAGCTGATGTAGAGTTTAGCGAAGAAGAAACTAGGGGAAAGGGAGATACCAAAGCAGACATGTTTTTGCATGAAAACAAGCCGATTCAGAAACAAGAGAAAAGCTTAAATCAGTGCTTTGCTAAGGATAAGAATTAATAAATTAGGAGTCTCATAGTTTGAAAACTGGTCTCACTGCTTGGAGCTTTTGCAAATTCTGTACAAATCCCAGTTTAAAAAGTTGGTGGGTATTAATGCTTGCTCCATTTGCAAGAATTTTTAAGGCTGAACTGGACTTTGTCTGTGCCTGAAACATCTCATGAAAGATTCAACCTTTTACCTTCCATGAATAATCCATGTACATATGAGCCTTCTCTGGGTGGAGCTGTCATATCCTCACGGTTTTTCTTGGTCACTTCCACAGAAAGACACATCTTGTCCAGTGGCCATTCATTTTTTCTAGCCATAGACTGCATGATAGCAGTGAGAAAAGACTGAGGATTAAAGAATCCTGCTAGCCACACCGTTGCAGGCAGCACAAAGTCCGTTGTCCAGACTTCTAGTTCCTGCAAAATAAAATGGCAAAGCGCTTTGGAGCAAAGCATGGTCTTTGGGCAATGGAACGTGGCTTTGAAATATGAAGTAACAAAGAGCTATTGTTTCACTGTGCCTAATATACAGGCTTTGGAAAAGCTTCCAGATGGGCAGACTAGGGTAGGTGTAGTTTGTGATGAGTATCAGGCTCCACTACAACAATGGAACTTCAACTGTTAATTTGGATTGCTGTAAATACTGCTATTTATTTTTTAACAAAGCCGTGCTTTAAATACATGGCTTTATTATGTCTTTTCTTCTGAGACATTTAAAGTTATGATTAGGTTATCTAATGTTCTTTTGAAATGGTGATTTACTCTAATGGTGAACCCTTCTTTTCAGACTTCTGCTTTCATTCTTGGGATAACAGGCCATTTCAGGTACTTCAACCTGCTTAAGTTAACGTTGAAAAATAAAACAGTTAACCCCTCTGTACACTGATGGGGTGATTCCTGGTCATCTGTGGCATCTCCTTGCTCCCTAAGCTTTAACTTAAAAAATCTGCTCACCCTAATCCGGAGCAGCAAGTCTGCATACCAGGCTCCTAAGCCAAGAAGAGATGGATAGGCAAAGTGTGTCCAGGATTCGGGTACGTTGTCGTAGAAGAGAGCATTCGCCAGCTCTTCCATATCTGATGTAATAGTTAGCTCTCCCTTTAAAAGAGAAAAGGCTGGGTGGTTTTATCTGAAGAAGGCAGGAGTGATGGAAGGACTCAGTCTCGCCTCCACTCTAAAGCACAGGACTTATGTTATCTGACTGTACCTAGCATGGTGGAAGTTGTGAGAGAGAGAGAGCAATGGTAACCAAGCAGTTTGTACAGCACGGGTTTGAAACTAAAGCAAAAGTCATTGGCAAATCATGAGAAATTACTTGGTAGGGAGAGGAGCTTTCTAACCAGCTACCTAACATGTACCTTTAGTCCCAAATGTAATTCTTTCAAAGAGCGCCTGATTTCATGGGTTAAGATGTTCATTCTTTCACATTCCTGGAAGGCAACCACGACATATGGTGTCTTATCCACTGCCTTTGCCATGATCTCTGCTATATTGAATGGCTCTGGTAGCTTCTCGATGATCTCGTCTAGGACTGACTTCACCTGGAAAAAACACCCCATAAAACTGCTCTTAGATAAGGAACAATACTGTGAGTTAACAGTTAAGTTGGTAAGATTTTTTTTTTCCCTGCCTTCTTTCTTTCCTGTGTTTCCTCCTTTGCTACTAATACTCTGTTCTTTTACTAAGTGCTCTTGGATCTTAAAAAGCTGTAGCTCTGTTGATAGCCAGGAGGATAGGGACTGAGGCCAAAGAGGATGTGGAATTCAAGTGTAAAATGCAAGGAGTCAGGAGGAAGATTTTTTTTTTTTTTAAACCATCTGTATTTTTAGTAGTTGTCATCATGAATGGAAATTACTAAGCCTGTGCCATCTGGCTGAAGATGCAGCATGTGAGCCACATTTTGCTACTGGCACATCTCTACCCCCTCCGAGAGTAATCATTTTGAACACTGCTGCTTTTGTGACTGTACTGTGTGTCCAGATCAAGTAAACACAGTGAAAGAGGTTGGGCAGCATTTCAGTCCCACTTTCTCTGTACGCTTATAGGTTTCTCTGAGATGCTGGAAGAGAGCAGCTGATGGTCTTATGATCTGCATGAGTAGCTGCCTGCCTGGTACCTAGGTTGATGCGAGACCAAGGAAGAGGGGAGACATTACAGACAGGGCAGGGAAAGGGAAAGAAATAAGCAGGCAAACGTCTGCATTACTTTCTCTACCCTCGTTATAGCCCTCTGGGATAAGGTAGTACTTCTGCCTTTTCGGCCTCTGTAGAACAGTGAAATGTTTGCTAGTGTTTGATTATATTAATGAAAACAGATTGGGAAAGTTACTAAAATGGAAAACAGAGCCTGGTGACAGAGACATCAAGTGCAAATATACTTAAATAAAAATTCCTTGACAGGAGTGTCCAGCTGAGCACCTGCCTGTTGGCAGCTGAGACTGCAGACATGATGCAGTGTTTCTCACAAGCTGTGAGCTAACAAATCCCCCCTTTCTCTAGGCTGACAACTTGTATCATGTACCATGCTAGAATTACAACTCTCTACTTTTCTGCGCTGAGAAGAAATCAAGTCAGGTCACAGAAATAAATCAATTCTCTGTCATATTCTCTTGTGCATTAGGTGTGGACCTGTGTCTTATCCTCCCCAGCTAGCCATCTCGAGGCTGCTGAAGTTTCATAGTTCACTGTGAAGAAGTAGAAACATTGCTTGCCTTTTCCTCTCGGGAGACGCCCGAGGCTCCTCCAGTATCTGATTCTTTGGGCTGCATTTCTAAAACTGTCCGAAAAAGCTTGTCTGAAGTGATGGTCAGGAAGCCAATTTCTGCATTGGGGTGAAGGCCATACAGGTACGGGCTCTCTGGTGGCAAGTTCTCATCAATGTATTCATGGTAACCCTAAGCACAGGACAGATATTGACAGTAATTTAGCAGATACTTACACAGGGTAGCTAGTTTTGCTTCTGCCTTGAAAATACTTCATAGCTTTTCTAGTGGTGGTGTTTCATAGCTAGCTGATCTTGTTTATTAAAGGTATTTTTACTCATGTCTTACCTCAGTTTTTTTTTCCTTACCATCCCAGCCACAGGAATTATTTTCCAGTGATTCTGCATGTTGCCACTGGACTGAAAAGGTACCACCTTTTTCCTGCACTCCCTCTCGGTTTGCATGAGGGAACTCTGACTAACATATACTAATCCAGAGTAGTGGTTTTTCCACAGCGAACTGTAATGTTAATTACCACATCCTCAGATGAGCGAGACCTTTCTTACCTTGTAATCCAAGTTGGGAGGGATCAAAAACCCTGGAGCTAAGTACGTTTCACCTTCCAGCATCTCTACGCGGATGTATTCGGTCAGGTAAGTCCGACATAACCGGCGATCCCAGTCGTCTGTGATATGTCCACCATACATGATTTCACCAAAGAGGTACCGGAGATCGTCCCATGGAACCTAGCAGGAGACAGACGCTCGCTATAAGGTCTCTGTAGACTGTGTGGCTCCCAAAAATGTGGCCCCGTGCAGCAAGTACCAGGCAGTTTCACGTGTTGCTGTAGAACTGTGGGGCCAGAAAACAATTTCTCCCAGGTTTTCCTGCCCAGTAGCCATCTGATTCAGGACCTGCTGAAGCATGGTGACAGAAGCAAGTGGTGTGTGTGGGTGTGTGCGTGCGTGCGTGCGTACGTATATATAGGGGGACGGGGAAAAGACAGAGGTCTTGTCTGTTACAGTTTCTCTTATGTTTGCCCGCAGATTTCACTTTGTCCCTCTATAAGCACAGCCATTCGTACTTCTGATCCCTTTTCATCCCATTTTTATTCAGGTCGCTGTTGAGCGTGTACGTAAGACCATGGGTAAGCAGCACCCTCCCCTGCGAGTAGAGCAGCCAGTCATAGTCATTGCACCTTCATTCTTGGTGCGGCTTTGCCTTTCAGGTGGACAGTCATGTTTAAAATGGAAAAGCACTGAGGAATGAGTCAGGCCTGAGCCAGAGCAGACAGTCCTGAGCCTCATGCTTTCCATGCAGCTCACATAGTGCTAAGGACTGTGTGCATCTCTTCACATGCTAAAGTTTGCAGTCAGCTCCCTGGGGAGATGGAGAGGAAGAATTTTGCTGGCAAAGCAATGTTTCCTTAAAAGGAGGAGTATGTGCGGTAAACTGATCAATTTTAAAAAATGTTGATTGTCATAATGGGGGTCATGCTGATGAATGGTTGTTTTGTAAGTATCCTTACCTTTGGGTTAGCCTCCAGGTAATTATACAGTACGTTAATTGATATGGTCAGGTCACCATTATTGAAGGGGTAAGATCTGTTCCATCCTTGTGCTCCAAATTTGCGCCGTTCAGCCACCACTGCGTGGAAGTAACAGAGTGCAAACAAGATGCATTTGAACTCGATTTCTCTGCTGCACATCTCCAAAGTGTCCTGTAGTGGAATAAAAACGAGAGTGGGTTTGCATGCAGGAGCGAATGTCACATTGTCCATCTGTCTATTAAAGAAAACTAACGGTAATGGGAAGGTAACATGTAATGCCAAAGCAGAACTGAACATCATTTATTAAAAAATGCATAAAATTCTATTTTTAAGGAGTTGGTGGTTAATTTCTGTGCTCCGTTGTTTATAGTAAAATAGGAATGCGCATGCACTTATAGCTCTGACCCTAGAGCCTGGTCGTTCAGGGCAGCAAGCGAGAGAGTCTTTAGCTTCAACCCTGTGACAGATACTAGCGATGCAGGAGGAGGTCCCCATTTTAGTAATCCTCAGAGTTCTGCTTATCCCTGAGAGCACGTCACGACAAATCGGAGTGCTTAGCCTGTCCGGGAGAATTACTGGCGCCGCATGCGCTGGCTTACGGCATAGCATCTGCCATCTGTAATAGCGGCCCAAGAGAAAGTCGGTCAGTCGGAACAGAACTCTACAGCAGGTGCGGATTAGAAGCACTGGTACAAAAATGCATGAAAAGAAACACATTCTGTAACACAACAAGTGCACCAGCTGATAAAAGCCAAAGCTGGCTGGTGCTGTCTGGATACCTGTGTAAAGAGGTCCAGTGCTTTGTGCAGGTTGGCGTACATGCCAGTTGGTGGCTCATTGGTGATTTTAATAGCATTTTCCAGCAATCCTTGAGGAATGATGTGTGTTTCTGGGCTGGGGGCTGGCTCAGCACTCATAAAGACCCTGTAATCTGCGTGACTGCCAGTGCTGTATCGCTCAACCTTTTTATCCAGTGTGCTCAGCCACCTTGCAACCAGATGGATATTCTGCAACAGAAAACTCCACTGTATTTTTTGCTTCTAAATTTTAATCTCAGTGCGGCATATTCCTCCTTAATTTTTGGTGTGGCCTGCTGTGATAGCAGATGCACTATTTTATATTGCTCAGGCTGGCAATTCCACATTAATCATTTTTGTTTCGTTAGCATGGTATGTGGTATACGGAAAAAAAAAATATGCTTTTGGTGAGCCATTCAAATAGAAAGGCTCAAGCTCAATTAAAGCTTATCAACCAAAAGCCTAGTCAGTCTCCACCTGCCTGGATTCTTTTGCATTGAGATTAATGGATGTTTAGGGCCACAAATAATTGTGCAGTCTAACCACAAGAACAGTATCAGCCGTAATTTCTGTTTGAATGGATTTTCTCTCTCTCCCTCCTCTCTCCTTCCCTTCCTTCCCTGCCCAAGGCTCCAAGTCCTGACTTAAAGGCGGAGGGACCCCCTATTCTCCGGGGCTGCCTTTACGGGTGTCAGCACGACAACCTGGGGGTGCAACCGCGCTTCTCCAGGCCATCCAGTCCTATACTAACAGAGATGCTGTGTGTTTTTAATGCCATTTCATGGCAGCTGAATCGTGCTGCTCTCCAGCAGGCCGTCTGGCCCCGAGGTCCCTTCCCAGGGCTCCCAGCTCCCCGGTAAGCGAGGGTCAGGCCAGATGCAGCGCACTCAGGCCGAGCACTAAGCAGAGCCCTGCGAGGCTCCGTGAGGGCCGGGCAGGGGGGATGCAGCAGCTGCTGATGCTCAGCACGTACCAGCCATCGCAAATAGCACGTTAATGGGATTTGGGATGGTTCGTGAATGCTGCAGGTCTGTGTGCAGCCAGGGAGCTGCACGATGGCAGCAGATGGAGCTGAAGCCCTGGGGTGCTCTGGGGACTGTCGTGATGCAGCAGCCCTCAGATACCTGCAGAATGACCCAGTGCCCTTGCGCAGAGGCCACATCCAGGGCGTTTTCTGCCACGATCTCTTGGCCTTGCCCCAGCGACACGTTGTGGATTTTCCCATTGTCGATGGTGAAGTTCAGCTTTCTTCCTGGGAAGGGGAGGGAAAAAGCGATGGTATAAGATGCCTTTTTTATTAGTAGTAATAGGAAAAACGGGGTTGTGCAGCTCCTGTTTTTACTGATGAAACAAACAGCAAAAAAAGGCTTTATGAAGTGAGATCTAACGATGCTGGTCTGAGAAAGGGGGGGGTATCACTTTACCTAGGGCTTCCACATCTTTCAGCGGGTCAACCCCAGGCGAGAGAATGAAGAATATTGCTGTGGATGGGCTGCTCTCTTCGTATGACTTAGAAAATTCAATGCTTCTTCCTTCCACAAACTTACTTCCCATCTTCTCTTCCACAAAGTTTCTAAGGAGAAATAACATTGCATGTGTTAGCTGGGAGCACATGGATCCAGCTGATCAGGGGACCCGGCGGGAATGCCGCTGCGAGCAGGGGTTTGTTAGGAAAGGTGCCGCTGCCTGCGGCGGGACAGGGGCCGGGATGGCTGGAGGGAGGTTTCCTCCCGCCGGCTGTGCTCGGCGCTGCCGGACGGTTCCCGCGGGAGGGCACGGGGCACCTGACGGCGTAGGTCATCCTGTCCGGCCGCATGCAGCGCAGCATGCACAGCTTCTGCAGGGCCGTTTTGTTCTTCCACTCCTTCGGGAACACTTCCTTCTCGGGCGCCTCGGACTCCACAAATCTTTTCCATCGCTTTGCTGAACCTTCGATGTCGCTGTCCAAGTTCTTGAACTCGTCCATTTCCGAGAGGACCTTCGGAGCCGGCACAAAGAGACTGCGTCACCCACCAGGCTCTGCCGGCTCTCGGCGGCCCCAGGACTGTTGGGGGCACTTCGCTGTCCCTGCAGCCGGGGACGTGCCACTGTGGTGCTTGCCACCGAACCAGAGCGAGCGGGGACCCCCCAGCCCGCCGGGTGCCGGGGACCGAGAAGGCACCTGCAGGGATGGTCTCAAACCACAAGAAAACAGACTTTGCCATTGGCATCGCTTTTTCTGGCTAGAAAAGCCCTTTTCCTGGTTTATCCCTTGCACCTGCGCCATGCACAAAACGCAGGGGACGGGGACGGTGCCGGTGCTGGGGCACGTCTAGGCGAGCGGCTGCCCCGACACCTCCGTCGCCGCGCGTTTCGCGCCGGGCGTCTGGGCAGGGACGGTCCCCTCCCGCTCTCGCCGTCCCTCCCGGCGGCACCGCGGGAAGCTCGACCCCGACGGACCTTGATGCCGCCCCAGCCCTGGGCCTGCAGGAAATCCACGGGGGACGCCAGGCCGGCCCGGAACGGGAAGCGCAGGAGGAAGTCCAGCTCCGCCGGGTTCAGCTCCTTCTTCACCGTCAGCACCTGCCGAGGCGGGAGCGCGGCGTCGCGGCTGCCCGGGGCGGGGGCAGCCCCGGTGACACCAGCCCACGTGCCCGTGCGAGCCACGTCCCCGGACGGGGAGCTACCACGCAGCCCTTAGTGCCACGGCAATACGAGACCCACGTGCATAAAATAGCAGCGCTTCGCAGCAGCAGCCCCAAACGTCCGTCCGCGTTACCTGGAAGGCAACCTGGGCCAGGAAGATGAGCTTGTCCCTCTCGAAGAGCCCCCGCGCCGTGTACGTGACGACCGAGTAGGTGATCTCGTCCGTCAGGTTGACGACCCGCTGCCGGACGTCGTCGGCGGGGCTCGCGCGCTGGATCGCCTTCTCGAAGACCGCGTTGAAGGCCTGCGGGACGAGCCGGCGGCGGCAGCTCAGCGCCTGCCTTTCCGAGCGCTCGACCAAAGCCGAAAGGCGGAAACGCCGCAGCGCCGAGCTCCCGCAAAGACCTGCCCTGCCCCGTAAACCCCATTAGCTCCTGGTTTCGTGTTTACCTTCAGGGAGAACTGGTAGATGGGGTTGATTTTGTTGAGGTCGCTCAGGATGAAGTAGAGCAGCGACGCTCTTTCTGCTGCTGGCCTGTAGTTTTCTCTTGCGACGTTTATCTGAACTTCGGTGACTTTGGCTTCTTTCACCTCAAGACACGCAAAGGGGGGGGGACACATTATCACAGCATCTTTGCAGGTGCTGGACCAGCCCCTAACCTTCCGTTACTGCCCTCGAAAGCCCCGGGCACCCCGGCGCGGTCCGGAGAGCTCAGCGCCGTGGGCAGCGTCCTTACTTTTTCCTCAATTTCCATGGCCGTGCGCTTCGTTGTTTCCAGGTTCTCCACCAGCGCCGTGTCTCCCAGAAAATCCCCCGACGCAGCAGACAGCCGGGCAAGCAGCGAGTCCTCCAGCTCCTTCAGATGGATCTTGAATTCATTCTGGCTTTTTGTGAGATTTGCCTGTAATGCACATGGGCGAGAGACGTGAGTCATTCGAGAGCCGGCGAGGTAAAACTTCTGGCGTCAGCGGCAGTGATTTATGCCGGGAGCTCCCTAATGAGCAGCAGGCAATAAACTGTGGCGCAGCAGCAGTCCTGCTGGCTTTATCTTCCTTGCTATTGATATAAATCCTGCCCTTATAAACACAGCACAATAATGCATTTGTTGGCTGAGCTATGGGTCACTGAAGAAACCCAACTGAAACGTTTCGTGATGTCGCGGAGGTGCTGGTGCTGGTGCAGGGAGGAGCTCGGCGCCCTGCCGGGGGTTGCCGCTGCCCCACGGGCTCCGCGGCAGGAGCGTCGCTTCGCTGCACGGCTGTAGAAGCGCCCGCTGCGGACGGCAGGGTCTCGTCGGGGCTCGCTCGGGTTTCCGCGGACAGATCCCCTCGCGGAGGCACCGCGGGGCGCCCGGCTGAAAGCCAGCCCGGGGCAGAGCCGCCGCGCGCCGGGTCGGTACCTTCAGGGTCTCCAGGTCCGGGCGCTCCTTGGCCACCACGGCCGCCAGCAGCTGCTCCTCCAGCCCGTCCCTGGTCACCAGGAAGTTGATCAAGGTGCACCGCGCCTGCACCTCGGGCTTGTAGTGCGGGTTGAAGCATTTGGTGTGCAGGATCAGGCGGAAGCGCGGGTGGTACTCCACTTCTTTGTCGCCTATCTTAATGTAGCTGCATAGTTAATCAGACAAATTGATTTCCCTAAGTGTCAAGTCGTTCGGCAGTAGCTCGTCACAGACAGCACCCCTCAACCCACGTGCTGTTTCTGGACGTTCAGGATTTGTTTCTCCGCTCAGCAAGCAAAAGGCATCGCAAGGGAGCAACGGCCGCGGCGGGGCCGAGAAGCGGGAGGCGTCTGCGATCGGCTGCCCCGGAGCTCCTGGGCTCAGGGCGCTCGTGGACACGGGGCGGCGGGACAAGGGGCACGGCCGCAGGAGCCGGGACGGCCGAGCAGCAGCTCCTCCGGTCTCATGGGCTGGCTCCCGGCCCCGTGGGGTCTCCGGACCCCGGGATGCGGCGGGAGAGGGGCCGGGAGCACCGGCACGGCAGCGGGAGCAGGGGATGGCCACGGCCCCGTGGCTGGAGGTGCTTCTGCTCTGCTAAGGAACATCCTCCCTGCTGACCGTGCTTTATCCTGCAGCTGCACCCGGGAGCGCGGGCATCTTCAATCGCTAAGGGAACCGGGCCAGAACGGTCCAAAAAGTCAGATCTAGACGTGTCCCCGTGCGGGAAACACCACAAGGAAAGTGAGGGGACGTGGCCGGGGCTCGTGTGAACGGGGTGGGGGGCAGCACCGGCCCGAGCTGCTGCCGCACCAAGGCAGAAGTTGGCGTCTGAGGGGCGCAGCGGGGGCTCAGGGCAGGACGTGCCCGGCGGCAGGGCACGCGCGCGCTCACCGTCCCTTCCTGACGGTGTTCCTGCCCAGCAGGTGATCCAGCACCGGCTCCACGGTCTCGCCCATGTTCTCGATGAGCAGCGTGTGCCCCTCGGAGACCGCCTGCTCGATGGTGTCCAGGTAGCTGCAGCGGGAGGGCAGGGGTGGGCATGGGGGCACGATGGGGCCCCGACGAGGGGCGCGGGCGGCGGGGGAAGGGGCGGCCGACCCACTTGCTCTGCCCCAGCCGGATGGCCGTCAGCTCCTCCCCGTATCTGTTCTTGATCCACTTGACGCCCTGGAGCTGGGCGTCCACGACGAGGGGCCAGCGCTCGGTGTTGCAGAGGATGGCGGCGTTCTCGGCGGACGTGCGGTCGCTGGGCAGCCCCTGGTTGCTCCAGGCGGCCGCCTCGGCGGCGTCGGTGAGCAGGCTCAGCGGGTCCAGCCCCGGGGCGATGGGGATGGGCACCTGCCGCGGAGGGGACGCCGCGGTGGAGGTGCCGTCGGGACGGTCCCCGCCGCCCCCGCCTCTCCGGCCGCCGCCGCTCACCTTCAGCCCGCCGAGGAAGGGGATCCAGCGCTTGTCCATCAGCTCGGCGCGGTACTTCTTGGTGAAGTAGCCCACGTAGGACACGAAGGCGGAGGTCAGCAGCACGTCCCCGCACAGCGTTTTCTCCTGCGCCTGGAAGGTCTCCACGGACTGGGCCCAGCGGACGTTCTCGGAGGCCAGTCCCCCGACGAGCCTGGGGGTTTGGGGGACACGGTGCTGCTGCCGGTCCAGGCATCCCGGCCGGCAGCTCGGCGCTGCACCGTCCCCCCGCCGGGGCCGCCTCTCGCGGGGTCGGGCCCAGTTCTACTTTGTGGATACTTTTGATTTGGAGGGTGGGGGGCGGTCTGGCTTTTCCATGGATCTGTGTGTCCTTTGAAGCACCTTCCCACCACGAGGCAATCCGAGGGAACAGCCGATGATCTCAGCTGGTTTCCGCCCCTGGCAGCCCTGGCGCTTTTGGAGCCAATGTTTGCACGATACCTGTTTGCTAACGTGATGACTCTGTTCGTGGCATCAGCCTCTTGCTGACATTTGATTTTTTCAGCTGTAGCTTTCTCAAATTCCGCAGTGAGAGTTGCCAAATTGGCATTCAGATCCTTTGAAAGACAACACATTTACGGTTACCTCCTACACATACAGAATGCGATTGCAGTAAGTTTGCAAGCCTGGAGAAAGCTTTGCAGACACTCATGAGTCTGCAGGCTCTGGTGTGAAGACGCAACTCTTCCACCTGGGCTCCAGGCTACACAGACGATAAGAACCTTCCTAATTCGTTTCTGGCTCCTTTCTGTGACCCAGGACCACATTGTCTGCTCTGCAGCCATGGCGGACGCCGGCCAATGCAAACAGCTGCTGGCTCCCGCGCAGGCTCTGCCTGGGGACGGCCCGGGAGGGAGCACACACTTACCGCGATTTTGTGCTTAATGCGACTGAGTTTGTCTTGCGCCTCCGCCAGCTCCGCGTTAGCCTCCTCCAGCGCCTGCCTCTTGGGCGCGACGTCGCAGTAGACCTCGTAGAAGCGAACGATGTTCAGACACCAGGAGCACAGACCTGCCGCAGCCGTCGACTTCGACAGTATCGACTCGGGATCAAAATTTGGGTCTGACTGGTAGGGTCTGGAGAGGGAGAACACGCCACTGCGTTACCCGGTGCCCGGCCCCGCTCCCCACGGGGCTTGGAGCACCCCTGGGCGATATACTTCGCACATGCAATATTCAACTCTTTCTGTAGCGACCTGGAGACTTAAAAGACAGCGTGGAGGCTCCTCCCGTGCTTTGGCCGATCCCTCCGTGGTGGCTCTGCGCTCGGGGGAAGACCCCGCCTGGGAGGAGCCGGCTGTTACTCACTTGAAGGCTTTGAGGCATGCTTCGGGGATGTGCTCCTTGTCGAACTTCTTTAAGGCATCCAGGAAGGCGTCTACTTTTCCCATCATGATTTTTGCTGCCTTCCAGCTTTTATCCTTCGGTATCTTGCCCCCCGGCGCTGTCAGGATCATCACGGCTGCCGTGACGTTCACCACCGCTTGCGGGGGGGACCCGAAGGACTTCAGCTCCGTCAGGTTGTTCTGGGACGGGACGAGACGGTCGGTGCACGTCGCCCGGCGCGGGGCTGGGCTGCTGCGACTGGGGACCCCCGAAGACCCCCCGCCTTCTACCTTGTTGAGGGTGTCGAGGGCCGCCCGGGCGGCGACGAGCGCGGGCTCCGCTTTGGCCAGGTCGGTCTCGCAGGCGCGCTGCTTCTCCGCCACGTTCTGGGGCGGCGAGGGGGAGGCCGGGGTGAGCGTCGGCGCGCGGCACGGCTCCCGCCCGGCAGAGCCGCCCTGGGAGGCAGCGCGGCCGGAGCAGCCGCCCGGGAGCGGCGGGCGCCGCGTACCGTGTTGATGACCTGGACCTTCAGCTCCTCCTCGTCGGCCGTGGCCTTCTCCTGGCTGACTTTCTCCGTTTCGACGCCCACCACGTGGATCAGTTTATCCGCGTCCTCGTTCTTCTGCTGCAGCTCTGCCTCCTGGGTTGCCAGTTTGGCCTTCAGGTCGTCCACCTGAGCGGCAGCAGGCGCGGGCGCAGGCGGGACGAGCAAAGTGAAATACCGGTGCGACCCGTCCCTGCCGGCCGCCGCCTGCCCACGCCGTCACGGAGCCGGAGGCCGGGCGCTGGCGAGCCCTCGGTGGGGAGAGCACGCACCTGGGACGCCGTGCTCTGCAGCTTCGCCAGGCCGTTCTCCAGCCGGTCGATCTTTGCAACGAGTTCTTGCCTTTTTTTGGACAGCAGATTTTGGTAAAGCTTTATCTGCTCCAGAAAGGTTTTTGGCGTGGTGTAATTGTAGCGTCGCTCCATGGCCAGGTAGGTCTTGGACATCTCGTTAACGCTCGTGTGGACGAAGGACATGAACTGGCTGATGGAGACCTTGACCTCCGGCTGCATTGGGAACACAAACCACCCTGTGACTGAAAACTGAGGCAGCGCAAATATTAAATGTAAAAACCGAGCTTTTGTGTAACGTTAGTTACACATTTAACTGTAGAAGCTGGAAGGCAAAGCACCGCTGTTATATTAAATAGCACAACTCATCACTGGGAAATGTAGGTCATCACAACACTAACAGCGTTAGTTCTCATGTCTTTCTTGGGTTTCCCGCAGACTTTAATCTTCCAGGCAAACCTGTGCTGCACCAGAGAGGAGCTTTTGTGTTTTAAGCACGTGATGTTTCTGGGCTGTTATTTGCATTGTTTTAAGGACGAAGGAGAATGTAGAGGACAGGTTTGTCCTGCGTGCACCGCGTGAGGCCCCAGTCTTTGTTTGCTTTGATCGGGAGGCAGCTGTGGCTCGCCCAGGTCCCTGTCCCCGTGCTCACAGCCCCGGCTCGCCCCGGCTCCCCGTCCCCACGCTCGCTGCAATGACACAGAAGTGCTGGACACGTCCCGGGGCGCTGGTTTCCCCGTCCCCTCCAGCCCCTCAGGGACCGGAGCGGTGCACGAGCCCCGCAGGCGCAGTGTGCCCAGCGTGCCCAGCTCACCAGCCCGCGCGTCCGCCCGTGCCCGCGGCCGCTCACCTCGATGCCCCCCGTCTCCTCCAGGAACCGGCTGCTGACGGAGACGAGCGCGTCCTCCGGCCACTCGTGGAACCAGTCGATGGCGGTGCAGCTCACCACGGCCGGGAACCGCCGGGCGCGCACCCGCAGCGTGCAGCCCACGGGCGAGAAGCAGAGGATCACCTGGGCCGGAGCGCGCCGGTGAGCACGGCGGGATGGACCCGGCGTGGTGCCCACCACGTCCCCGGCACCCGGGAGGGTCGCCGCGGGCTCTGCGTCCTCCCCTCCGTGAGGACCCAGGATGCACCTCCCGCCCGGCGCATCCCCTCCGCGGCGCGTGGGAGAGGCTCTGCAACCACACGCCCCCGCAGCACCCCACTTTCCCCAGCGGTCCCGGGCCCCCCCCGCCTTGGCGGCTGCAGCCGGAGCCGCGGTGCCGCGCCGGCGTCCTCGTGGCCGCGTTGCAGGCTGTTTGCCCGCCCGCCCTCCGCTTCGAGGGAGGCCAACGCGAGGGCGTCAACAGCCGCAGCCCTGAGCTGCCCGGCATCCTTCGAAAACGCTTTTCAGTCGGACTCATTAGCACAATGCTGCGCGCACTGTTTGCACACAGGTTTTGGGTTAAGCGAGCCAGAAGCACTCACAAGACACCCCTTTTGGGTGAGCCCCTACCTTTAACTGTCGCCTGACTTTTTCTATAAACAGTTTCCAGCAGTTTTCCCGCGAGTCTTGCAGCCCAAGGAACTTCACTTGTGGCCTCATGGAATTCATAATGTTTTCCAGGTCATCATCCTGAAAAAGCCCCGGTATCTCTCCAGACGCCAGGAAGTCGTTGATGAGGACGAGGAAGGGTTCTTCGGCAACCTGGGAGTCGGTCATCAGGAAGACGGTGGGGGTGTTCTTCACGGCGGCCTTGATGTACTGGGAGGCCAGGTCCAGCTGCACGGGAGAGACACCACCAACCCCCCTCAGCCCCTCAGGCCGAGCGGCTCTCCGGAGCGGCCGATCTGGCTCAGGCATCGGGGAATACAACGAGAGTGGCTGAGCGGGACGGGCAGGGCCGGGCTGGCGTCTGCCTTTTCTCTGCCGGGTGACGTTGCACATGAGACCGTGGCAACCCCCCCCCGGCAAAGGTGCTGGTGCTCCTGCACGGACCTGCCCTCGCGGAGGGGATGGACTGGGGACAGGCGGCTCCTGCCCGTCCCCGAGCTGGAGAAGCCCTGCTCGAGGGCGTTTGGGGACATGGCACGGTACGTGAACACGGAGGGACCGGAGGAGAGCGCAGAGCCTCCGCACCCGCCTCGGACCCGGGGCTCGCTGAGCAGAGCACGAGCAGGAGGCTTTTGGCTCCACTTACGCGGTTCGCCCAATCCCTCCGTGCGAGCAGGCTGAGCTGCCCCGGGAGACGGGGGGAAAAGCTGCTCTAACCTTAAGGTCGGGGATGCCATATCCCTTCTTCAGCGTGATCTGAAACACGTCCAGGGCGCTAATGTAAGCTGCCAGCCGTGAAAGGCTTTGCTTCCCGCTGCCTCCGACTCCCACCAGCAGCGCGTTCCCTCGGGGAGACTCTAAGATCCGACTAATTCTGCAAATATGGGACACGGCGTCTTCAAACAGCACCTAAAGAAAACGAGAGGGAAGGGTTTAGCATTTCACAGCAGGAAAAGCTGAGCGAGGGCGGCGTTGCAAAGCCCGTCCGTCCACGCGGTGCGAGTGCTGCCCGGCCGCGGACCGGCTCGCGGGGTCTCACCAGATTCATCGCCGCGTTGACCTCGTTGTAGCTGTCCAGGGCCTCCCCCAGCAGCTTGTGCAGAGATGGCCAGCTGGGCACCGGCAGGTACTTGGGCTCCCCGATGCCCTGGGCGAAGTGGCAGTAGATGTTGGGCTTGGCGAACATCTGGTCTTCCCTGAGATCCTGGGGAGAGGCGAAGCGAGCCGGTGCGGCAGTCCCCGGCCTCACGCGCCCCGAAACGCAGCCCTCCGGCCCGCAGCCCTCTGTCGTTTACCGGCACAACTTACATCGAAGAATTTTTTGCAGGTGGCGGCTAGAATGCGCCCGAAGCTCTCCTGGTCCTTGTCGTCGACCAGCTTGTCCCCGTACACCCGGCCGGCTTCGTGCAGCCAGAGGCGCACCAGGTCCAGGGGACCGCGGAGGCACTCGGGGGTGGAGAACAGCAGCCCCTGGCAAACACACGAGCCCGTCAGGCCGCCGACGTTTATTGCACCGCTGCTCAGAGCGGAGTTAAAGCGTTGGCTCTGGGAAAAGGTCATGGTGCATCTCAAGGACACGGTACACTGTGAGGACGTGGTGCAAAGGAAAGACAGGCACCCCGGTACCTGGAAAATGTTGGAGAGGTCGCGGAGGTTGAAGAGGTAGTGGAACTTGATGGCGGTGGGCAGGAAGGTGGAGGTGACCTTCTGGTGCAGGGCTGCTCGCGGGAGACGGGGGGTGAGCGGGGAGGCCGGGCGCAGAGACCGCCGCGCTCGGTGCGGGGTGCCTGCGCCTCGCTCTGCCCGTTCCCCTCTGCACTGCGGCAGACAGAACCGAGTCTGAAATTTTAGTTTGACCGTGCCCAGGTGCACCGTGCTGCAGTTTGTAAATCGGAGGAAATGAGGAATTGGGGGTTTATTTGTGCAGCGCAGTGACTTGAGCTGCTGCACGGAGCTTTCTGGGGCGGTGACGGTTGGGCACGGCTTCGGTTCGCACCGTGCTGGCCGTGTGCGGGTGCCGAAAGCCGGCGCTGGCTGCCTTCCACCCCCGCGCGCCGGGGCTCACCCAGGGCGGCCGCGACCAGCTGCGCCTGCAGCCTCTGGACGGCCGGCGGCATCTTGCGCTGCGCCAGGTGCTGGGCGAGGATGGTGCTGTAGATGGTCAGGAGCGCTTCGTGGCCGGGAAAGCTCACCGCGAAGACGCAGAAGTGACGCTGCGGCAAAGAGCCACGCTCAGCTGCCGGCTGCCGCTTGCCGGAGCCGACGGCGCGGTGCTGCCCGGCTCCCCCACGCCTCGTCCCCGCGTACCTGCAGCCTCGAGTCGATGGTGAAGGACCCGGCGGTGGGGTTCATGCAAGCCACGTACTGACAGTTGTGAACGTCCTTCAGGGTCAGCTTGTTCCTGTCGTACCTGCGCCGGGCAGAGGGACAGGCTGTGCACGGGGCCGCGTCCCCCCAGACAGGCTTTAACCTCAGTAAAGGGGGGACGTCCCGTGTCCCAGGTGCTTGAGGAGCCCGGTGCTGCTCCGGGCCACGCTCGCAGCACACGGACCATCCCGTCCCCACGGCCAGACCGGACCCACACTGCTCGCTGCGGCCGACGGGACTTGTGGGGCTCTTCCTCCCTCCAAGGAAAGCCCTGTGTCGTCCCCGCCGCGCTCCGTGGTGCCGCCTCTGCCCGGAGCAGAACCCCCTCGGCAGGGCTTCCCCGGCCAAGCCCCGGCGCCGGGGCCAGGGCTGTTTGCTTTGGACTGATCCGCGGGTTTGGGAACCGCGAGGAGAGTTTCCCCGTTTCTGTGCCAGAGCCTTTCCCAGCAGCTCCTGGAAGGAGTCAGCTGGAGCGAGAGGGGAGGATGGCTGCAGCCCAGACCCGCTGTTCCCGGCACTTTTCCGCCGGAGGCAGCAGGGGCAGGGACACGGCCCCGGTGCCGTGGGGACAGCAGAGGCACCAGTGTGTGTGCGCCGGGCCACGTCGCCTCTGCCGGAGCTCGCGGCCACGGACGGGCTCCGCGCTGATGCCCCCGGCCCGGGAACCGGCCCCACCGCGCGTGCCGAGCTGGGGCTCCGGGGACGCGGCCCCGCGCCGGGGACGGTGCTGCCGCTGCCGTGCACCTACCAGTGCCCGTGGTCCACGTGCTGCCGGATGAGCGTGTGCGGGGCCACGGTGCCGTACTTGTCCACCTCCGGCATGTTCATGTCGTCGATGAAGTAGATGAGCCGCCGGGTGCCGGGGGGGCCGTAGTTCCTCCCCGACTTCTTCTCCAGGGGCTTCTCGAGAATGGCTGCGGCGGAGGAGAGCGGGTGGAGCGGAGGGAAGCGCGGCGGCGGGGGCCGGCAGCAGAGCCCGGCCAGCCCTTACCCTGGAGCATGGCGGAGGTGGTGTAGAAGTTGAAGGGCACGGACTGCACCAGGTAGTCGTCCGTGCTGAGCTGCTCCAGCTTGTCCCCCATCATGACCGACTTCCCCGTCCCCGCGTTCCCCACCAGCATCACCGGCCACTGCTTCTCCATCAGCAGGTCCATGAAGTAGCGGATCCGGACGGTCTCGGTCGTGTGCACCATGGAAGCCTGGGGGGGATTTTGGTGTCAAACCTGAGAGGACGCGTCTCCTGCTGCAACGGGGGTGCGGCAGAGGCAGCGTCCGTCATTAGAGCAGCTGGTGACATGCCCGAGGCCTGGTCTCGTTTTGCAACTATAGCAGTTGGTTTAATGAAAGGTATCATCTCCACGTGCAAATCTGGTCCCTCTCTAACACAAACGGTCTCAGATGCCGGGATATTCGAAATGCTTTCCAACCAAAAATAAGAGCTGCCAGAGAACCATGTTATTAAAACAAAACAAAGCAACTCCTGAAACTTTCTTCCCATGTCTCTATTTAGCAAACACAGAGACAGGCACTTCCCCCTTCCCTTGACATCTTCACTAAAGCCCCCCCTTCCTAGAATGGCATTTGAAAAGACATATGCAAATAATATTCTAAAGTATGTCTTGCATCCAGGCAATAATTATAGTTAGCTCATGAGAATCTGTGAAGCCACATGTTCATCTGAAATTAAAAAGGAAGAGCTACGACTTGCAGCTCTCACTGAGTTTGTGTCAAATAAAGCAAAACCACAGGCAGCCGTGGGGTTTGCCTGACGCCATCGGCCCGCACGCTTCCCGGTGGCAGACGCGGCCCCAGTGCCTGCCCTGTTCTGGATACCTGTCCTTGCCCATAGCTGCTTGGGGGAAGACCATTCGTTAATGAATAAATTAAAAAAATGTAAATAAAGACAGCTTGCGGGAAATACCTGTAAAGGCACTTCTGGATCAAGTTCAAATTTTGGCACCTTTTCAGTCCAGGGCATGAATTTCTTAGTTTCTGGGTCGATGTAATAGTCAAAAATCGTCCCCTGAGAAGGGAACTTGATGGTTTTGAACTCGTTCACCCACCACTTGCTGAACTCCACGCGGTAATCCACGAGCTGGAGGGAGCGGAGGGGCAGAGCGTGGGTGCGCGGCCGTGGCCGTGGCCGTGGAGCATCCGCGGAGCCCCGGGCGGTGGGGACGGGACCCACCTGGTCGTGGAACAGGGCCCCCCCGAAGGCCCAGGCGCAGGCGAACGCGAAGTAGAGCTCGTAGAGCTCCCGCGGGGAGTCCGGCGGCGTGTGCTCGGGCGTCAGCAGGCACTCCAGCAGGTACAGCGTGGTCTGGACCACCGTGATCTCGGGCACCGGCGTGATTTTTTTGAACCCGCACTTGAGCTTGTCCAGGCACGTGGGCAGGTACTTGTCGAACAGAATCATTAAATTGGCCTTCTCGGACTGCACCGTCCTCTTCTCGATCCAGCTGGTGACGACGCTGCCAAGGGCATGGAGGGGGATGCAGGTCAGGGCGCTGGCGGATGCTCGCCCTGGTCCCGGTCCCGGTCCTGGTCCCGGTCCCGGTCCCGGCACGGCGCGGACTCACGGGTTCCAGCCCAGGTCGGCGGGGTTGATGTAGAGGATCCCCGCACGGGACACGGTTGCCGGCGTGGCGGTGCGCAGGTGGCTGATCTCGAAGAGCAGCCGCATGCTGGGGTTGAGGGGGATGCGCTCGTTGCTGGCCAAGGTGAGGACCTGGGCGGGGGGGGGATGCGGCACGTCGGGGCGCTGCGGCCTCGGGGACGTCTGCCGGGGCAGCCGACCACAGCGCGGGAGCCAGCCCAGCTCTGCGGGTGGGACGGCACTGACCTTATTGTCATCCATGACCGTGTTCAGGGACTCGATCCACATGGGGTCAATGTCTCCGTCGAGGATGATCCACTTGGGCCCCTTATGGGGGATGTTGGCCAGGTCGCGCATCGTGGAGGAGAACAGACCTGCCCCGGGCAGAGACACGTGTTTTTTTTCCTTTCCGACCCTTTCTGCCCACGGCGCGTTCGTCAGGAGGAACGCACGGCACTGGGGCTTCCCCAAGCGCATTTGTCCTCCCTTCTCTTCCCCTCCTCATGCTCTATTAAAAAGCCACAAGGAAAGGTCTTTTCTGCCATGGCATCAAAGACGCAGCATTTACAGAGAGGCATTTCACAAGAACATTAGCTTATGCGCCAGCCACTTGCTGAAGCTTTTCATGTGCCAGTTCCTACACGGTACGGCCGACCTTTCATGCGGCCGCGTGCCCAAGCCGGGGCATCTCACCGTCCTTCCACTCGCGAGTCGACGGGTGAATAATCCCAAACAGCTCGTCGCAGGTTACAGCTTTCGGGTCCAGATCCACAGCGACCGGCTTCCGCTTCATGGTCTGGTAAGTCCTGTTGAGGGATTTCAGCACCTGCAGGGAGGGCGGGACGGTGCTGCTGAGCCTCTGGTCCTGCAAGGGCGGTTGCAGCCAGCCAGCGCGGCCCCGCTCCCGCCACCCCCCGGCATCGGGGCCTGGAGAGCTGCCGGGGATGCTCCGGCTGCCCCCGTTCCCGGCCGGCTCGTGGGTGCGCGATGAGCCCGGGAGCCCCATGCCAGCGTCACCAGTGCCACCAGCTCCGTTCCTCAGGCACGGGGAGGTCGCCTGCCCCAGGTGCCGGCACGACCCGCAGAGCGGCACGGGGACGCCCCAGCCCTGCTGCCGCCCCGCCAACGCCGCCAGGTCTCGGGGCTCGACCCAGCCCTACCTGGGACTTGCCGCAGCCGGCGTTGCCGATGACGAACACCGAGTGCCTGACTTGCAGCAGCTCCTCCAGCTGCACCACCTTCAGCACGAAGCTCTCCTCCGCCTGCAGCTTCAGCTCCAGCACGGACTGCTTGATGACCTGCCGGGGAGAGCGGGCGCTGGGCGGGCGGGAGACGGCCGCCACGGCCTCGGCGAGCACCGCAGAGACGAGCGGGGCCGAACGGACCGGCCGCCGGGCAGCTGCCTCTGCCCCAGCCTGGTTCCTGGTCCAAGTATCTCCACCCCAGCCTCTCCCCGCTGCTCAGAGGTGCACGGCACGCGAAGACCCAAGAGTCCTCCCCGCGCTCGCACCTTCTCGAAGTTCAGGTCCCGCTGCCTGGGGACGTCCAGAGCCGGGAAAAGGTCCCCAATCAGCCCCATGAACACGGGCAAGTCGTCCGTCACGATCTTGGGGATGTTGAAGTCTCGTAAAGCTCTCATCAGGACTTGGTCCTCAGCGCGGCTGGGGTCCCCTCTCTTCAGGGAGCCTGCTACCACCAGCACGGACTTGATGGCCCGCAAACCCCAGTCGTAATGGTCCTGGCAAACAGGCAGCGAAATACTGGAGTTTCATTTTGGTGCAAGAGAACTGTTTTAAACAAAAGTACAGAAACAGACCCCCCACTATTGCCCCAAACCCAGGTTGTCAACACAGCCCCCAGCAGACTCATCTTAAAATGAGCTTATTTACAAGACAAACCCTATTCAGCCAAGAGATGAATGGCAGTCTGTCTTGTTTCCTGGGACGCACATTTTTGCTTGCTTGTAAATCACTTATGCTGAGATGAATAACATCTGGATGCTCTCATCTTAGTAGGCTATATTCTGTTCTATTTTTGAATGCCTTTATTTCTTCCAGAAGGCAGAAATATGCCATATGATGCACCAGCATGGGGGTGGAATTTGTCCAGCCATAGACCCTGAGCTACGCAGAACGCAAGCCAACATGTCACTACCAGCTGAGAGGTTTTCAAACTATCTATCAAGTTCTAAATTCAGATTAACTCTTTCATCTTCAAGAACCATGGAATAGTGTTAAGTTACCTGTTTGGACAGTAGCTCTTTGCACAGTGTATACAGAGTAATAAACTTTCTTGCTAGAAGCTTAGCGTCAATAAAACCTTCTGCAACGAGCATGATTTCGCAGATAAGTTCAAAATCTGGGACGACCATGGCGCAGGGTCTGGAGAGGAGCAGTGAAGGGTTAGCAGGGCCTGCACACACGCACCCATGTGCCCCCTCGCCCTCCCGCAGCCGGGTAAGAATCTGCATCTGGGTTTTCAATGCAAATCCTTCAGTACTCCTATTGCATCAGACAATATTTTAGGCTAAATGGGATCTCCGGAGGTGTCTTGCATGGAGCAACCTCCTGCTCCAAGTGGGGTGCATTTTGAAGGCAGATCAGGTCACCCTGAGCCTTTTCCAGTTGCGTGTTGAGCTCCTCCAAGGTCAGAGATCCCACAGCCTGTCTGGGCAACCCCTTCCAGTGCTTGACCACCTCAGTGGGGAATATTTTTTTTCCTTATTCTCAATTGGATTTTTCTTTTGCTGCAGCTTGTTCCAGGTGTCTCTGGTCCTTTCACAGGGCACCTCCAAGGAGAGCCTGGCTCTGGCCTCTCTGCAGACCCCCGTTAGGCAGCTGAGGATGGCGATGAGACGCCTGGAGCATCCTTGGCTGCAGGCGGAGCAGAGGCTCCCGCAGCCTCTGGCCATCCCGGCGCTTTGAGCACGACCGTCTCCGGGTGCCAAGGTCTTTCTTAGGCCAGCGCTGCCGGTGCATGCAAAGATCCTCATGTGCATGAGCGAAGGCTCAGGTCATGTTATGGGACAGAGCACATGAGCAAAATACTGCAAAGATTGCTAATTAAACTGCGACTCATCTGCCCACAGGTACCTGAACAGAGCTTTTAAATTCTCAGGCAGTTCTGTCCGTCCCGCGTAGCCAGGGTTCATCGTGATGAACAGCCCGACCGACGGTATCAGAGCTATCGTCTCTCCAAGAAAACTGAACTGCTTCTTTTTGGCACGAATTGCATCTTGAATGCATTTCACCTGGGCAGGCGAGCAGAGGCGTTAGCGCGGACGTTCCCGCAGCGCGCTGCTCCCGGCCCCTCGGCTCGACCGCCCGGACCGGCACCTCCCCGCCACTTCCCTCCTACCACCACAGAGGGGTAACAGCTGCAGACCGGCCCTCCGCGGGTCGGGTTTTAACCTGAAACAGCACCTGGCGATGGGTACGAGGACCAGGGCAGTCAGGGTGGGAGGGCTGACGGGCACGGCTGTATCCCCGGTTCCCACGCGCAGACTAGCTGCCTGCTGGCAAACGCCCACCTGCACAGCGATCACGGACAGCACCTCCACCGAAATGCGGTTGAATTCGTCGAAGCAGCCCCAGGCGCCGGTCTGGGAGAGCCCCTTGTAGATGTTGCCGCAGGACTGCGGAGCGAAGCGCGGGGACACGCTTTAGACACGCGAAACTTTGACACCGGGGCTGCGAGACGGGAGTTTGCTAGAAAAGCTCAATTGCTAGGAACGGCTCTTGCTTTTACGCTTTTCCCCGAGGGAAAGGCAGGGAGCGCCAGGGCCACCCCAGACGCACATGGGGACGGTGCCGGGAGCCGCAGCTGCACCCGGACGGAGCCAGCGCCGGTCCCTCGCCGGCGGGCGGACAGGCAGAGGCGACATCCCACCCGCCGGCGCGGTTAACGGCAGCAGCTTCCAGGCCCGATTTCGGTGCACGCAGCCTAACGTGGGAGCGGGGGCAAACGGCAGCGGTGCCTCCGCCGGGGGGTTTCCCCGGTCCTGGCAGCCCCCCCGTTTCTCCCCCCGGCGCCGCCGTCCCCGGCTCTACCTTGTAGTCCATCTGCTCGGAGCAGTTGAAGACGTACACCATCATGCCCACGGCGCGGCCCAGGTCCTTGGTGGTCTCCGTCTTCCCGGTGCCGGCGGGGCCGGCGGGGGCCCCCCCCATGACGAGGTGCAGGGACTGCGTCAGGGTGATGTAGCACCTGCGGCGCGGGGCCGGGATCAGCAGGTGCAGGGGGGGTCCGCGCCGGCCCCGGCGGGGGGAGCGGCAGCGGGAGCCGAGCCCTACCGGTCGGTCAGCGGGGTGATGACCAGCCGCGGGGAGTTGCCCAGGTACTCGTAGGAGTACTGCAGCTGCGCGTCGCAGATGTTGGCGTAGCAGTGCCGCCGCGCCTCGTCCCAGCGGTGCCGCAGCTGCGCCTGCCACGTGAACGCCTGCGCGCTCTCCACCTGCAGAGCCAGGCGCTGAGAGCCGGCGGGGACCCCGGCGGGCACCGCGCTCCCCAAAACGCCTGGGTGCTGTTTGCAGCTCCCCGTGTGCAGGAAGCGCGCAGACGGGTCAAAACGCAGCGCTCGCACGGGCCCAGCCCGCCGCTGCCTCCTGGTCGGCTCCCGCCAGCACGTCCACCCGCGCCAGCTCCCACCGAGCGGGGCAGGAACCGGGGAAGCTGCTCCTCCACCTGGCTTTGCCTCGATCTCAAAAACACATTTTTTTCCCCAAACCAAGGTGGTGCCTTGATCCACAATCCCACCATAGGCAGCATTAGGTAGCAAACCACTGCTGTGACTCCATCAGGACCTTTCTATGAATTATCTGTCCTAATGCAGTGAGCAACGGGGTCTCGGACAAAGGCCAGTTCATCCCCATCGCCTTCCCAGACCTTTGCATTTGTGGCGTGAACGAGGCACAGGGCAGTCTCACGTGAACCCCTGCCGCGTTACCTCCCTGGCTCCCGTTTATCCCTATTTCCACATTTCATTGCCTTGTTCACACTTCATAAGATTCAGATACTTTGAAAATAATAAAATAACAGGAAGAACTTTCCTCAGAAGTGCCAAGAAGCAAAGCAATGAAAATAAGATGTTGTAACTCCTACCTTTGCAAGGATCATTTTGGCCACGACGTCCCTGGCATGTACATCTATGGTGCAGATTGTCATGATCTTCATTCTGTCTCCTGCTGTTAAGTTTCCAAGGAGTAGTGAAATCAGTGCATTCAGCTGATTAATCTGAAGCAGGAAAGAAATGATTAACACAGAAAAATGACTTTACACTTTGCCTAGCTTTCTGTGAACCGCTCCCAGACCGAGTCTGATAAGAGCAGAGAGGGGCCTGCAGCATGGCTGCAAGGCAGAACCACGGGATGCAAACCTGCTTTTTGTTATAATCTTTAATTGCATTTTCATATCCTTCCTCCAGTCTTGAAAAGGCAATGCCAACTTCTGTAGTCCACCAGATCTGGGTGCATGTCAGAGCAATCTGCAAGGAATTGCATGGAGAAAATGTGGCTGAGGTCTGGTGCCTGCAGCTCCCCGTTCTCTGTGCTCCCCCAGCTCAGGCTGCAGCAGGTAACCTGAATTTCATGGTGCTTAATCACTAATGCTGCTCTGAGCCAGAATTTTAAAGGGACCAGACCTTAGCGGTTCAGCATTAATGTGCCGCATCTGGTTTCCCACGCACTGAGGCACGCTGCAGTCTGCACAGGGAGCACCCGGCACCCCCCGGTACGGGGTACCGATTTCCCCGTTATGGGGACATTTTCTCTGGGGTGACCACGATACGAGCAGCATCCCTGGGTTTCCGCGCCGCGTCCGCGTCTGCCTGGGCGCTGCCCCGTCCGGCTCGCCCGGCCCGCCGTCCCCGCCGTCCCCGCACCTGCGCCGGGTAGTCGAACACCCACTGCTCCCGCGGTTTCTCCTCGTAGGTCACCACGGCCTCGGGGATGAGGTGCCGCAGCGTGGAGCACATCCTCTCCAGCACGCGGTTTAGCCAGACCTCCACCTGGGGACAGCCACACCCAGAGACCTTGGTGTTTTACGGCAGTTTTCTGTCCCGGTTGCGGACGCGCCAGCTCTTCCCCGCGCTAAGTGAAATGCCGCGTGAAAGCCCTCGGCGCACAGCCCCACAGCACGCTTCAAACTGGGGTTTACAGCACGCGGCGTGCGGGCGAACAGCAGAGGGAGGCAGGCCGTGCTGCGGCCGCCTGGGTGCCCGTAAGGCTGCACAGCTTTCGTATTACCCCTATACCGCTGCGGCTGTGTTGCACAGCTGCAATGTGGATCCCATCCCTGGGTCTTTTTGGCTGAAAGGCCCCATGGTCACATTTTCAAGCTGCTGCCAGACTGTTATGACACAGCAAGCAAAAGACTCGTCTCCGGCCTTAAACCGCAACGCGCGCTGCTCCCCGCAAGCGCAAGCGCTGCTGACCTGGCCGGACAGGTCGCACTCTCCGTCCAGAGCCACGTGCTCCTCCTCCTTGCTGAACATCCCCCGGCCGATCCGCAGGGGCTTGCTGTCCGGACCCGTTTTGAACTCCAGTTTAGCAAGACTATCGAAGAGCTTCGAGAGATGCCGGGACACCTGAAAACGGGCGTGACAGCAGGGTCGGGAGCTGCTGGGTCAGGGTGAAGGGGTATTTTGCAGTTTTGATTACGCCCCTTTCACACTGTTGCACCCCTGATGACCAGTGTACAGAAATGCAAACATGAAACATGTTTTAAAACTGCCATAATGAAGTTAGTTAGCACATAAGAGACAAAGGACTTGCCTCCATGCTTCACGTCCAAACCCTACCTCGACGGGCTCGTTTCCATTAGATAAGATGTCAAGCAGGTCTGCGGAAGAGACAAAGTAGAATCTGGGAAAAGCCAAGCGTTTCGTCTCTAGGTATTCGGCCAAAGCCTTCTCGCAAAGCGCCAATCTAATAGAAAACAAGCAAGAAAAGCTGCCGTTAAAAAAAATCGTTATTGTTTTACTCCTTGCAGAGTAATTGTCACCTTGAGGAAGATGTCGCTTTGGCTGCTTGGGAAATTAAGCTCTTCTTTTGGCCTTCGAACAGGCAGTGGCAGTTTCCCCATGATGCTTCCTGGGGATGACTCAAACCTCACCTTTTCTGCAAGGCTTCTAACTTGTCATAGAGACCGGGTTTATTTGTTGCTTCAATTACATTGGGAGTTTTCACTGCATCTGCCATTAATTCCTGCAAGAGGAAAAATGTTTCAGTTAAATCAAAACCACCAGCGAGTTCTCGAGGGGGTCCAGGAAGGGGCAGGCTACTCACTTTGAAATCTTTATCTATAGAGTCGAAACGCTTGGAGTCTTCCGGCAGCTGACTGCGGATGTCCTCGGAGCCGATGAAGATGCTCTCGAGGTGACTCCATGTTCGCTGCACCTTGAACCAGATGCTTATGACGGAGTCAGTGGTAGACAGCTTCTGCTGCCAGCTTGACACCTCCTGAAGGAAGAAAGCCAGGTACTTGGAAGTCATCAGGTTCTGCAGCTGCACTTGGTTGTCTTCCAGCGTCTCGATGAGAGCTTCGTCTGACTTGAGAAGCACGGTGCCCGTCCTGGTGTGGGGCTCATGCTCGAACTGCATCGTCGACCAGGTAACGTCCAGGGCCTTCAGCACCTGCGGGCAGAGCACGAGCAGAAAGGAGCTGACCTTTGCGGCTATCGAGGGGGCACGATCTTGCAGAAGCCCCTCTGGAAAGGCAAGACGAGCAATACGAGCGGCTCTCCGGAGCACGTGCTCTGCAGGTGCCAGCCCGTGCACGGCCTTCAGCCCCCCGAGCAGAAGCACAAGAGCTGAGAGTCGCGGAGCAGTCCAGAGCACGGGCTCATCTGCAGCAATGGCGGGTGCAAACCGCGCCGCGTTTGCTGTACCTTCTCCATGCCCGACTCCTTCACGGCTTTGTCCACGATGCCGCGAACCTCATCCTCAAACCTGTGCAGGTTCAGCTGCAGCAGATCGGCGAGGGTCGTGTTCTCGGACATGACGAAGTTCACCTGGGGCAGAAGTGGCATGGTCGGGGGCACTGACCCCCCCACGGAGAGAGAGGCACCCGACGGCTCCCCAGACCAGCGCTCTCATCAGCAGCTACATTTAAAGAGCCTGGGGGCCGGGCGTGCGGTGGGGCGGGAGCAGTGCAGGGCCAGAGCACCTTGGCTGCCTGCATGAGCTCGTGCCAGTGCCGGTCCCTGATGGCCGGGTTCTGCAGCTCGTTCACCGCGCGCAGGGACGTGATCATGTTCTTCACGCTGTTGTCCAGTCCTGTGAACGCGTCCCAGCTTCTCATCTCCTTATCCAAGCTGCGAATGTCTTTAGCAAACTTCTTAGAATCGATATCCATCTGCTCAACATTAATATCCTTCCATCTGGTCGTCTTCCAGTCGTCAATGCTGGTGTTAACCTGCATTTGGGGGTACCTTTCCTCAGGCCGTAAAATCACCGGCAGCACTTATCAGCGCTCCTCCCCTGCACAAAGAGCTGCACAACTCCTGCCAGCGCTCCCGGTGCACCCGCCACGCCAGAAGCACCCGCGTTACCCAGCACCAGCACACCCGGTGCACCCACTGTGCCAAAAACACCCGCGCTACCCAGCACCAGCACACCCGGTGCACCCATCGTGCCAAAAACACCCGCGCTACCCAGCACCGGCACACCCGGTGCCCCCGCCACGCCAGAAACACCTGCGCTACCCAGCACCGGTGCACTCGGTGCACCCGCCACACCAAACGCCTACACGACGCAGTGCACCCGCCACGCCAAACACACCTACGCTGCCCAGCTCCGGTGCACCCGCTGCACCCGCCACGCCAAACACACCTACGCTGCCCAGCTCCGGTGCACCCGCTGCACCCGCCACGCCAAACACACGTGTGCTACCCAGCTGGCAACTTATTAAACGCTCATCTCTTAGGGCGAGGAGGCTCTCAGAGGAGCTATAACGCCTTTGCATCTCAGCTGACCCGCGGTGCCCACGCCTGCCGGCAGCGGCTTGCTTTCCAGCCGAGGCTTGGAGGCAGCGTGGGTTGCCCTGCCCCGGCCGGGAGCCCCGTGCAGCTGTGGCCTGCAGCAGACGGCTACCGGCAGTCACCAATCTGCCGGCACAGGGTTGTTTTCCGCAGTAACGGGGATTTCGAAGCCCTGAGGACCGGCACCGCATGCCACCTCCCCGTGCTCCTGCCTCCCGCTCTCCCCGCTGGGCTGGCTCGCCGACCCCGGCACGTACCAGGACGATCATGTCCCAGAGCTCCTTGAGCAAACGCACTTCCCTGTGGCAGGCTTTGAGCTGCTTGTAGTCGGGGACAGACACCTCGAACAGCCCCGCCGACGTGGACAGCGCTGCCATGTCGCTCTCCAGGGCGGCGATGCTCTTCTGTTGCTGGATAGGGAAAAAGAGGGAGCCTCAGCTGCGGCGAGCCGGGGCGGGAAGCGCATCCCAGGCGCACTGCCGGCAACCGTGTGCCGGGAACGTGCCTCCCACCCCGGGACGGCTCCGTCCTTTGGCGTTTGCTGCAGCGCAGCAGGGGACGGGGAAAGCCACCGCTGCGGGGCCAGGTCCCCACGGAGCGCTGGTCGCCCTTCTCAGCTGCCCCCCGTGCTGGGGGGACGGACCCCGCCGGGCGCAGACCCTCAGCCAGCAGCGCGGCACCGCGGCGGTGCTGCCCTCCCCGGGGGTCGGCCGGGCCCGGCCCTCTCCCAGGCGTCCCCGCCTCCGTCACCTTGTTCAAGGACTTGTAGGGGTCTGGGTCGGTGTAGGAGAAGGGCGCCTCTTCCCGGAACGTCTCCCTGAATCCCTGCTGCCGGACCTGCGAGGGAGGAGAGCGGCTGGTGGGGAGGCAGCCGCAAGGAGAGCGCGAGGCTCTGCTGAGGCCGAGGAGCCTCGGCGGAGAGCAGACGGGCTCCTCCTGCCACCCCGGCCCCTTCCCGGGCCCAAACGGGGCACCTCGAACTGCTGGCATTTCCTGCGGAGGATGTTGACCTCGTTGGCTTGCAGAGGCGCCACGTTCTGCTTCACCTGGAGGGAGAGCTTCTTGGTGGCGTTCCACCGCTCGGGGAGGTCCTGCGGCGGGGACAGCGGTCAGCACTGGGCACGTCACACGGCCGCCGGCCGCCGGGACCGCGCACGGCCCCAGCCCGCGCCCAGCACCACCCACGTGCAGCTGCTGGTGGGTTTCCTCGGGCATCTCCTCGCCATACGTCTTCAGCAGCGCGATTGTTTCCTTCAGGGGCTCAAACATGCTGTCGGTAGTCGCCTGCCTGTCTCGGACCCTCATCAAGTGCCCCATCACCTCCACCAGCCCGTCGTAATCTCCCTCTCTGAGAGGTTTAGTCAAGCCAGCATTTGCTTCTTTCATGAAATTTTCTAGCTCCTGGAGACTGCAAGACAGAGGAGCGGGGAGTTCATGTGAGCAGGCATCAGCGCGAAGGGAGGAGAGTCCAAGCCTGGTTGCTAACAGCAGCCCCTATGAACGCTAGAGAAACGGCCGGCAGAAGCTGGCGCGCGGGGGCTGGCTCTGCTGAGTACCTCTCTGCAGGGGTTGGAGAGGGCCCTCCTCCCAGACCCCCGCCCTGAAGATCTCAAGGCCCGAGACCACCTGCTCTGACCCGGTCCTTCGCTGCCCCGAGTGCAGAGCCGCCTTTACACTCCCAGCGCAACGCTGTGGCGGGAGCCGCTCTACCTGGTGGCGACGTGGCTGCCGAGGTGCCGCTTGAGCACGAGGCTCCAGCGCTTGACGATGTTGAGGAGCGCCTGCTTGAAGGGGCGGCAGTCGCCCTGCAGCCAGCCGTCAAAGACCTTGGTGTTCTCGAGTCTGGACACCTCCTCATACAGCTTCTCGTAGGAGTCGATCTGGGGACCGGAGCTGGTAACTGCCCCGGGCACCCCAGTGCTCCCTGCTTCCCTCCCGGGCTGCGTGTCCCCGTCCCCGTCCCCGGGGCCTGCCCCGCTCTGCCCAAGGGTCCCTCACCTGCTGCTGGAACTGCCCAAGAGTTGGGGGCACGTGGGGCAGGTACTCCTCCGCGTGCAACTCCAGCTCGTCGGGGGTGAGGGCACGGCCGAAGGTGAGGAACCGCTGCAGGAACTCCTGGGGGTCGTCCAGCCACAGGTGGGAATACGTCTCGAAGGAGGCCTCGTACTCGCTCGCTTGCTTCATGACGCTGACCACCAGCAACACCACCTCCTCCCGCATCTCGCTGAGGTCTGCCATGTCTTCCAGGTCGGTCTGCAGGGACGGGCAGAGGTCTTGGAGATCAGGTGCGAAGGGGACCCAGGGCATCCTCCACCTGCCAGCACACCCGCAGCATCCTCCACCCGGCGCTGGACCCGGGGCATCTGGGGAGAGGCCGACCCGTAGAGAGACGGACCTTGTAGTTCAGCTTTCCCTCCACCAGCCGAGGGATGAATTTCGCAGATGTGTAGATGTCCTTGAGGAGGTTTTCCACCAGCTCGAAGAAACCGTTGTCCTCTCCCATCTCCATCGGCGGGCGGTGCCTCACTCGGTCATCGTACAGCTCCAGGTGCGCCTCGAACAAGGGGGCCACGCTGACCTGAAACACAACCTGCGTGGCTGCCGTCCCCAGCCCGCCCCGGTCCCCTGTCCCACGCTCCAGCACAGCGGGGACCCCGGCATCGCGCCGGCGTTTTCTTCCCGGGGATTGTGCAGGGGCCACCGAGATGGGCAGGTTTAGCGACTCATTAAGTGTCAGCAGAAACCGGACGGTTTGTCCCCTGTGCAGCTAACAAATGTACTGGCCCATGCCTAAGCACAGGCAAATAGTCACAAGATAAACCTCAACGTACATCAGGGACCATGTTGCTGAGCAGGAACTGTAAAGATTTGTGAATAAGCTTGAAGAATCCATCTAATATTATTTCATCTATATATTCTACGTAGTTCAGCCATTGCTCTGATGACTTATCAGCCTTAAACAGCTCTGCATTTTCCTGCAAGCAGAAAAAAAAGTATGCTAACAGTTATTGATAATATCAAGCATATTACCCATTCCTGTCCAACACTCTGCAAATGAGTCCTCTCCCAGGGCAAGCCAGGGGTTTCTCCTGCGCGACCATTACACAGGCCCTTCTCTTCGTGTCAGCTGTGCGACAGCCCGTGGTCGCAGCCAAAGATCTCTGGGCAGCGAGGTCCTGCAATCCATGTACCGTATTCCACGACCTTTTACAGGAGTTTTGGCTCGGTAGAGACTAGCGGATTGTACCCCACACCTGAGCCCAGCACTCACCATTACAAACCACATGAAAACGCTGGTTTTCACAGTACTGCAGCGTGTAAGTGCTATGTACAATCTTCTCTTAAAACAGTTCTGATTGATTAAAGCATCATGGGATGTTTCTCACCATCACCATGTTCTGAATCTTTTCGCCTACATCCCTAATTGCAGCATAGCGCTTGTTTAGGTGATTCGTCTTCCCATCCAGGTCCAGGAGTGCGGTCTCCTTGTTGTCCTTCCTTTCGAACAAGGGGCTGGCTGAGCACTCCTGCAAGGAAAAGAAGACAATGCTTTTTTTCTGCACTTGGAAAAGAGCGATTCCCAGGAGGAAGCTCACCAAGAAGCGCATTTTTAGAGTGACTCGCAAATGTTTGTTACCTCCATAAGGTGGGTGATATTTTCCACGTTTAACTTTGCTTTCTGGATTCTGGTCTCTAAATTATACAAGATATCTCTCATCTCTTGAATGTACTCCATGACACCTGCGCAGAAAATTTACGTATAAGTTTCAGACAGATGACCTTCAAGCCAGGGAGCCTAAATCCCAGCAAGGAGAACGCAGAGACTTCAGGGCTATCTGCCACGGCAGGGACACGCTGCCGCCCCGAGACCCGGTCCACCTGCACACACCTGGGCAGCGGAAATCGGCATTCTGGGTGCAACCACTGCGCCAAGCGCAGGCGGGACCCTCGCGTACCTTCGTGGTGCCAGAACAAGGTCTGCTCTGCCTTCTGCAGCTGGCCGTCTACGGTGTCCAGCTCCCCGGCGACCAGCGGGAGCTCCACCGACAGCACCGTCAGCCGGATCTGGGGAGCAAAAGCCGCCCCGGTCGGTCCTGGGGGACAGGGAGGGCACCGCGCTCCGGCCTTTGAGACACGCGCTTTTGGTCGCTGGTTTTGCAGAGGAGTCGGGTCCCTGCTCCACCCCTGCAGCGCGAGGAGGGCGCGAGGATGCCGCTGTCGCAGCAGAAGTCGCATCTAGCAACGGGCGCTCGCACAGCCACCGCGACGGGCAGCGCCCTGGCGTGCCGGGGACGTGCCTGGGGCGTTCAAACCACCCCGGACCTGTTTTGCAATATCCCCTTTCTTCAAGGGGCTCCCCAGGGAGTCCGAGCCGGGCTTTCGGCAGGGCAAGCGCTCCGGGCGCTGGAGAGTTGCTGCTTTTCCAGGCTGCCCCCGCCGTGGAACCTGCCTTGTTGTACCAGCCGACGACGAGGTCCAGATTGTCCACGAACTTCCGGAACATCTCGTTCTGAGCAAAGAGGCTCATCGCACTGCCCGGAATATCCCTCCGATTCTGGAAGTTCAAGTACTTGACTTCCCGTAGAACTGCAACGAGCTGCGAGACACGACGACCGGAAATGACTTGTTAATAAAAATCGAAGCATTTCATAAAAGCCTTGTTAAAAAAGGCAGATTTACATTCCGGTGAATTATTGTCAGCCCTGCCCAAAGCACAGCTGCAAACCAGCATGCAAATGTATTTGGGTAATTGAAGGTTTTGCCTCAAGAAAAGCATCAAAAATAAAGGGGGAGCTGGGCTCAGGCAGCATCTGCTGCAGACGTGGACCTCCCATCCAGCAGCTCCTCTGCACAGGGCTGCGTGAAAGTGCCTGAGCACCAACCTCTCTGCTGAAGTTCACGCTGATGAGGGACGACTCAGGGTCTCTCAGTAGCAAGGGCTGCTCCAGGTTAAACCGGCAATCCTGGTCAGCTCTGCTTCTCCACTCCGCGTAGGTCTTCTCGCGGTACCCTTGCAGCAGCTCCAGCATCTCGTCGTACTTCCCGGACACCAGCTGAGCCTCAGCGCCGGCCATGACGCTGTCCGAGCCGTAATAAATACGTTAATAAACGAACGCGGCCGGGGCCGAGCCCCGCCGTGGGGCAGAGCCGCACAGGGCTGTCTGCCGCGGGCCGGCGCGGCTGAGCCTCGCTTACGGGTGGTCGATGGCGAACAGGTCCCTCCTGGGCCCCTCCAGCCGCTCCTGGAGCTCCAGGGCCCATTTCAGCCGCCCGGCCACAGGCGGCATGTTTTTGTGGAGGGGCGGGATCCCCCCCGCGGACGCGACCTGGGCGTCGAACATTATCTTTGCGTTGTCCAGCTCAGTGTTAAACATTCCCAGCAGGGCCGAGTAATAGGGGGAAACCTCTGCCTTTATCAGAGGTCGTTCCAGCAGCGAAGAAAACATGTGCACCAACTAAAGAAGAAAGAAATGTGTTAATTTTTTATACTTCAAAGTATAATAAGTACAATAAGTATAACAAAATGATATTGCTGATGGGCATTCCCAAACACAGGGGTACACTGTGCCTAGCTGCAGAAAGTACCCGTCTGTCTCCTCTGCTTAAGCAACGCAACCTTTCAGGAGTTTTAAATTCCAGAGGGGTTGGCTCAGGGAGTTGGTGAGTTTTCTTTTTTCTCCCAGAAGCTCATTTCTGCCTCGGCCGCTTTTGTTCGGTGGATCCTCCCGCGTGGTAGTGAATATAAAATTGATGAGAAACTCCAAAATTTTATTTTTTAATAATTTTTTTTAATTTTTTTTAATGGATTTATTTTTTAAATGGGAGAAAACACAAGATCTTCAGCATTTCCCATGGAAGAGCTTTCTTGGAATTTAAAAATCATTGAACCATTAGCCTTTAGGAAGTAAAAACATTTTGGGTTTTTTTTGTCAATTACTTTTGTTTCTGGCAGAAAACTTTTTCATGGACCCATCTGCAACAAGCTCCAGTATTTACATCCTCGGGCTGCATCTTTCTGGGACTCCCATCTCGTCCCTCTGCTTTAACCTGCTGGGTCTCAGACCAGGACTCGCACAGTGAGGCATTTGGCCTCTTTAGCAGCTTTTGGCCACCGTTCGTGTGTTTGACCTCTGTGCAAATCCGCCTGTTTCAGCCGGTTATCGCTGGCCTGACCTGACCTCACCGGCCGCCTGTGCCGGGAGGGGACGCGTGGAGCCGCGGGCGCGTGTACCTTGACAGCGGATGCCATGCTGTTGCAGTCGTTGAACCCTTGGCAAAAGATGGTCGTCAGGCGCCTATCCAAATCCTGAATTTTGGTCTGGAACTCTGCAAAATCTTTATTGAATTGCTGTCAACAAGAACAAACTGATTTGAGCAGTGGTAGCTTCTGCGTTTTATTCCCACATCCTTCCAGAAAGGCACTCATTTAATCTCAAAGACACTGAGATGCTGCGATTTTTTTTTCTAACGCGAGGGCACTTGTTGCCATGGTGACAATTCTGCATGCAGGTCTGCTGGCCTGGTCTGGCAAGCAATTTTTTTCATTTAGCAAATGAACACGTTTTCACACCAGCAGTGGCTCACCTCTTCTGCAGGATCTAGGGGATCGTATTTGCAATCGGCAAAGCCCCTGATGAGTTCGGAGACCTCCTCGTGGATCTGGAGGACCTGGCTGCCGAAGATGTTTCCCCTCACGCCTCCCAGCTCCACCTTCTCCAGCTTCAGGAACTCGATGGCCGTCTCGTACAGCTCCTGGCCAGCGGAAACCCCCGTCGCGTGCGGCTCCTCCAAGCCGCCGGCTCCCCGGTGCTCCGGGCTGCCGGCACCGCTCCCTCCCGCAGCCGGGGCCGCGGCGGGGCGCGGGCGAAGCGCTCCGCCGTCACCTCGATGGTCTTCAGCCGGCGCAGGAAGGTGTCCAGCCTCCGGAAGGCGAGCGACGGGGGGAACTGCCAGGGCTGCGGCTCCTCGCCCTCCTGCAGCGGGGGGGCCGTCAGGGAGCCGAGCAGCCCCCCCGGCCCCGCGGTCCCCCCGCAGCCTACCGCGAACAACGCGGGCATCGGCTCGGAGCAGCAAGCGCCGTAGGACCGCAGGAGGCTCTCGACGGTGGCGATGCTCAGTCTGATCCCTCCCAAGGTCTCCTCTGCGTCTCCCTGCAAGCCTTTCATCACCTCCTCGGGGCCCAGGAAGTTGCGGGTCTGGAAAAGACCGGTGGAGCCGCGGGGCCTCGGGCGGGCGGCCGCCGTCCCCACCTGCTCCCGGGCGGCTCCCCGCGACCCACCTCTGCCCCACGCCCTCTCCAGCCCCACGTGGTCCCGCGATTAAGGGGTGTCGCTCAGGCACCTCAGCTTCTCCCTCCCCGACCCGCGTCCTGCTCGGACGGCCGGAGGAGGTCGCGGGAAGGGGGGGAAGCTGAGGCTGAGGAGGCGGAGGCCGAGGAGCCGGCCCGTCCCCAGCCCCTCCGCGCCCCGCGCCCGGCCCGGGCGGTACCATCTCGATGAGGAGGTTGCAGATCTCCCGCAGGATGACGATGGCTCTGGCGGGCGTGTTGTAGTGCCGGGAGCGAGCCCCCGCCAGGCACAGCGCGCCGAGCACCCGGGCGATGCAGGGCTGCAGCTGGGGAGCGGCGCCCCGTCAGCACCCGCCCCGGGGGCTCCTGCTCGGCCCGGGAGGGCAGGCGGTGCCGGCCGCTTCGCCCCGCGCGGCTCACCTGGGCGTAGTCCGTTTGCTCCATCTCCTCCAGCAGGACCTGCAGCGGTCGCAGGTGGAGGCAGATGTCGCGGGCTTCCTCCAGACCTGGGGCAGAGCAGCAGCTCAGCGTCGGCTGCCGGGAGGCTGCCCACGCCGGGGAGGCAGGCACCGGGCCGTACCCGCAGCCACGTCGCTGAACACGGTCTCCAGAGCAGGCAGGTAGCAGCTGTCGGCTTTCCGCAGGATCTCGGCGATGGCGGAGACGCGGGGCGAGAGCAGCTGGGGGGACGGCGGCGGCTCAGCGCCGGGTCAGGGGGGTGGCGGGGCCCCGGGGGGGCCGGGGGGCCGGGGGCCGGGGCCGGTACCTGCTCGTTGATGCACTGCAGGTTGTCCAGCCGCACGCGCCAGAACTCGAACTCGGCCCGCGGCAGCGGGTGCAGCCCCTCCAGCAGCGGCTGCGCCGAGTCCTTGCTCAGCACGTCCCCGATCTGGTGGGACCAGTCGATGACGGTGGTCTCGATGGCGCGCAGCAGGGAGCTGTCGGCGGCCGGGCTGCAGGGCGGCGGGGTCACGCTGCGGCGCGGGGCCGGGCCTCGCGGCACCCCGGCACACGGCAGCACCCGCGGCACCCACCTGCGCAGCGCGGCGCTGGAGCCGGCCGGGCTGTCCAGGTGCTCGGGCAGCGGCAGCAGCGGCTGCCCCCTGACCTTCCCCCCCATCACGAACATCTCGTCCTTCAGCCGCTGGGCTCGCCGCGCCACGTCCTCGGCCACCACCCGCGGCCACCCCGCCGCGTTCCGCTCGCTCAGGAGCAGCGGGTGGACCACCTGCGGGAGGGGGTCCGTCGGGGCGCCCGCCCGGGCGGGGGGCACCGCGGGGCCAGGGGCACGCCGCCCCCCGACCCACCTCCTCCACCACGGCGATGAGCTGCTCCACCGGCGCGGGGCTGAGGTCGCCCACCAGCAGCGCGGCCGCGCAGTTCTCGCGGGTGATGTTCTCCCGCTTCCGCTTGACGAAGTAGACGCCTTTGCCCCTGAGGGCGGGCGGGAAGCGGGTGGCGGGCAGCAGCTGCCCGGCGGGGCTCGGCGCCAGCACCAGCTCCAGCGCGTCCGGCTGCTCGAAGAACTCGGTCAGGGCGGCCGCCGCCTCCTCGCTGCCCACGAACTTGGGCCACTTGTCCGGCTTCAGCCGCAGCAGCGCCGTGGCGAAGCTCTCCATGAAGTCGTGCCGCTTGTCCGGCGTCGCCATCCTGCCCGCGCCGCGCCGGGATGGGATGGGATGGGGCGGGATGGGATGGGGCGGCTGCGCTCCGGGGGCGCGCGCTGCCGGGTGGGAAGGGGCGGAGGCGTCGCTCAGCCAGGGACGACCGCTCCAGACCCCGGCGCCGGCTGCGCCCTCCTCGCTGCCCGGCCCCATCTCCACCCCTTCTGCACGCTGCAGCCTCGGAGGGAGCCGGCTGGAGCATCCCTGCCCAGCCCCATCGCCCCCCAGCCTGCCCCAGCCCTGCAGGCCCCATTGCCCCCAGCCCCATTGCCCCAGCCTGCCCCAGCTTCCCCTGCCCCATTGCCCCCAGCCCCATTGCCCCAGCCTGCCCCAGCTTCCCCTGCCCCATTGCCCCCAGTCTGCCCCAGCCCTGCAGGCCCCATTGCCCCCAGTCTGCCCCAGCTTCGCCTGCCCCATTGCCCCCAGCCCCACTGCCCCCAGCCTGCCCCATTGCCCCCAGCCCCATTGCCCCAGCCTGCCCCATTACCCCCCTGCCCCGTGGTCTCCAGTCCCATCACCCCCTGCCAGCCTGCTCCATCCCATCCTGCCCCATCGCCCCACCACACCTGCCCCATCACCCCCAACCCCGTTAACCCCAACCTCGTTAGCCCCAGGCCCTTGGCTCCCAGCCCCGACAGGCACCAACCACCGTCCGCAGCCCAACTGCAGCCAACTGCCGCAGAACCGCGGTGCAACTGCCGCAGAACCGCGGTGCAACTGCCGCAGAACTGCCGTGCAACTGCCGCGGCGGGGCCAGAGCTCCGGCCCCCGCCTCCCGCCCAGGCTCGGCGTCGCTGCGCCCCTCGTGCCGGGTGGGCGGCCGCGTCCCCTCCCCGCACCCCACCGCCCCGGCGCGACGCGGGATCGCCTCTGTGTTGATGCCCTAGGGCCCGGCCCATGCCAGGTCCGGTGCCCGCTCCCCGGGCACGGAGGGGCGAGGAAGGGCCCTTGGGGCGCGTGGGGCCGGCTCCCACATCCCTCCCTGGGGCACCCTGTGGTCCAGCACCCCTCAGACGAGGGCCGGGATGGGGATGGGGGCTGGCCGCGGCCCCTGCCCCCCAGGCGGGCGCCCCACTGCTCCCTCGCACCGGTGCAAGGGGCACCGCTGGGTGCTTCCAGCCCGCGCCGCCCTGCCCTGCCCGCACCCCACGCAGAGACCACACGAGCGCCAAGGCTGAGCGCAGGGTCGGTGTTTATTTGCTGCAGATCCTCAGTACTGGTTTACAAGGCCGTGGCAAAAAAAAAAAAAAAAAGTTAGAATCAGAATAAAAAATTCCTGCCACACCGCCGCCCTCCCGGAGAGAGGTCTCTGCACGGAGCAATGCCGACGTACAAAATAATCTAAAAGGAGAAAACTATACAGAAATATTTACACCTCTGATAAATAGACTAATACTGATCCAGGCGCCTCTCTCCGGGCCTGTGCGCGGCGGCGGGGGAGCAGGACGAGACGCGGGTGTTGGCACAGGCGGCGGCATCCCGCCGCCGGCCCCGGGGGCTCGTGCTGCAGGCGAGACGGCGGCCGCCCCGGCCCCGGGGATCCCCACCGTGGGAAGCGCGCCCAAGCCCGGCGGCAGCCGGCCAGGCCCTCACTGGGTGCTGCCCCTTGGACCCCGCGGCCGGGCCGGGACGCGGCGGTGCCCGGGGCCATGCCGGTGCCCGCCGTGGCGGTGACAAGCTCTGGTCCCGACCCCCGGGGCTGTGCCGCTCGGTGCGTCCCCCGGCGCGGGGAGGGAGCCCGGGACAGACCTGGCCCTCTACAACGAGGGCCGGGAGCGGTGCCTGCGCGGGGCTGTTTCCCAGCCACCCCCCGAAACCGCCGGGTGCCTGGAGCCGGGACGGGGTGCCCAAGTGCCCCAGGACCACGTGCTCCACGGGGCTCCCCGCACTGCCTCCGGCCCCCGGAGCGCGTCTGCCTCCCGCATGGCACCGCCCCGGGCATCCGGAGCGGGAAGGATGTCGACCGTGCCCCTGCCGGCTCCAGCATCGCCCGCGGGGCCGAGCGAGGCGGGGGGACAGCGCTCGCCCGCGGCCTCTCCCGTGCTGCAGCCAAACGCCGTGCAGAGCGGGCGAGCACCGGGGCTCCCTGCACGCCGGGACGGCCCGGCCCCAGCCCCGCTCGCACCCGCGGGGAGGCTGCTCTGCCCGCAGATGAGGTCCTGGGGACGAGGCAGTCCCGGCCCGGGGGCCAGACCCACCGAGACGCCCGTGCCCCCACCCGCCCCCATGGTAAAGAAACTGCGAAGCTGAAGCTAGGTCCTGGGCGAGGGGCCTGGCTGCAGAGCGGCCCCAGCCCCGCAGCGGGCTCGCTCCGTCTCCGGACGCCCGCGCTGCCCGGGACGCGCCGGTCTGGCAGGGCCAGCGAAGGCTGCTAGTGTCTCTTGGTGGAGGACACCTTCTTCTTCCGGGCAGCCAGCATCTCGTAGAAAGGGTCCCTGCTGATCGCTGCCCTGGCAGAGGGAACGAGGGCCGCCTTAGCCGCGCAGCCGGCAGGTCCTTCTGCCCCCCCGGGAACGGAGAGCCAGCTCCCCCCACCGCCCGCGGGGCACCCCGGCCCAGGGGAGCGCTGCCCTCCCCAGCGTGCGCGGGGCGGCAGCCAGGGCCCCTCCGCTCCCCGCCAGCCCCGTGCCCGGCCGTGGGCTCCCCGGGGCAGCACTCACTTGATGCACTTGATCCACTCCTCCTTCTCCTCGGGGGTGGGCGCGGAGATGCGGTACACCGTGTGGTTCCCTTCCACCACCCGCCCGTCCGCCTCCGTCTTGCAGGCCTTGATCACCTGGTCCTTGTTGTCGGGGATGTAGAGCTCGAAGCAGTTCTGCGGAGGGAGGAGACGGCTCAGAGACGGCCGCTGCCCTTCCCAAAGGGAGCCCGGGAGGGACGAGGCGCGAGCACGGGGGCTGCGGGTGCCCCCAACGCCTGGACGGGGATGGACCGTCGCCCGGAGCACCCCGGTACCCCGGCGGGATGCTGAGGCAGGCGGCCCTGGCCGGAGTCCTCCTCCCGGGCGCCGGGAGCTGCGGCACCCTCTTCTCCGCCACCCCCGGGGACCCCCCCAGGGCTCACCGGCTTCTTGGAGTCCTCCACCTCGCGGATGCTCAGGTTCTCCAGGGGGATGATGCCCCGCGGCTCTTTATCCTGAGGGGGCCGAGCAGAGAAGGGGTTCAGCGGCAGAAGCCCCCTCCCCGACCACCCCCGTGCACGGCCCCCCAGCGCTGCCCGGCCCCCGCGGTCCGCATCCCGCATCCCGCGTCCCTGCGGCCACCGGCACCCAGGGGGACCGCGGCCCACGCCGGTGCTCAGCACCCCAGGCGCGGGCAGGATGCGGCGTCCCTCCGGCCGCGGGGCCACTGACCGTGGTGTACTCGAAGTAGTAGAGGCAGTTGTCGGTCAGGATGAACCAGCGTCGCTTCCACGTCTTCACCCTGCCGCCTGGGAGCAAAGGGAGGCGGGTCGGCGCGGCCCCGGCGCCGGCGGGGGAACGCGGCACATGGAGGCTACGGCAGCGCTGGAGCCCGCGGCACGGACACACGGACACACAAGCACCCGGGCGGGCGCCGCGGCGGCAGCAGCAGCAGCAGGCAGCACAAACCACGGCGACAGGCCACGAGCGAGAGCGGAAAGCAGACGGATGAGGATGGAGGCGGAGGATGGCGAGGGCAGGGCCGGCCGGCGCCGAGCGGCTTCCGCGGAAAGCGCCGGGTCCCCGGGGGCCAGCGCGCCCCGAGCAAACGCGTCGGCGCGGTCACGGGGTTCGCGGCGAGGGAGCGCGGGGCTTTCCGGGGCGCAGCGCCTGCTCCGGCACCCCCGGCCCCGGGGCGTGCGGGTGCTCGGTTTGAGGAAGTTACGCAGCCTCCCCCCCCACCCAAAGGGAGAAGCCGGCTGCTCTCCAGGGCCGCGGCATCGCCGGACCCCGCTCCGGCATCCTGGGGCGCCGCGAGCACGGGAGAGCCCGGCTCCCCCCCGGCACGCTGCGGCTCGGCGTGGGAGCAGGCGGCAGCAGGGACACGCGGCGGCACCGCGGGTGCGCTGGGGGACGGGCTCATGTCCCCAGCCCAGCCTGGCTGCGGCAAAGGCAGACCCCCCCCCCCAAAGACCCCTGCCTGCTCCTCGCCCCCTTAACCCGGCTGGAGCTGGACCCCCAGCCCTCACCCCCGTGCCAGCGTTTCCCAGGAGAAAAAGGCCCTGTGCCCCCCCGGAGCCAAGCAGCCCTTCCCACCCAAACCCCGGTGTGACCCTCCCCAGCCCCGTGGTGCTGTCCCCCCACCCAGCTCGCGCCTGGCACCCCCGGGCCCCGGCCGGGAAGGGCCGTGGGGCGCCCGGCTGCACAGGCGGCTCAGGGCGGGGGGGCTCCAGGGGCTCTGGGGCCCCCTCTCCCACGGGCCGTGCTGGCCTGGCCCCGGGGGGGCGGGGGGAGCGCTGCCGAGCAGCTCCTCTGGCCCCTCCAGGCACGTGGCGCCCGGGCTGGGGGCCCTTCCCGAGGACACCCCAAACACCCCCCCGGGCGCCGTCCCCCCGCAGCGCCGGGGCGAAGGGCCGAGCCCCCGCGGGGCCAAGCACGGAGGCGGCTGCCCCGGACTCGTCCCCCCGGCCCGGGAGCGTTCTGGGGGCCGGGGCAGTGGAGGGGGCGGCGGAGGGGGGGCCCCGGGGAGCGCTCGGCGCCGATGAGGCCCCCGGCCAGCGTCCCTGTCCTGGGCGGCTGCGGGGAGCGGGTGCCCCCGGGGCAGGCGAGGTCCCGGGGCGGTGCGGGGCGGTGCGGTGGGTTAGCAGCAGCAGCAATGAGACTAATCACCAGCAATTAAAAACGAAAAGGAAAGAAATCAAGGAAGCCCCAGCGGCGTGAGCGGAGCGGGGAGAGGGGTACGTACCTCCTGGAGTTGGGGGAAGGAAAGGAAGAGCCAAAATCATGGAAACATACAAATGAGGGAGAAAAGAAAATTAAAAAAAAAGGAAAAAAAAAAAAAAGGAAACCCCAAAGAACTCGCCCCCCCTCGCCCCGCGCGGGCCAGCAGGGCGGGACGGCAGCGGGGAGCCGCGAGGGGCGGCCGGAGCAGGGGCACCGCCGCGGCCTGGCTCGCTGTGGCTCTGCGGGACCGGCCCCCCCGCCGGGGTGGGGGCCCTCCCCGGGGGGGCCGGAGGAGGGCAGGGAGGCCCGGGGCTCCCGACCGCGGAGCCCTTTGCGGGACGCGCGCCCCCCTGGCCGCCCCGTTAGCGGGGCTGGAGGCGAGGCAGCCGCGGGCGCAGGGATGCTCCGACGTCCCCTCCGACCTCCCAGCTGCAAGCGGCCCCGGCACGGGCGGGAGGTGACCTGCCCTCGCACCGGTCCCTTCTGCCACGTGCTGGGCAGCGGGGCAGGGCTCTGCTCCAGCCAGAGCACGCGGAGGCCTAAGGCCCCTCTCCCGCCCCGGGGGGGTGGCGATACAGCAGAAACACCCCCCAGTTAGCGGACGGCGGGCCAAGGCCGGCGAGAGCCCCGGGGAAAGGGGCTGCTGGAACTGGCTCCTGCCAGCACCCGCCTGCCTCCCCGTCCTCGCTCAACCCAGGCGGAAAGTTCCCTAACAGCTGCCGAGATGAGAAGCCGCAGGAGCCAAGGCGCGGGGCACGGCTCGTGGTCTGCGAGCGCCGGGGTCTGCGGTGGGGCCGCGGGGATGCCATGCACGCTGCCTGCACGTGGAGCCGGGATGCGGGGTGGTAATGCTGTGGGAAGGTGCGGCGGGGACCGGTCTGCGGCATGGAGGGGGACGCACGCAGCCTGGGCAGCTCGCCGTTCGCTCCCCGGGGCCCGCTCCGACAGGACGCGGCCTGGCCGTGACGTGGTGGCGCGAAGGGCCTCGCGGTCTCTGTGCTCGGACACCAGGCCCCGGTACCAGCTCTGCGCCCCAGCACTCGCCCGTCCTACGGCGGGCAGCGCAGGCAGAATCTCCCGGGAAGCCTGCCTGGCCCCACCGCGGGGCCCCGCCAGCCGCGGCTCCGGTCCTGCCGACGAGCCCGGGGAGACGGAGGGCTGCTGGGCGTACGGACACCTTCCCCGCGAGCTGAGCCCGTGTCTGCAGCCCCCGCCCCCCCGCAGAGCCGCACTCCGGAGCTGGGCCGGGCGGCGAGGTGCAGGCAGCCCGGCGCCGGGTCCTGCTTCCAGGCAGGTGGCTTGCGCCCACGGCCCAGCTCCATCCCCAGCGGAGAGCTTGTCCTCCCCGGGCCGCATCCTCTCCTCCGCCAGCACTCACCTAGCTTCAGGAGCCAGCCCTCCCGGTCGGGGTTGAAGAAGGTGTGGGTGAGGTCATTGCCGTCATCCTCGGGGATTTTGAAGGGTTCGTTCTTGATGCTTTCATAGAGATTCTGATAGAGACACATGGTGTCACCTCTGCCCCTCGGGAGCCCTGCGAAAGGCCGGCTCTGCACCCCAGTCCCTGGCCCCCTGCGCCCCATCCCTCACCCTGAGCAGCTCCTCAGGTAGGTCCCCCCCGTCGTTGATGCCTCGGTTCATGGCAATGAAGCGCTCCGCCGTGGGCTTGTCCTTGACGTTGGGGTTGTGCAGGCTGGTGTTCAGCATGATGATGGCGAAGGAGAGCACGTAGCAGGTGTCTGCAGGGACAGCGGGGAAGTCAGCGGCAGTGCCGGACCGCTGGGGGAGGGCGCCGGGGCAGCCTCTCACCTGTGGACTGGAAGACCCCGGGGTTGCACTGGCAGTACCGCTGGGCGAACGCCTCCATCATCCGGTCGATCTTCTGAGCCTCCCCAGGCAGCCGGAAGCTCCACAGGAACTGCCTGCGAACAGCGAGGTGTCCCCTGCTTTAGGGACTCCAGACCCACGCGCCCGCCGGCCCTGCGCACGCCGCTACGTCCCACCGCAAGCCCTTCGCCTGCCCCCCCAGCCGGGTGCGGGCAGCGCCCCGTGGGGCACGGCGCAGCCCCAGCCCCAGCCCCAGCCCCTGCCCCTGCCCCTGCCCCTGCCCCAGCCCCAGCCCCAGCCCCTGCCCCAGCCCCTGCCCCTGCCCCTGCCCCAGCCCCAGCCCCAGCCCCTGCCCCAGCCCCAGCCCCTGCCCCTGCCCCTGCCCCTGCCCCTGCCCCTGCCCCAGCCCCAGCCCCTGCCCCTGCCCCTGCCCCAGCCCCTGCCCCTGCCCCTGCCCCTGCCCCTGCCCCTGCCCCAGCCCCAGCCCCTGCCCCAGCCCCAGCCCCTGCCCCAGCCCCAGCCCCTGCCCCTGCCCCTGCCCCTCGCTCACCGCAGGGCCTGCACGAGGTTGAGGTCGGTGAACTCGTGCAGCTCCACGAAGGCATGCAGAACTTGGATGTTGAACTCATCCCTGCGGGAACAAAGCCAGGGCACGAGGGATGCCTCATCAGCCAGTCCTGTGACTGCCGAGCTGCACGAGGGCCCCATCTCCCCCTGCCCTGTCCCAGACTCTGCTTGTTCGCGGGTGGGAAACCTACAGCTTTGCCCCAGCCCTGGTCCTGGGCTGGTTTGCGTGCACATGCCTTCCGCAAGCGCCGGCTACAGACCAGAGAGCCCACCAGCCAGCCCTGGCACTCAGCAAGGGGCTGGCACGAAAGGCTTGTGCCACAGCAGGCCAGCGGCCCCGTGTCCTGCTCGGGACCTGCAGCCAGGCCCCACCGGCTCATAGGACGTGCCTGCGACCCTGTGCCTGCGCTCAGCCGGCAGGGCTGCCCAGGGAGCTCGAAAAGCTGCTGCGTCTCATCTGTCGCGTTGTGACCCTGACGCCGGGACACCCGGGAGACCCGTTCCCGGCCCAGCGTACCTCTCGCCCAGGTAGTCGCCGATGGCCGTCTTGTTGAGGCCCTCCCCCTTGTAGAGGAACTGAGCGATATCCTCGCACGTGTTCTTCAGCAGGTCGTTCTCGATCAGGAACTGGATGCCCTGGAGCAGTGCAAGAGGTGCTGCTCACCCACCAACCCACTCCCCGCTTCCCCAGGCGCTGGCTCTGCCCCCAGCTCAGGGAGACGGCTAGGCGCCCCGAGCACGAAGCAAGCGGAGCCCCAGCAGCGCCCCATCCCCAGACGGGCCGACGAACGCCTTTTCCACGTGGCCCTGTTTGCAGCCTGGTCCTCCACCGCTGCCCGGCACACCCCAGCAGTACCTTCTTGGGATCCATGTTGAACTTCTTCCTGCCCATCGCCACCTGCTTGTTCCTCTGCATGTTTTTCCTGCGAGGCACAAAACAGCTCTGGGTGCCGAGGAAAGACCTGGCTTCCAGCTGCTCCCGCACCCCTCGGGCAGAAGGTCAGTGTGGACGTGAGAGCGCACCGAGCTCCTCCAGCCGGCCCTGACCCCCAGCACCGAAGCCGGGCACAAGCTGCCGCACGGAGGGCAGCACACTCCCCCCACGTCAAGCTGCCGCGCGGAGGGCAGCACACTCCGCCCCACGTCAAGCTGCTGCGTGGAGGGCAGCACACTCCGCCCCACGTTTCTGTCCAGCTCCGCAGCAGCACGGCGCTGCCGCCAGCCTGCTGGGCCCCAGAGCAAAGCTGCCGCCGAGCCGAGCCCAGGCCAGGCCGGGGGTGACCACGTGCAGAGAGCATCCCCACGGGACCCTCTGCGTGGGGAGAGGCCGGGCAGGCCCCGGCAGCGCTCTGGGGAGAGCAGCCTTTATGCCCCAGTGGGGCCAGCGTGAGGGTGACTGGGAGAGACGCTGCGAGTCGGCTCCCATCGGCTGTCAGGGCCCCTAATCCCACGCCGGCACCAGCTCAGAATAACAAAGTCAGACAGTCTCTGTGGCCAGACAGGGGCTGAGGCTTGGAAAAACAGACCTAGAGCAGCCATTCAGGCTGGGATCCTGTTGCCGCACCAAGGAATTAAGAGTGCCTGGGAACGCCACCCGCACCGGCACGCGTGGGACGGGCTGCGCCGCGGGCAGGCCGGTGCCCAGGGCGGCCTCGCTGCAGGGGAAGGTGCTTGGCGGAGGCCCCGGTCTGCCAGGGACCGGTGCTGCGGCGGTCCTGTGACGGCAGAGGACTCACCTCTCCTCCGTGGACCCCAGGTTCTCGATCTCATTCGTCACTTCTGCTATCTCATCTTTCAGCCGCTGAGGGAAGAGACATGAGCTGAGACAAGAGGTGCCTCCCCTTGCAAACCCGCCCGGTTCTGGGCAGTGAGGGGCCCAGGAGCTCCCCTCCCTCCCACATCCAAGAGCAGGCAGGATATCCCCACGGATCGGGACTCGACGGAGGCAGGAATGAGCCCAAGGGCGCCCAGCAATGAGACCCGGGGATCTGAAGGTCAGGCATCCCAGCTCCGAGCCAGTATCCTGTGGCCATTCCCCATCCAGAGGCCCAGACGGACCCTCCTCCCCCTGCCCCGAGCACTGCCCTGCGGCTGAACCGGCTCCTGGGGCATTTGGCACGAGGGAGCTGGCTGCACCCATTGCTAATCCCCCCGCAGCACCACCGCGCAGGAAGGAAGGGATTCGGAGGTTAACAGAATTACCTCCTAATCCCTTTAGATCATGCCCAGCATATGGCAGTAATTAGCCTCTGCTGCCTTAATCACGGGCATGATGGACGAGTGTCCCAGATGAGCGCTGACCCCGCAGTCATTTGCCAGGGCAACGGCCTGGCCCAGAACCGCGGCCCCTGCCCGTGCCAGGGAGGGGACGGCCCGGGAGACGCCAACGCCTCGGGGCAAGGCGCGGGGAGGTGCCAAGCCCAGGGCTCCGCAGGGCACAGGGAAGAGCCGCTGCCCTCTCTGCCCTGCAGGACAGGCTGGGGCCTACGTCCCCCGCAGGGACCCTCTCCCCAGCCTGCCAGGGCCTTGCAGCAGAGAGCCACCGCCACGAGGAAGCAGGGGGACAGATCGCGGGCTCCCTGCAGCAGCTGCTGGAGTCCCCCCACGGGCCCAGCTCTCCCTGCCCCGCATTTCCAGCAGCTCCAATTTTCTGCCCCAGAAATTCCGGGAGAGCCTCCGTGGGCCGCGAGGAGCGGCAGCGCCGGCAGGGCAGGGGGACGGGAGCACAGGCGGGAGCGACAGCCGACCCGCGCCCCTGCTGCAGGCCCGCTCCCGCAAGGGCTCCGCGGGTCTCCGGCACCCCGTGCCAAGCGGGGCCGGACACTTCCAGCTGCTTCGGGCGGGAATGGGACCAGCGGCCCCATGCTCCCCCCGAGGCCCCGCTCCAGAGGCCGAGCACCAAAAGCCGGGCTGGGGTGGCCCCGCAGCAGCAAAGCAGGGGGGTCCCCGCAGCTCCGGTCCTCCGGGCCAGCACATCCTCGGTCTGGGCCGGGCAGGGAGGCCCCAAGGGTCCCACCGAGCAGCCAGCCCCACAACCACCCCTTCCCCATCGCTCCTGCGGAAGCGGCAACGCGGCCGGGACAGGCAGGACAGCCCCGAGCCAGGCAGCCTCTTCCCCCGGCAGGGCAGGGAACGGCTCGCGGGGCCCCTGAGCGGTTTCTCACCCTCCCCCTTCCCAAGAGCCACGTAAAAGACCCCGAACAGGGCTGCGCATGGTCCTGCGCGGCGACACGTGCTGCCTCCCACGGAGATAACCCCGCGCGGGAGGCTGCCGAGGCAGGGGCCACGTCCAAGGAGGCACCGCCCCGGCCCTCGGCGCCGTACCTGTATGTCAGCCAGCAGCTCCTGCTTGCGGCGACGGATGTTCTCCAGCTCCTGGCACTCCTCCGGGGTCAGGTCACTGGGCACTGGGAGGAGACAGGGCCAGGTTAGCACACGCGGCCTGGAGAAACCGTCCCCGGTCACGGCCGGGCCAGCGCCAGGCTCCCCGTCCGCGTCCACGCGCCGCCCTCTGCTCTCAGCAGAGCTGCTGGGTCGCCGGAGGACGGGGGCCGCCGGGGGCCCCTTCCAGCCCCGCACGGCAGCGCAGGGGGTGCCGATGCCCCCGCCGGCGCGCGAGGAATGCAACGGCCACACGCATTCCTACCGCCGAGCAGCGAGCGGCCGCGGCGGGGGAGCGGGCTCCGGCCTGGCGCTGCCGGAGCCCTGCTGATTCAGCCGGCCGCGACCGGGGCGCAGGGACGGGCGCGGGATCGGGCGAGCCCAGCCCCGCCGGCAGCTCTCCCCCACGCGCACCCCCCCCTCGGCAGGGCGGCGTGATGCAGCCCCCGGGGACCTGCTCCAGCCCTCCGGCAGCGCAGCGCTGCAGAAGGCAGCACCAGGGCGGGGGGGGCGGGGGGGCCCCGGCCCTGGCAGAGAGCAGCCGGCAGCCCCGAGGGGCAGCAGTGGGAGTCCGGCACGGGCGGTCTCGAGGAGGGCGGCGAGCTCCGCACACAACAAGGGCCCATTGTACCACGGCCGGACAGAAAAGCCAAACAACAGGGCTGCAGCTTCATGCTGTGCTGCGGCTTTCACACTGGGGCAGGAGCCTGAGCTGGGGCAGGACCCCGAGCTGGGGCTGGGTAGAAGCCCGGGGCAGGGGCAGGAGCCTGCAGCTGGGGCAGGAGCAGGACCCCAAGCTGGAGCTGGGCAAGAGCCTGGGCCCTGGGCTGGGGCTGGGCAGGAGCCAGAGGCAGAAGCAGGACCCTGAGCTGGGGCAGAAGCAGGAGCTCAGGGCAGGAGCCCGGGCTGGGGCCAGGCAGGAGCCAGGGCAGGAGCAGGACCCTGAGCTGGGGCTGGGGCAGAAGCCTGGGGATGGGGAAGGGGCTCAGTGCAGGACCCTGAGCTGGGGCTGGGGCAGAAGCCTGGGCTGGGCAGGAGCCAGGCCCAGCACTGGGGCTGGGCTGGAGCCTGGGCCCTGGGCTGGGGCCGGGCAGGAGCCAGGGCAGGAGCCAGAGGCAGAAGCAGGACCCCACGCTGGGGCTGGGCAGGAGCAGAAGCCCAGGGCAGGAGCAGGAGCCTGGGCTGGGGCTGGGCAGGGGCAGGGGCCTGCAGCTGGGGCAGGAGCCCGGGCCCTGGGCTGGGGCCGGGCAGGAGCCAGGGCAGGAGCAGGAACCCGAGCTGGGGCCGGGCAGGGGCAGGAGCCCGGGCTGGGGCGAGGCAGGCGCCGGGCCCCGGGGCTGCACCGCCCGCGCACGGAGGCGGCAGCGCCCGCAGCCACCGCCCCCGCGGCGGCTCCGCTCCCAGCCCAGGCCCGGGCCCGGCCCCCGGCGCCCGCCCCGTCGCAGGACCGCGCTCCGCCCCGGCCGCCCCCGCCGCGCCCCCCGCCCGCACTCACCGGCCCGGAGGGAGCCCCGCGCCCCGCAGAGCGGCGCTGCCCGGCGGCTGCGCCCCGCCCGCCCCGGCCCGGCCCGGCCCGCTCCGCCCCTCCCACCGCCCCGGCCCGGCCCGGCCCGGCCCTCCCCGGCCCGGCCACCGCGCCGCTGCAGCGAGCCTCGCCGGGCGGGGGGCGGCTCCGGGGCATCGCCCCTGCTAAGGCCGACGGCCCCCCGGGGGGAAGCGACCCCCGGGGGAAGGACCACGGCCCCCGGGCGCCGGGAGGTGGACGGAGGAGGCCGGCAGCCTCCCGCCACGCCGCGCACAGTCCTGCCTTTTCCCGTGTACTGCCTCACCGCGGCCCGGCGCACCGCGCAGTTAACCGCCCGGCAGCCCGGCTCCGGCAGCAGCCGCAGCCCGCGCAGTCGCGCCGCGCTGGGCCATCGCCCCTCCGCGCCGGGGCGAGCTCCGGAGGGGACCGGCTCCGCGCCGCCCGAGCAGCCCTCCTGCACAGCTGCCGCCCTCCGAATTCATCCTCCTCGACCGCAGGCGACGGAGCCGAACGCGCCCTTCCGGACAAAGCTCGCCCGCATCTGCGCGGCGACATTAATACCACCCTGCGGCTGTGCGCGCGGCGAGGCGCCTCTCTCCCCCGCCGACACGTCATCCTGGAGGGCCAGACCCGGGGCTGGCAGGCAGCACGCGCCGGCCGGCCTCCTCCGCTCCCAGCTCGCGAGCTCCGCAGCTCGCGGGAGAGATTCCTGGTGTTCTCCGGCACGTGACCCCTCACTCCGCGCCGTTAAATAGCATCCCATCGCCGTTAATTCCTGTCCCCAAGGTCACCCCGGTGCTCCTGCAGCTTTCCCAGCCTTGTCAACAGACTACGCCTCCCAGCTCTGTCATCGGGTTTCATGAGCTCACTCGCACCCCACACCAAGGTCGTTCGCCAAAACGCAAGGTCCCTCCAGGCAGCAACGTGAGAAGAACCCGGCGGAGGCTTCCCCACGGCCCGGCCCTTCCTGGCCCTCCCGCGACACGGGTGGGCACGTCTGCCCCTGCGTCCTCGCCACCCACCGGGGCCAAACACCCCGAGCTTCACCCGGTGCAGCGTGAGCCACCAACCTCCCTGCTCCGGGCTGTGGGACAGGGGTCGGGCAGGTCTCCGACGACCCACGGTCTCCTCCGTCCGAACGCTTTTTCTTTGCTCCGTCAAGGCCCCAGGTGCCGTCACAGCCCCAACAACAGGTCTCTAGGCCGCGGCTCCCCACCTCTGCCCGCTCTGCTCTCCCCACTCGCTGGCAGCGGGCGCGGACTCACCCGAAGCGCTTCCCCCGGGCGCCGATCCCGAGCCTCTCCCGAGCCTCTCCCGCCCGGGATGCAGAAGCCCTGTCCCCCTCCCAGATGTACTTGTATCCAGCTGACCCACGTCCTTTCGGACCAGCGCTGTCCCTAACCCAGCACCATTCCTCCCCGAGCTGCTTCCCTCCTCGTTCAGGGTCACATGCCTCCGGGGCAGTTTTGATCACAAACACCGAATCTCCGCACTCAGCACTGTTTCCTCGCTGTGCTCGGGGTTTCTGAGCAGCTTCCTCCTTCACAGCAGGCCCCCGCGCAAAGGTCATTGTCACCCTGGAGCTTGCGACACGATCCCTCCCGACTCGGCCGGAGCACTTCCCAATATCTCCGGCATCAGACGCTAGGAAGTATGAATCAGACCCCCAAGTCACGGGACCAGCTTAAAAGTTACTTAACCTTAAAATACCGGGGGCATTGTCCGACTTACTGACGCGCCCAAGTCGCTTCCCGGCGTTCCTTCCCGCCACCGGGAGCGGGACCGCTTCCCGGCCGAGCGCAGCCCCCTTCCCGGGTGCCGGCCCCGCGCACCGCTCCCCGCCGCGGCCGGGCCCGGCGGCACGACCAGGCTCGCTCCCGCACGGCTGGGCTTAACTACATGGGAGCTGCCAGACGCGAGAGACCCTACGCCCCGAGCCGCCGCGTGTCCCGGGTGGAAGGGAGCCGCCTCCCCTCGCGCGCCTCGAGACCCCGGGGCGGCCGGGGCCCCGCCGCCGCCCGAGCCGCGCTCGCAGAGCCCTGGTGACGCGGGCGCAGCCGTGTCGGCGCGGCGGAGAGGAAGAGAAACCCCCGACGCAGCGCTTTGCTCGGGGAGGGGAGGAGGGTGTCAGCCCTCCCCGGCAGCCGCAGGGCGCCTGCTCCCCGCGGTGCCGAGCCCAGCGGAGACGCGCCCGGGGCCGGCTCGCGGCAGAAGGGCAGGGGAGGGGGAGACAGGCTGCCCCGCTGCAGCCTGCCCCGAGGGCTGGGGCAGCGACCGGCTGGGCTGCGGGGAGGGGGCTGCTGCGCAGCGGCAACGGCTGCACCGAGCAGGGTGCCGGGCCCCAGCCCACGCGCCGGGCTGCACGCCGGCCGGAGGCTTCCCTGCACAAGCGCACGGGTTTTGGGCTGTGCACCGCCGCCCCGTCCTCCACTCGCTGGGGATGGGGAGTCGCTGCATCGGGCCCCAGGCCGAGCGCCTGCGCCTGCCCACGGGCACGCGGGGGGGGAGCCAGGGCCGCGCCGGCTCCCCGGGACGTCAGAGATGGCCAAAGCCCGGCCCCCCCCCGGCAAGTGCCGGGCGCTCCCCACCCCAAGCCACCAGAGCCACCCATGCCGGTGACACCCAGACCGCAGCACGCAAGGGGCCGGCCCTGCCCGCCTCCACCTCGCCCCGTCCCTCGGGGCCGGACTCACCGCTGCCCTCCACCCTGAGGACCATCCTGGCCACTCCGGCGGGCTGCGGCCCCGACGTCCGAATCCGCGGCACCCGCCTGCCCAGGGCTCCAGGACGGGCTGCTCTTGGGGCACCTGCCCTCCCCGGTGCTTCCCGGAGTGAGTCAGGGCCGCGCGGGGCCAATGAGCTCCGGGGCCGAGTCGGGCGTCACCCCGGCCTCGCCGGAGCCTGCAGCCGGCATCTCCGGCATCGGCACCACCCTGTTCCTGCCGCCGCCGCAAGCCGGGGCCCGCCAGCGCCTTAACTCCTCTGCTCCCGGCCGGCGCCCGCAGCCCCACGGCCGGGCTCCCCTCCCGGTCCTGCGCCCGGGGCTGCAGGGAGCAGAGGAGACGCGTCAGCTCCGACCCCTCCGGATGCAGCGGGGTCCCTGCCTCCCGCGGCCTCACCGAGCAGGCAGCCGGCGGGAGCCAGCGCGGCCCGGCCCTTCCTTCCTGCCGGGACACAGCCCACCCCGGCGCGTCCCCGACCCGCTGCGCCGATGCCGCGGCCCCCTCCCCTCTCCTCCCCTCCGCCGGCCCAGCGGACCCCCAGACCTGCCCGGCATCAGCCGGCGCGCGGGTCCCCTCCCGCCTCCCCGAGCATCCCGCTGCCGAGCTCGTGCCCTGTGCACGACGCCTGGCCCGCGGCAGTGCCGGTCCGCAAGGACCGAGCGGCATGGAGCGCCGCGCGGATGGGCCGCCGGCACCTGCTGCCCTCTGCACACTGCGGCAGCCCCGGAGCCGGGCTGACCAGAACCGGACCAGAACCACGGCTCGGTCCCGGACTCGGACGGCCCTGCACCGGGCTGCGGGAGCGGCGAGCTCCGGGGTCTGCCGTGCCCGCGGGAGGTCACTGCCCGGCGGCTCCCCCCTGCTCCGGGCAGCACCTCCGCACGGATACCACCGCTCGGGGCGGGACCGCTGGGCGCGGGGTGCCGGGAGCCAGCCGGCAGCGCCCGGACCGGGAGCGAACCCTTGGCACCTCCCCGTCCCACCGTCGGCTGGGGAGGCCGCGGGAATCTCGTCTGCGTTGACTCAGCTAAATCCTGCTCCACCGCATGCAAGATGGGAAAACAGCACCTGATAACGCCGAGCGCCCAAAGCGCTGCCCGCGGCCCCCTCGCCTCGAGACCCCCCAGGAACCGGGGAGAAGGGCTTGAAAAGAGCCTCAAAACGCTCCCCCAGCCCAAAGCCGCGCTCGCAGCCCACCCTCCCACGGGCCCTGGCTCACGCCGTGCCCAGCGGGGCCGGAGGGGCAGCGCGGGGGAGCCGGCACGGGGCAGCCACGCTCCCCCCGGGGTGCCCGCCCGCTCCCCCCGGGGCGCCCAGCCCCGACGAGGGGCACGTGGGGCCCCGGGCGCTTCCTGCCCCCGTCCCCGCGCCACCACATCCTGTTTGCACGGGCTCTGCACATCCTGGGTTGCGTCAGCGCCGTCCCTCCCCGCGACGGGTCGCGAGAAGACTTTGGGGACCCGAGCGCTGGCCAGGGCCCCCGGGCTGCTCCCAGCCGCAGGGGGCAGCCGGCCCCGACGCCTCTGCTCCTCCGTGGGGCACGCGGGCCTGGGGGCTCGGCCGTGCCCGTCTGCAGCCCCGCGGCCCCCCGGCCCGGGCCCGCGCGCCCCTCGCTGCCCCTCGGCTCCAGCCCCAGCGCTTCTGTCCTGCGCTCAGGCTGGAGAGGGAGCTGCAGCCTGCCGCGGGGCCGCATCCCCCGCACGGGCGCGGGGCTGGCAGGAGGTGGTCTCACACCCCCGGCTCCCGCCTTACCGCCGCCCTCCGCGGTCCCGCGCTCGAGGAGCGGGAACCTGGACATCGGCAGGTCCCACGAGCTGCCAGCCCCAGGAGGCAGCCCCGACGCGCAGCGCTGCCCTGCGCAGACCCCGGGTGGGAGCACAACATCCCCCGGGCTGTTCCCGCAGCCCCGTCGCGCCTGCCCCGGCCCTGGAGCGGGCCACAGCGAGGGCTGCTCAAGGCAGGGCTCGGGGAAGGGGGCGAGGAGCCGGGGCAGGACGCGCGGTGGCCACGCACGAGCTGCGCTGGGCCGTCCCTGCCCTGCCGGCGCTGCCGCAGCCTCCCCAGCACCCTTCGCCCTGGCCAGGCGCCCGGCACCGGCGTGGGGGCAGCGCCGAGCGAGGCAGCCCGGCACCCAGCCGTCCTCCGAGGGCTCAGGGCCCCGGCCCGGGGAGGAGGCGGCGAGGACGCGAGCACTCTCCGTGCCGCCGTCGGCGAGAGCCATATGGAGCCGGCGCCGTGGGCACCGCCGCGTCTCCCCGGGAGCCGGGGATCCTGCGCGGAGCGGAGCGGAGGGGGCGAAGCGCCTACCTGCCTTGGCGGCCGCGGAGGGGCACAGGAAGGCCTGGAAGCTGGAGGCGCAGAGCTCGCTGACCGTCCCCATGCTGCAGGGGTCCCGTGCGGGGGCCGCCGGCTCCAACTGCAGAGGACGGAGCGGCAGGCAGGAGCGGGCAGGGGCCCGGCAGCCCCCCGCCGCCGGCGCAGAGCCCGGGCAGCGGGACCCCTGTGCCGGGGGCTCCCGGGCGGCGGCAGCTGCCTCTTGGCGCTGGGCAGGGAGAGGCGGCGGATTCCCCGCTCCGGCTGGAGCAGCAGGAACGAGACTCTGGCAACCGGGAGCTCCCAGCTGGAGAAGCCCACGCGCCGCCGCAGCCAATCCCCGCCGCCCGCCCGCAAACGAAGCCGCCGGCGCTCCCGCGGCCCCCGGCCGCTCAGAGCTGCCCGGAGGACGATCCGCCGGGGAGCTTCCCTCCGTGCCCCACGGCTCGCCGGCGCGCTGCCCCCCGCCAGCCCCTTGCCCCCACGGGCGGCCGGCGGCGGGATATTTTTAGAGCGGTTTTATCCCTCCGTATTAGAGCTCTAAGCATCGAGCGAGCCGGCGGTTGCGTAGCAACCCTCGCTGCATAAAGGGAAGGTGCATAAAAAGACACGGCGCGGGCTAAGGCGATAAGTGGGGAGCAGGGGGATGGGGGCCGCGGCGGGGCCGGGCCGCGAGCCGCTCCCCGGGCACCGCCCCGACAGGCTGGGCCCGTCCGGGTGCCTCCTGCACGGGCAGGCCTTTCCCTCCGCCGCCGGCGCCCGGGGCCAGGGCGGGCGGGGGACGCGCCGCGGCTGGAGGCGCCTTCGGCTCCGCTCCCGCGCGGGGTCCGGGCGGCCGGGGGGCTCCCGCGGCGGGGATGCGGGCGGCTCGCCCCTGCGTCCCCAGCCTGCCGAGCCCCCGCGGGCGCCCAACGCGACCCGAACCGGACGGACGGCCTTGTCGCCCAAAGCAGGAGCGGTTCCCCGGTGCAGGGCACGGCCGTGAGGGGCAAACGCCAGAGCAGAGCCCTGTGGACACCCCGCCGCCGGCGCTTGGTGGCAGGGAGCCGGCGAACGCTGCCAGCCCCGCTCGACGATGGATGCACGGAGCCGGGCAGGCAGGAGCCCGGAGGGAGAGCCGGGGCGGCGCGGAGGGGCCGGCCGGGAAGCTCCGCAGGGAGCCGTCGGCACGCGGCGCCTGCGCTGACCCGGAGGAAGAGCCGAGGCCAACGGCTGCTCCCGGGAGGCCGGCGCGGGGCTCCCCGGCTTACGCGACTGACCTTCGGCTGCCACGCGGCTCCCCCTCCCCAGAGGCCCCCGCGGCCTCCAGCAGCGCCGGAGGCGAAAGGGCAGCGGGAGAGGAGCGGCGGCAAGCTGCTGACAGCAGCGCTGGCTCCAGGCCCCGATCCTCCAGCCCGCCGGAAAACCGTGCTCTGGATAACAACCCTCCCGGAGAACTTGGGAGCTCGGCTTAACACGACCCGGACGGCGACGCGCGCCTGAAGCCGCCGACGGCCCCAAACGGCGGCTCCGAGACACGTGTCCCCGCCGGCGCCCGTGACGTGCGACTGCAGCCGCCCTGCGCTCCCGAGCACCAACCCGAGCAGAGGAACCAGCTCGCGCCTCTCCCGCGGCACCGCGGCCCCGCTCACCCCGCGCCGGGCCAGGGCCTGCACGGATCCTCCCGTTTCCCCGGCGCCGGCACGAGAACCAGGCAGGGAGCGCAGACGGACGCTTTGCCGTCAGCTCGGCACGGCAGCGCACACGGGCCCGGCACCACACCGGGGCTCCCGTGGCGTCTCCCGCGGTCTCCTTGGTGCCGGGCCGCCTCCAAGGGACGTGCCGGGGCCTGCCCGGCCCGTGGGAAATGGCTCTGCGAGCCGGCAGGGGTGCGGGGAAGCCCCTGCCCTGCCGCCGGCCGGGATCCCGCCGTCCTGCCCTCCTTTCGGTGACCTCCGGCACCTCGTCCCCCTCCCGGCACCGGCCGCCCGCCCCAGACAGCGAGGCCCCCCGAGCCCAAGCCGCTTTGCAGGAGGCTGCATCAGCCCTGCTTAGAGAAATCCCTTAATCCCCAGCCCAGAGTGAACGGTAATCCCTGGGGTGCAGCGGGATTACTGCCGCTGCCTGATCCCCCTCGTCCCGAGGTCTGGGGAGGCCCGAGCCGAGGCGGGACCCAGCTCGGGACACGGGTGACCCCAGAGGCAGGTCGGGATTGGGCCGATCAGCAGGGGCCGGAGCAGCCACCGCGTCCTTGGCCCAGGCGATTCCCTGCCGAGATACCTCCTCCCGCCAGCGATCCTGCCGGCCGCCGCAGCATCTCTGGGGCCCCGCCGCGTTCGCCGCCCGCTATCACCCCACTCCGCCCCAGGGACGGCTCCCGCTCCCCACGGGGGGATGCCGAGACGGGGGTAGGAGCGGCGGGGAGAAGGCGGAGAGCCCGCAGCCGCGCCGTCACCGCTTACCCGGGACCTGTGCTCCACCGAGGCAGGCGGCGAGGCAGAAACCCGCGTCAGCACAATCCCTCCAGCGAGAGCCTTCCCCAAGGGCTCCCGCCGTGCCGGGAGGCCCCGGCGGCTCGTCTGCTGCAAAACCAACAGCGCCCGGGGCCTCGGGGACCGCGCCGGGACCTGCACGCCGCGACGCCCCTCCTGGCACGGCATTGCCGAGCGGCGTGGGCTTGGCGGCAGCCGCGCTGCCCGTCCCGTGCAGCACCCCGAGGCCGAGCAGCTCGGTCGGCAGGCGGTTTTCCATGCTGGAAAACCCGGGGCATCTCGCAGCCGGTTCCAGGGAGAACCGGGCGGCTGCTCCCGGGATCCGTCCCCGCGGCGCTCTCCGGCTAACGGGCCGCCTTCGCGCCGGTGCAGCCGGGCGCCCTGCGCTCGTGCCTTATCGCGGCGGCCGCTCCGAGGGCAGGACGCGGCAGCCTCCTAATCTGCGCGACGCAGCTGCGCGGGCAGAAGAGCGGCCGGGGCCGGGGGGGGCGACAGGCCCCGACCACCGCCGCCGAGCCCAAGCGGGGCCCAGGGTGGCCGCGGCCCCTGGAAGGACGACGGCGCCGGGCGGGAAGGGGCTGCGGGCGAGAGGGCGGAGGAGGGCCGGGGACGGCCGAGGCGCCGGGGGCTTCCCCGGGGCACCGGGCTGCGGGAAAACGCCGGGGAAGAGAGGCGGCCGCTCCCGCGGGGGCCCCGCTCCCCTCGCCGGCTGCGGCGCCCGCAGCTCTCGGTTCCGGCAGCCGCTTCCGCGCCGCTGCTTCCTCCGCCCGGCGCCGCCGGCTCCTCGCTCCGCTGCACCTGCACCTGCCAGCGGGGCCCGGCCCGGCGCCCCCCGGCCGGCACCGCCGAGCGGGAGCCGCCCCGACGCCGCGCACGCGGCCGCCGCAGCCCCGGAGCCTCCCGGGGAGGGAGGGAGGGAGGCGGCCCCGCCGCACCGACGGGCACGGCCGGGCAGGGCAGGCCCCGGCCCCGCCCAGGGGCCAAAGCTCCGGCTGGATGCGGCTCCGGCCCCGCTGCCGCACCCCGCCGCGGCCCGGCCCGACGCTTCCCCTCCCCGAGGCTCCTCCCGGCCCCGGCCCCGGCCCGCCCCACCGGGCTCCCCCCGGCCCCGGCCTCCCCTCCGCGGCTCGCGGCCGCCCCCCGCCCCGTCCCAGCCGCGTCCCGCCCGGTCCGGTCCCGTCCCGTCCCGTCCGCGCTGACCGTAGCCGCCCTCCTCGTCCATGCTGCCGCCGGCGCCGCTCCGGTGCCGCCCGCGTGACGGGGCGGCGCTGAGGCCGCCACGGGCGAGGCCATGGGGCGGCGGCACGTGACGCGGCGGCACGTGACCCAGGCGCGGGCGGCGCCACCTCCCGGCACCGCCCCGCGCTCCCGGCGCCCCCCCCCCCGCCCCGGTCCCCGACCCCCGGTGCCCCCCCCGGTGCCCCCAGGCCAGGCAGTTCACCACCTCCGTTGCTTTATTGCACCGCGATCTCGGCGGCAGGCGGGGGCGGTGCCCGCCGCAGCTCGGTGCCCCCCCCACGCGGGGCACCGCACCCCCCCCCACTGCCGCCACCGCGTGACACAGATGCCCCTTCCCCCCCCCGGTCCGGTAGGTGCCGTGGGCCCGTACGTAGCGGAGACGATGCAGCGGTGCCGGCTGCAGCCTGCGCCCCACGGCGCCGGGGGGGGGGGGGGCAGCATGGAGCAGGGGGGCACAGGGAGGGCAGGGCCCAGCCCACCCGTGCAAGACGAAGGGCTGCACTGCACCTCGGGGGGGGGGGGGGGCGGGCAGCGCTGGGCCTGTGCACGGTGCTGCACCAGGCCGTCAGCAAGGGGAGGGCAGAGCTTGGGGCACCAGCCCAGCAGCAGCAAACTGCCCCCATCCTGCTCCCAAATCCCAGGACGGTAGGGGCAAGCCCTGCCCCCCCCCCCTTGCCCCCCAGCCCCAGGAGGGCTAGGCAGGCTGGAGCATCCTGGTGCAGTGCACTGTGCCGGACAGAGCAGCACGGGGACACGCAGGGGCGGGTTTGGAGCATCCCTTGGCAAGAAGCAGCTCCAGCACCGGGGAATGGCCCGGGAGGGAGGAACAGCACCGGGGAAGGGCCCGGGAGGGAGGAACAGCAGCCCCCGTGCTGCAAGCCAGAGCCGGGGTCCCACTCCCCCCCCCCCCGGCAAGCAGCTGCCACCGCTCACCTGAGTGAGCAGGGACGAGGTGCAGGCACTTTCCCCTACAGCCCCCCGCCTCGAACCCCGGGATGAGCACAGCCGGAGAAGGGCTGCCGCAACAGCAGCAGGGGCAGGAGAGGGAGCGGCCCGTCCTACCCTCCCTCTGCCCGCACAAGGCTCCAGCACGGGCAGCTGGCAAGGACGGAGGAGCTCCGGCAGCTCCGAGCTGGGGCAGGCACACAGAGGAACTGCCGGGGCAGCCGGGCACAGCCGTACCCGGGGGAGAGCCCTGGCCCCAGGCAGGGAGGAGGGTGCCCCGCACCCCGGGAACGCCACAGGCTCTTCCCCAGCTACTGCCGAGGGTAAGAAGAGGCGGGGGGAGGCTCCCCCGTACCGCAGGAGCCCTGGGGGTCGGCGAGGATAGCGTTCCCAAAGAGGGGAACACAAAAGGCTTCAAACACTCCAACCACGCGGCTCAGGCCTGGCACAGTATATGGCTCCAAGGAACACCGCTCCAAGGAACACCGCTCCTCGCATGGTCCTCGACCCAGGACTGCTCCACTCGCTGCTGACCGCAGGATGCAGCCCTTTCCCCTGGGATGGAAGGAGCAGCATTAGCACCCAGAAAACATTCCTGCCCTCCTCCCAGCCCCTGTGGGGCCACTCACCCTCAGAGCCGGTAGCTCAGACTGGCCACCTTGGCAGGATGCGTCACAGACCAGAAGCTGCGCTTGCTCTGCAGCTGCTGGAAAGTGTTGAAATGTCTCCTCCGCTCCCGCTTCAGCTTTTTACACTTTTTCACCTGTGCGGAGGCAGGAGGACTCTCAGGGTCAGGAAACCAAGCACTCCCTGCCCTCCCCTGCCAGTCCGATCCCTGAACGCAGCCAGCACTCACCCTTCCCCTGTCAAACTCCTCGTCCCATTCATCAATGACCGTCTCATTGCGGGCCCAAGTTGCGTCCCGAACAGCGTCCTGGCTGACAGCCGAGATCTCACCGTCCCAGGTCAAAACTACAGAGCAGAGTCATCAGCAGAGACCACGGGGCAGTGCCCCTCCTCCATATTCCTGTTCCACCACCCCCCGGCTGAGCAGGACCCACAAACCCAGGCTAGAAAGGCTGCTGGAGTCTGCGATTCCACAGCACCTCCAAGAGCCCCTTGGCCGGTGCCTCTGGGGAGGCTCTGCCCCATGTCGGGGCTCAGGGCAGCGGGGAGCATCATCCCGCCAGCCTGCTCGCCCACCCCGGCGGGCGTTACCTTGTTTTCCGTAAGCCTTGTCCAAGGAGTTCCTGAGCAGTTCCTCCACCACGTTGGACTCTTCCTGGCTCCCGTGTCCGGGCTCTGGGCTCAGGGCAGTCGAGCAGTGCTTGTACCCGTCTTTGGCCTGGCTGTCCCAGCCACACGTTGCCACTGCAGAAACGGGAGCGGGTGAGGACAAGTTGGAGGGAGCAGAGGGATTTTCCCTGCTGTGCAATCCCCTAAAGGGATCTCATCCCGAGATACTGTCAGGCATCAAAAGAGATCTTTAAGCTCCAAGCCCAGACCAATGGCACAGGGCGTCTGGGCAAACTGGCCTGTGCTAGGCAGTGGGACTGGGGGTGGATCTTCCCCCCCAGAGAGGGGCCCATGGCCGTGAGCTCGGAGACGCAGACACCCTCACCCAGAGCTCAGCCCGGCAATGCTCCTGCGATGCCAGAAACACCACGCGGGGCTTGCAGAAGAGTGGCTGAGGGCAGGGGTCGAGGAGACAGGCACCGACAGGTAATTTGGGGGACTGGCAGCCGCAGGACCCGGACGCCGGTGCTCCGGCTGGCTCCGCAGGCAGACGAGCGGCCTGGCAGCAGCAGGGGCCGTGCGGCGGGGGGGAGCACCGGGGCAGGGAGGTGCCGCGCCGTACCTGGAGCGCCGTCTCCGGCATGGGAGCCGTTCGCAGCGGGCTGCTCCGCAGCTGGGCTGCTGAGGCTTTCCCTCCGCTTGCGCTTCCGGTGCTCGCTCTCTCCGGCCCCGGTGTCCGAGCTCGGCTGCTGCTTTGCCCTCCAGGGCTCCGTTTCAGCTCTCCTGAAGCTAGAGAAATCAGCAGGGGTTAACTTGGCCCAGGCAGACCAGAGGCAGGCTGGAGTCTGACCTCGTGACGGGGCAATGCAAGGCACCCGGTCTCTGTGGGAAGGGCCCAGGGAAAGCCACAGCCCAGCAGCATCCCTGCCGCGCTGCACACGGGGAGGGCAGCAGAGCCAAGGGGACGGGTGAGACCTCCAGCACGCCAGCGCTTCGGCCGGCATCGCTGCCTGCTGGAGCAAGGCCTGTCCCGCCAGAGACAGGAGCCAGCTGACCGCAGACCCAGCTCAGCACCCCGAGGGCAGCCCGACTTCACACAACCAAGCTGTTCAGGCACTCGAGTGCCCGCCTGGCCCCTCACCTGCCCGAGGGCAGCACCCCAAAGCTGCGCTCTTCTGTCTCCTGTGCTCTCCTCTTTTTCTTTCTCTTCTTGAGGGGGGAGATGGGCTCCGTGCTGGGGAAACGGCTGGGGTCCAGTGCTTGCTGCTTGGGCCTGCTCTCCGGATCCTGACTGCCCAGCCCCTCCCTGCCACCGCTGGGAGCTTTGACTGCTGTCCCCTTCCCTGCAGGGGACACCGAGCCCTCCTGAGCCAGATGCTTCCTCTTCCTTGGGGGGCTGGAGAGTTCATCCTTGCCATTCACAGCCAGAGCACGTGGGCTACCCTCGGCTTCACGATGTTGCTTTCGCTGCTTCTTTTTGGAGGAACCAGGGATGACCTGGCCGGGCCCCTTCTCCCGGCTGTAGGGAGAAAGGTGGTGCGAAGAGCAGGGAGTGGAGCCGTTGGTCAGGGGGGTGGCTGGGAGCCGAGGGGCTGAGTCGAGGATGAAGCTGAAGGCAGGCTTTTCGGGATTTGGCGGTTTGAGAGCAGATGAGGGCAGCCTGGAGGACAGGAAAAGAGGCTGACATGATCTGAAGGCCAGACGAGGGGTGGGAGTCCCTTCTCTTCCTCCCCATCCCGCAGGGCATGACCGCAGCACCCAGCTGGTACCATCTCAGCCAGGCAGCCAGGAAATCAGTGTCAGAGCCTGCTCTTAGGGCAGCGGCTGCAGGCACATGCAGTGGCCCCGCATCTGCCCCATGCCAGCGATGCAAAGCACCACACGCTCCCCACGCCAGATGGGGAAAGAACAAATGCTGCTGCTGCACAGCAAGAAGACCAGGAAGGGCAGGACAGAGAGGGGCTGCTCACAGAGCATGAAGCATTTCACAGAACAGAGCCCCAGGAGACCGGCCCAGACGCCGGGGTCCAGGTGCTGCCAGCAGAGCATGTTACCTCCTGGTGCGGTGCCAGCCCAGCCCAGCCGGTCATCCAGGAGACCTTGCCCAGCAGGCACTGAACTGCCCCCCCCGAATCCAGTCACCACCCTGCCAGAACGGCATCTGGACCAGGCTGGTGCCCCCTGATCCCATGGGACGTTAGAACAGGGTCAGACCCTGCACAGCATCCTCCCCACCCCCTGTCCACAGTCGGGGGGACTGCACTGCCTCTGGGATCCAGAGGAAGCCCTCCCTGCCAGCCCAGGGGAAAAGGAGAACCGGCTGATCAAGTCATCCCCCTGAGCCAGCTGCGATGCCGGACAGCTGCCTCATGGACTGCACCAGGGCTGCTACCAGCTTTGCTGCAGCGCGGGAGCCTCGGAGCTACTCGTGCCGCTTACCTGGGCTTGCCGAAAGGCCAGGGAGAGGTGGAGTCGGGGTGGGTGGTGGTCGTGGGGTAGGTGTGGTCGGCAGATTGTGGGTGAGGTTGTGCGCGGCGGTCACTTCCGCTCGCCTTCCGCGGGGTGCTGCCCTGCAGTTATCGACATAAATAAAAACTTGGTGGTCTAAAGAAAGAGGTTTCCGTGAGCCAAGAGGAGAAAATAAAAAGGGGAGCCCAGAGAATGGGGAGGGGAACAGACACAGAGGGGGAGAGGGAAGTGGGGATGGTAGAAGAAGAATCAGAAGTGTTTTCAGTTAGAAGCACAAAGGAAAAAAGGAAGGAAGGAAGTTTAAAGAACAGAAGTCCTAGAGCACAGTCCTGGGGCAGACCTGGCTCCGCAGCTGCGTGGCAGCGCCCGGAAGGCCAGTCCCACACCACGTGCGGGATTCCCACACCCCCCCGGCTGGGAAGAGCAGCAATGCCGCAATTTTCCTGCTACAGCTCACCCCCTCCCACTCACCCGAGGGGACACGCGCTGCATGGCTGTGGCCTGCGCTACACTGAAAAGGCTAGCGACCCCCCCCCCCCGCAGGGACTGGCACAGCAAACACTCAGAGTCCTGAGCGGGAAAGCAAGAGCCACGTGTCCTGCATCACTCAGGGATGCAAACAGCCCTGGGAGCAAGAGGGAGGGTGACCAGCAGCAGGGCTCTGACCCCACACCCCTGCCCAGAGGGAGGGCAGGACTCTGCCACAACCTCGCGGTCGAGGGGCCCTCGCAGCCCACCGCTGGCACAGGAAGATACCCGGCACTGTCACTGCACCTGCCCCGGAGCACGAGCACATCCTGAGAGGACACGAGGCACCCAGTGAAATCTCGGGGGAGAAGCCCAGACTTACCTTTTTGGCAGACAGTGCCGGTTTCTTGGCCGGTGGCGGTGACATGGTGCTGCTCAGTTCCAAAGCTGGGTTGCTCAATAAGGAAGATTTCGACTTTGCCAGCTTGGAGTCTTCAGGGCCAGCCGGACTGGTGTCGTGGTCAGCAGGGAGGTCTGCGCCATAGTCCGTTTCCTGAGAGATGCAGAGGCCGCTGGCTCCGTTCTTGGCCTTCTGAGACGCTTTGGCCGGCTCTCCCGCTCTGCCGTGCGCTGGGCTAGCAGAGCTGCTGCTGCAGGAGACCCTCTCCGGGGTCTCGGCGCTCCCCCCTCCGCCCCGGGGCTCCTGGCTGGGCGCGGGCCGTTGCAGCAGCCGGGGTGAGGTGGGCAGCTCCTTGCCCTCCCAGGAGCGCTGCCGGGGGAGCTCAGCTTTGGCCCCGCTTGCACTGTTGGCATCACAGAAGCCCTGAACTGCTCTGGGCGGAAGAGGCTGCTGAGGGGAGGAGAGCGGCTTCTTGGGCTTCCGGGCTACGTCATCTGGAAGCGCTGCCGCTGTGTGAATGGATTTGGTGGCCAGCTTGGGTGAAGGGGACCCAGCGGGCAGCTTTGGCTGAGCGGTTCCATTCTGCAGCTTCGGCGCAGTCCCGAACGCGCTCCGGGCCACGGGGACTCCTATCTCCTCCGGCCCCTGCAGCTTCTTCCCTTGCGGCGTGTCTGGTCGCTAGACAAAGGAAAGAGAAGTTCATCCAGGAGAGCAGTCAGCGAGCTGAGCGGGACAGAACACCAGCTCTCCTCCCCTTCCCCACGACCTGCATGGAATGCATGGCGCAGCAGGATCCTTCCAGCAGACCATTCTCCTTCCCACTGCACCCAACGGATCTCCCTTTATGAGGCTACAGCCCATCTCCCCTTGGCGAGCAGAGGGGCAGCAATCCAGACTTCTCAGAAGCATTGGCCAAGAGACTCACCCGACCCATCAGTGGCGAAGTCGTGGGCCCATTGGTCACAGTTTTCTTGCTGTGATCAGAGACACCAGCACGGCCAGGCAGGCTGGAGGCAGCTTTGGCAATGGGCCCTTCAGAGCTCTTCCTGGCGCTGGGGATCCTGGGGAAGGCAAAGAAATGCACGTATTAACTGGGAGAATTTGAGCAACTGGAAGGCCAGGTCTTGTCAGAGATACACAGAAGAAACAGGAGACAAACTCGGACAAGCTGCTGTCCCCCTGATCTACAGCAAAACCATGACAAGGGGCCAGACCTCTCCCCCAGCAACCCTCCTCCCAGCCAGGGCACGCAGACAAGCACTGGGGTTCCTTGGGCCAAGCTTCCTTCCCACCTCCAGGCACGTGCTACCAACCCTATCCCGAAACCCGACATGCTGAAGAGCAGCAGGCAGAGGGGGACAACGATGCAGGGCACCTCTCACCTCAAGTAGAACAGCACGTAGGCCTGCTGGTTGAGGACCACTTTGATGTTGCTGGAATGGACCAGGGAATCGTTCATTTGATACCACTGCCCGTTACTGGCCTGAGGAAGGAAAACAGTATGTGGTCAGGCTCTGTCCAGAAATCCTCCCGGTCTGAAGGACAGCTAGGGAGCTGCAGGAGCATCTGCTTTCAGCAGAGCTCCTCTCCCCAGAGCCCACAGGCAGCCAAGGGGAAGAAATGGGACTGTGCACCAGAAGACCACACTTCCTGCAGGGGCACAGGCTGTCATCCCCTGCCTACAGCTCCACAGCACCCGCATCTAAGCGCTTTCCTTTCCTTTCCGTGCACTGCAGGGACCCATGCGCGCCCATCGGCTCCCAGCCCAGAGAGGGCTGCGACCAGAGCACCCCGCGGCCTCACCTTCACGTAGCAGTAGTAGTGTCCCGCGTGGCAGCTGTAGCCCGAGTGCACCAGCACCGCATAGAGCCCGTACATGACAGGGTCCCCGTTATTCTGGGACATATAAGGACGGATGTTCAGGAACTCCGGGTACCCCACGTCCTGCAGAGACAGGATATCTCAAGCGCCTGCACAGAATCTGATTTACTTGCTAGAGCAGAGGCAGCTCCAGCTGTCCTACAAGTCCCATCTTCCCAGCAAGGGGCACGCAGCCTCTCCCCAGGCTGAAGAGATCAGTGAGAAAGATGCTGGGATGAGACACACTCCCACTGCAAGTCACTGCGGCCCCACAGCACAGCTGGTGAATGACTGCAGAGCTTGCGCAGGACCACTCCCCACCCTGCTCTGGACAGCAGTGTTTTGAGCAAGGGGCAGCCCCAGCTTTGGGCTGCTGAGCACTCACTCACCTTTGTGATCTTGCCTCCACTGAAGTTGGCGAAGCGCTTCAGCGAGAGCGTGAGGACGTTGGAGGCCCGGTGAATGGTGAAGCGTTTGCTAGCTGGCACCTTCTTCTTGCATCTGCATGGAAAGAGCTCATGCCACTACACCACCCAGATCACTGCCAGCCCTGGCCAAGGGGCGATCCCCGCGGAAGCGACTGTGCTGACACCAGGCACCACTCCAGGGCACCTGCTCACGCATGACCATGTTTGCTGGCCCTGACCCTCTCCACGAGTGGAGGAGTGAGCTGAAGAGCAAGAGGGGAAGGCTTCCGCGCAGGCTTCCCTAGCCCCACATCCCACGGTTCTGCTAGGGCAGCAGTGGACGGGCACAGCAGCCCCTCCACGTCACGGCAGGCTTTCCGCGTGCTTCCGCGCGCCCACGAGCCCCTTCCCACGTGCAGCCCCAGGCACTCACTTGGCACACATGTAGGCGTTCTCCCCGCTCAGCACATCCGACTTCACGAACAGCTCCAGCGCTCGCACTATGTTCGCGGCTTGCTGCAAAGACAGGAGAGGTCAGGGCACACGCGGGCTGCTCGCAGCACAGCCGGCTCCCTGCCCGGATGCTGGCCCCAAGAGACACGCTGCGGAGCAGGAGGACAGGGCCACAGGCCACATCAGACCCGTAAGCCCGATGCCAGCTGCGTGCTCGCCAGCATGCCGCAAGCTGGTGGAGAGGGACAGCTGGCCAAGGACAAGTGGCCCACTGACACCAAGGGCTTCGTTGGAGCAGTCATGGCCCACATGCAGGCAGCGGGCACTGCTCCGCCAGACAAAGAGGAGACAGCACGGCAACAGAAGCTGCTTCTCTCTTGCCTGCATTGTTCCTTGACACCGGCAGTTTACAAAGCCTTGAAACAGCAATAGCAGTGTTGCAGAAACATCCCCTGGCAAGAGCAGAGCTCTTGACCTCTCCCATCCCGAACCCTGCAGAAGTACCCTGATCTCCAGCGCCACGTCCAGGTAAGGGTCATAGGTGTCCGAGACACTCTTGCACACCGAACATTTCACTGCAACAGACACAGCAATGAGCACACCCTGGCACAGAGTATCCACTCCCACCATTTCCGCTGCTTTACTCCCATCCCATCACACCAGGAGGCAGCTGGAACGTTCCTCCTCTCCCCGGTTTGGGTCCCAGAGCATCGGCACCAAGATCTTGGCCGTGCATTCACAGCCTGACAAGGGGAAGAGCTAGCAATTCCCCTCTTTTACACTGGGAATGAAAGTGCTGCTAGATAGTTGCAAACATTGGTTTCTTCATGAGATGACAGTGAGCCCAGAACTCACAGCCAATAGCTTTTTGCACTGTCACAAGAGGGGTCAGACCCATAAGAGCTGCAACTGCGAAGAACTGCAGCTCCAGATAATTTACACATGCTTAGCAATTTTCCCAAAAGATTTTTTTAGTACAAGGCTCTCAGAGTACTACCAGCTGAGCTCCTGAAGTCAGAGACCCAGGAACCAGGAGCCAAAGAGAGTTTGCAGCCCACACTTACCTCGGGACCGCAGGTAGCCACCAAAGATCTGGTGAACCAGAGTCGTTGCCTGGGTCTGGCGATCCAACCTAGAGACAGAAGCACCGGATCTCACACTGTCCCTCTGCAACCTGCAGAGGACCAGGCCTTGGGCTGTGACACTAAGCAGGGGCCGCCACCACGCAGAGGAGGCCGATCGCCTGTCTCCCGGGTGCTCCGGGCTAGCTACCGAAGGAGGAACCACAGCAACCCAAAGGGACATGTGTAGGTTGAGATGGATCCAGGGACTGCAGCTCTCTGCCTATGCACTACAGTATTGCACCCTATGTGTTTTTCTTCCCAAGCACACCTGCTGCAGAGACGCTGGAAAGCTATAATTCATTTGCCACTCTGATTCTCCTGGCATCAGAGATCAAGAGGTGGCATCAGACTCCCTGACATGCACCTTTCATCTAGAAGGAGCAGCTACTCCTAGCTGGAGCTCACAGCTGAATGCTCAAGGCAGAGGAGAGGCAGGCTCCCAGGGACACCAGAGCTCACCCACAGCCACAAAACCAGGGTACAACTGCTAAAAACATGCCTGGATTGCTCAGCAATTGGGACAAGATCCAAATTCGTAATCGTCTCAGCATTTGGGGACAAGGCCGCAGCCATGCTGGAGCACAGCAGTCAAGGGAAGGCAGACACCAGCTCAGAGCTCCGTTACAGAGGAGCAGGCAGATGTTGGGTCCTGCACCCAAGGCCATGGAGCCGGTGCTTCCCTCAGGTCAGCCCGACGTGGCACACATTCGAACAGTCCCCTCCCGTGGACGCAGGGGGCTGGGGGGCCAGCAAGGGGACAAAAGGGGGAAGAGCAGAGAGAGCCTGGCAGGGGCCCCACATACTTGGTGCAGCCATTCAGGCAGGCCTTCTGCATGGCGTCAATGGTGTAGCGCAGGAACTCGTGCGCGTCCTCCTGGCTGCCAAAGCGGAAGTGTCGGGCAATCTCTGACGCGAGGAGAGAGGAGAGTCAGCCACGGCCTCAGCACTGGCTGCGGCAGGTGCAGACACCCCTCCCTCCCGCGGGCAGGAGCTCCAGGGCGCAGGCCCCGTCACCCCAAACCAGATGCCGGGCGGGTGCTGGCCGCGGGACAAGCCTCAGCACCGGCCGTGAAGTCACCAGCCCAGCCCCGAGCAGCACAGGGAATCCAGTGAGTCATCTCCCAAGGGCAGGACGTGCCCCAGCGTCAAAGGTTCAGCCCGGTGCGTTAGTCACGGCACCCAGGCGCTGCCTCGAGAGGAGAGGGGAGCCATCCTTACTCTTGAGGTCTCGGATGAAGGACACGGGCTTGATCGCATTGCCGCTGTTGGCAAAAGCCTGGATCATGTGATTCTGCATAACGCACATCATGCAAAAGCCTCCTTGGTGACCTGCAGCGGAGGGGAGAAGAGAGGACGTTGGGGACAAACCTAGGGGAGATGAAGGCAGCATGGGCAGAGGGAGCTCTTTGGCTAACCCAGCACAGCCATGCTTGGTTTTTCCAGGAACTCTGTGCTGCTGTACGGCACTGGGGACAAGAGCAGAGGATGCAGCGCAGAGGGGCAGCCCAGGTACCTACGGAGCAGCTCACGCTGCTCTGACTTGCACAGCCCAGGTCACAAGGCACAGAGTAAGTCCCCGCTATGGACAAGCCAGCGTCCACTTAGCTGGGGAACAGGCCACAGGTAACTCAGTGGAGGAGAGCACGGGCTGCGGCTGCAGGCCGACACTGCCAGAGCCCCACGGACGGGGCCACGAGCCCCCCGGGCTCGCAGCGCTGCCCGCCAGGACCCCGGCTCACCCCCCTTCACAGCACCCAGAGGCAGGACATCCCGCGCTGGGGCTCTGCCCGCTCCCCAGCCCTCTGCGCTGACCCTCGTGCACCGCCCCGGCAGCAAAGCGGGGATCTGCCGGCTCAGCCCCCGGGAGGCCGGAGAGCCCGCTGGGCTGCCGTCCCCGCTCCGAGCTGCTGCCACGGGAGACAAGGCTCTCCACAGGCGGGAGGCCTGCAAACGTCCCTACGGACGGGGAGAAGGAGCTACACACGGGGACGATCCATCGGGAGGGAAACGGGCAGGAAACGGTGCATCCGGACACCGGCGCGCTGGGTGCAACGGCCGCACGCGGCCGGAGATGCTCGGCGGCAGGGAAGGGGATGCCCGAGCGCTGCCCCCGCCCCGGCCCCTCCCGCCCGCGGGCAGAGCCCCACTCACAGGCGCGGCCGTGCTCCCGGGAGAGCAGGTAGTTGGCGAGCGGCGGCGTGTAGGTGAGGCACTGCAGCGTGGCGTTGAGGAAGCAGGTGTTGCCCAGGTTGTGGAGCCCGGCGCCGACGCGCTGCACCCGCTCCCACTTCACCGAGAGCCGCTCGCCGGGGAACAGCACCTTCTGCGGCGCCGGCACGCCGTCCCCCGCGCCGCCTGCGGGCGAGCCGCCGTGAGGGCCCCGCCCGGCCCCCGGCCCCCCGCCCCCCGCCCCGCCCGGCCCGGCCGCACCTACCCTGCCTGCCGGGGGGCCGCTCCTCGGGGCGCCCGGCGCCGTTCAGCAGCACGTACTTGTCGCGCAGCAGCTCGGGGCGGCCGCCGAGGCTCCTGGTGGCCGGCGCGAACTCGATGCGCTGCAGCAGCACCTTCCTGGCCGAGGCGGCCAGCAGCCGGCCCAGCTCCCCGTCCTCGGCGGGCTCGCGGCGCCCGGCCTTCAGCGCCTCCCGCAGCCGCTCCACCAGCGGCATGGCGCCGCGCTGCCGCCCCCCGCGCGCCGCGTGAGACCGGGGCCGCGCCGGGCGGGGGGGGCCAGCGGCTGCCCGGCCCCGGCCCCGGCCCCGCCGCCCGCCCCGGCCCGGCCCCGCCACGTGCGCCGCCGCCCCGCGACCTTGAGCGCCGCCGGGCCCAGCGCCGCCGCCCCGCTCCCCCCCGGCCCGGCCCGGTCCCCAGCCCGGTCCCGGCGGGCCCCCGCCGCCCCGCTCCCGCCCCCGCCCCCGCCCCCCCCGGCGCGGCCGCACTCACCATCCGGGGCTCCGCCGCCGCCGCGCACACGTGTCGCCGCCTTAAAGGGGAGGCGCGCGACCGGCTGCCGCCGACACAAAACCCTTCTGCGCCGGCGCGCTCCTCCCCTTTAAGGGGCGGGGCGAGTTATGGTCACGCCCCCTTCCGCTGACGCGCCACCTGTCCCCGTTACGTCACCTGGGCTCCGCCCACCTCCCCGCCCGCGCGCTCGGGGGCGGGGCTCGGGGCGCGTCCCGCGCCTGCGCGTGGCGGGTGGAGCCCCCTGCACCAGCCCTGACACCGCGCCCAGCGCGCGTCCCCGTGCGCGGCTCCCCCGGGACCCCCGTGCGCCGGCCCGCTGGGCCCTGCCGGGCCCGTGCACCAGCCCCTCTGCACAGCGCCCTTGGGACCCCTGTGCACCGTGCCACTAGGCCTGCCGGGACCCCCGTGCACCAGCCCCCTTGCACAGCCCCATGGGGACCCCCGTGTGCCGGCCCGCTAGGCCCTGCCGGGCCCGTGCACCAGCCCCTCTGCACAGCGCCCTTGGGACCCCTGTGCACCGTGCCACTAGGCCTGCCGGGACCCCCGCGCACCGGCCCCCTTGCACGGCCCCATGGGGACCCCCGTGCACTGGCCCCCTTGCACGGTTCCCTTGAGATGCTCGTGCACCAGCCCACTAGGCCCTGCCAGGACCCCTGTGCACCAGCCCCCTTGCACGGCCCCATGGGGACCCCCGTGCATCAGCCCCCTTGCACAGCCCCATGGGGACCCCCGTGCGCCGGCCCGCTAGGCCCTGCCAGGCCCGTGCACCAGCCCCTCTGCACAGCGCCCTTGGGACCCCTGTGCACTGTGCCACTAGGCCTGCCGGGACCCCCGTGCACCGGCCCCCTTGCACGGCCCCATGGGGACCCCTGTGCACCAGCCCCCTTGCACGGCCCCATGGGGACCCCCGTGCACTGGCCCCCTTGCACGGTTCCCTTGAGATGCTCGTGCACCAGCCCACTAGGCCCTGCCAGGACCCCTGTGCACCAGCCCCCTTGCACGGCCCCATGGGGACCCCCGTGCACTGGCCACCTTGCACGGCCCTGCCGGGACCCCTGTGCACCAGTCCTGCTGGGATCCCCGTGCACTGTCCTACTAGGCCCTGCCAGGACCCCCGTGCGCCAGCCCCCTGCACAGCCCCACGGGGACCCTTGTGCACCAGCCCCCGTGCACGGCCCTGCCAGGACCCCCGTGCACCAGCCGCCTTGCGCAGCCTCACCAGGACCGCACGGGACGGGCGCGATGCCGCACGGGGATGCGGAGGGACGGGCGCGATGCCGCACGGGGATGCGGAGGGACGGGCGCGATGGGGTGTGGACGCTGCCGACACCTCGGTTGGCCGCTTCCCCCGCTCCCTCTTAAGGGGCGGGACGAATTATGACCCCATCCCCTTCTGTGACGTATTCGCCCGCCCCCCCGTTGCGTCACCTGGGCTCCGCCCACCTTCCCGCCCGCGCGCTAGTCCCGCCGCCGCGCCCAGCGCGCGTCCCCGTGCGCGCGTCCCCCGGGACCCCCGTGCACCGGCCCCCTTGCACGGCCCCATGGGGACCCCCGTGCACACCAGCCCCCTTGCACGGCTCCCTCGGGACCCCCGTGCACACCGGCCCTGCTGGGACCCTCGTGCACCAGCCCACTAGGCCCTGCCGGGACCCCCGTGCACCGGCCCCCTTGCACGGCTCCCTCGGGACCCCCGTGCACACCGGCCCCCTTGCACGGCTCCCTCGGGACCCCCGTGCACCGGCCCTGCTGGGACCCCCGTGCACCAGCCCACTAGGCCCTGCCGGGACCCCCGTGCACCGGCCCCCTTGCACGGCTCCCTCGGGATCCCCGTGCACCGGCCCTGCTGGGATCCCCGTGCACCAGCCCCCTTGCACGGCCCTGCCGGGACCCCCGTGCACCGGCCCCCTTGCACGGCTCCCTCGGGATCCCCGTGCACCGGCCCTGCTGGGATCCCCGTGCACCAGCCCCCTTGCACGGCCCTGCCGGGACCCCCGTGCACCGGCCCCCTTGCACGGCTCCCTCGGGATCCCCGTGCACCGGCCCTGCTGGGATCCCTGTGCACCGGCCCCCTTGCACGGCCCTGCTGGGATCCCGGTCGGCCGCTTGCCGGAGGCTTCCCGCGGTGCCGTCCCCGGCCGGTGCCCGTGCCCCAGCCCGCCCCGGGGCTGCCTGCGGCCAGGCCGGCCACGCGCACCTCGCCGGCGCGGTGGAAGAGCCGCGGCGACCGCAGCCTCGCGCCGCGCTTGGGGCGATTTCCCCGCGGGGGTCACAGGCAACGGCTGGCGTTTGGTTCGATAATACAGTTTATTGTCCAAAGACTGAATGTCCACGTATGAATTATACAAAGCATCAGAGACATGCACAGTCTGCTTGTCATTATTCAACAACTTTCATGTGTTTCCAGCACAAGAAGGTCTCAGACTTCAGATTCCAGCAAAAACATATTGCTCAAAAACCCCAAACGACCCCCCCCCCAAAGCTTTAAATTATGGCAGCAAGTTAGATACTTCTTACTTTAATACTCATCAAGCAAAGATTTGAAAATAACTATAATGTAAACTTTTTTTCTTTTCTTTCTTTTTTTTTTTTTTTAACGTTTTAAGTTGCTTGCACGGAGAAGGGAACGGAGTCAGGAAGGAAGCGAGCGGAGCCAAGAACCAGAGATATATAAATTAAAAAAGCCAATCCAGAATCCTTCATATCCTTTCCAGAGAAAGAGCAACAGCTCCGCGGCGGCTCTGCGCGGGGCCGGGCCGGGCGGCGGCGGGGGAGGCGGACACCAACTAACCTGCTAGTAGGAAGCGCCGGAGGAGTCAACCCTCCGCGGATTCGCTCACAGTCTTCCCGCTTTGTGTTGGAAGCGCCCAACGCAGAAACCCTTTACAAAAATAAGTGCAATTCTAACACCTAACGAGGAAATAAAAAAAATTACAGCACGGGAATGATACAGCCGATGGCAAAACAAATGGAAATATTAAACTCAGAGAGAGGCTACCAGCAGAGACAGGAGTAAATGTCACATATGATATAACCATACAGGAAGCAAACAGGAGTCTTACATGGGATTGATTAGAGGTTGGGTTCTTTTTTCCTTTCTTTTTTATTTTTTCTTTAATATGTTGAAATTGCCCAGACTGGTCCAGTACGACATCTAGAAACCTCACAGGGATGCACAGCATGAAAACGCCCCTGAAGTGGGTCCGCAGGGATTATTCCCAACACGCTCCCAAATCTGCTTTACGAGACCGTGTGCGCGTGTGCCGGCGCCGTGTCGCCGACGGACAACAGCCGCGCGCACGAGTGCCACTGCGACGTGAAAATGGCTCAGAGAAAGGGGACGGGGCGCGCGGGAGGGCTCGCCGGGGACGCGGGAGGGCTCGCCGGGGACGCGGGCGCTGCCGGGGCCGCGGCTGATGGGCAAACGGCCGCGAGCACCTCGCGACTGGGCCGTGGGAACTCCCCCCCGCCGCTTCCCGCGCCCGCCGCGGTGCCGCCCGCGATGCCCCGCGGGGCGCCGAGTTCCCAGCCCGGCTCCGGAAATCGGAGCGCTGAGCGGGTCCGACCCCTTCCCGCAGCGAGGGGCTTCGGCACCCGCTCCCCGGACGGGCGCCCACCTCCCCGCGCCGCCGCGGCCGGGCACCGCGGGAGCCCACTGCCACCGCCGCCGCGGCCCGGAGGGGCGACGGGGCCGGCACCCGCGCGGGGACGGGGCGCTCCCGGCCGCGTCAGCCTGCTCCCCGGGCCAAGGCAGCTGCACGGGAGCCGTGTGGCCGCGCAACGCCCCGGCGCAGAGCTTGGGCACGTCTTGCTGCACGCGCAGGGCCCCCCGGCGCGGGCTGGGTGCCGGGGGGGGACGCCGCAGGGTGCCAGCGTGCGGGGGGGCTGCGTGCGGCGGCGAGGGGACTGGTAGACCTGCTACGCAGCCTGGGGCGCTGCGCGGGGCTGGACGCGGCCGGGCAGCGCCTCGGCCCCGGCCGGGAGCAACCGGAGCGCCGCGGACGCAGGCTGCGTCGTGGGGCCGAGCGGGTCCCCGTGCCGCCCCGGGACCCGCGCGGGCCGGCGCGTTTTCATGCTGTCCCCAGGTAGTGATGTCAGTGTGGACCAGTCTAACATCTCACAGGCTTTTTCTACCGGCTACTGGACTGCGCTCGCTCGGCTTAGGGGTCCTCGATGTCGAGAAACTCCTGCTTGGGGGGGGCCATGCCGCGGTACCAGGCGCAGGAGCCGTCGCTCCTCTTGATGCAGGCGTAGTGCTTGGCCTGCCGCCCGTCCACGTTGTTCTTCTCCATGGCCCAGTCCGTCCAGAGGCACTCGTCCGAGGAGGAGACGAAGCAGGGGATGGAGAGGCAGCGCGAGATCTGCACGCGGAGAGACCGTCACCAGCCGCCCCGGCGGAGGGGGAGCCGGGGGGGGGAGGGGGGACACCCGGCGGCTCCCGCACGCGGGACACGGTGAACCCCGTGCAGAGCCCGCTCCCAGCCCGGCCATGGACCCCGGCGCGGACCCCGGCCGCCAGCCGCTCACCTTGCACTCGCAGCCCATCTGGTACCGCTGGTTGAGGCTCTTCTTCTGCGTGGGGCTCAGCGAGTCCCAGGTGGAGACCAGGTCGCAGAGCGTGATGTGCATCTTGCCGTTGCCCTCCGACTTGCCTGGGGGGAGGCCGGACGCGGCCGCTCAGCGCGTGCCCAGCCCCGGGGGGCAGCAGCCCCAGAGGAGGCCAGAGCAGCCCTGGGGGCAGTGGGTGCCGAGCAGGAGGAAGAGGAGGGTCCCCGCCGCCCTGGGAGCTGCCGTGCCCCTCGCGGGCGCCTCCCCAGGCCACGCAGACCTCCCCCGGGGCCCCTCCGCGCCTGCCCACCTGCAATGAGATACTCCTTCTTCCCGCTGGTGTCCAGCGGCCGGCCGCACACCGCCGTGGACGGAGCCGTGTAAATGAACTCGATGTCCTTGTCAGGGCCTTTAAACATCTGCACGGAAGAGCACGAGTGAGCGACCGCTGCTGCTGCTGCTGCCCCGCAGCTCTGCCCTGCCCGACCCGCACCGCCGCCCCGGCCCCGCACCGCCGCCCCGTACCTTGATCTGCTTGATCTCGTACTGGATTCTCTTGATCGGGTTCCCATATATATCGTTCCCCGAATCCACCTCTTTCGCAGAGACGGCCTTTGCTCGGATCACTGCAAGGGGAGATGCGGGGGGTTAGCGGGGTGGCACAGGGAGGCGGGGAGCTCGCGGCGGTGCTGCGGGTGCTCGGGGGGTGCAGATCCCAGGGGGGGGCCGGCTGCTCGGACACTCACGTCTCCCGCGCGAGGGCGGCCGGGCTGGACCGCTGCAAATCCCCCCTCTCCTCCCGGCACGGGCCACCCGCTGCGGAGCTGGCTGTCACACGCTGTCCCCAAGCACAGGGCCTGGCATGCGTGGGAAGGTGGAGGGCAGCCCCGGAGCAGGGGGGGATAAGGAAGGGTCACCCCCGGGACGGCCTGGCTCTGGCTCACTTCCCCCCGTCCAGCCGGTTGCCCCCAAACAGCTCCGGGCCGGACCCTGCCTGGGCTCCCGGTGCCCATCGTCCAGGCGGCACCCGGGCTCGGCAGGTCAGCCAGACCCCCCCCCCCGCCGTGTCCTGGGAGCGCTGCGGTATTTGTCCTGCTGTCATTAATTAAACCGGCCCCCGAGGGCCGGGGCGACCTGCCCCGCTGGCGCAGAGCGGCGCGGAGGTTCACCGCCGGGGACGGGCACCCTGCGCCCGCGGGGACGGGGCCGCGGCCTCCGCAGGACCGCATCCCCCCGAGGGCAGCGGTGCCGAGCGAGCCCCACGGCGATGCTCCCACCCCGCCAACAGCGGAGGGACCCCGAAGGCCGGGGAAGGGGAGAAACACGCCGGGGAAGGGGATCCAGCGAGCTCGCCGGCCGGCAGCCCACAGCACCGCAGCTGAGGGCGACGGACCCCCGGGTCCCCGCTCGGGGGCTGTGCACCGCCGTCCCGGGCGCACATGGCTCCTCGCCCTGCCGAGCCGCCCGCCTGCGGCACCGGGGCCGTGGTGCTGGGCAGCAGCGCCGGACCCGCCGTTTGGGACCCGCCCCGAGCGCCGTGCAAACGGGCAGGCACGTGAGCGCTCGGCACACGGCAGCGACCCTCGGGCGCCGGCGAGGCCCGGCCAGGCAGCCGGCGGCAGCCAGCTCACCCTTACTCACCAGCTCGGGACGCGGCAGCTGCCTCGGGGCCACGTTGCACCGGCCGCAGCCACGTGCAGGGCGCGGAGGGGGGGTGCGGGGGGGCCCTATCGGCTCGCAGCACTGCAAAGCCGTCCCGTGCATGGCGCGGGGGGCACGGGGGCACGGCGCGGGCATGCCTCTCCGCTCCCGGCCCCGCTGGGCAGCCCCGAGGGGCACCCGCCACCCGCCAGCGCCCCGCGCGCCGGCCCCGGGGCAGAGGCGATGCCTCCTTTAGCCCGGCGCGACCGGGCAGGCAGCCCGATGCCCTCTGCAAACTGCAGGGGCGAGCGGCGGGCAGGCCGACGCGCTATCCGCGCTCAAGGTCAGCGCCGGCCCAACACCACGTGGGCGCCAGCAAGCGCTGGCCAAGTTTGCCCTGGAAAGGAGCAGGTGGCCCCCAGCACGGGCAGAGGCCGCGGAGGAGGCTTCCCCGAAAGAGCCGCCCGCGGCGGGGGACGGCGCTGGGCTCGCTGCAGAGCTCCGGCCGGGCGCCTCGGAGCGCCCCGGGGCCGGTCCCCGGCCGGAGGAGCCCTGCCCGGCGAGCGCGGCGACGCGGCCGTCCCTCGCCCACCCGGGACGCGGTGCCCACGCGGACGCAGCCCCCCCCGCGAGCCCCGCTCCCCGCGCGCATCCCGGCGAGCCGCCGCTGGCCCCGCGGCTCCAGGCGTGGGGAATGGCTGCTGGTTCAGTGGGCTCCAGCCTTTTCCATTCACGTGCTGATGAATCACTTGACAAAAATGCAGCCCAATTCTAGGCGGATTTGTTCTGAACAGTGCGGCTTTGTGGAGGGGACGGCTGCTCGGCGCTCTCCCCGCCAAGACCCCGGCGGCGCAGCCAAGCTGCTCGCGGCGAGCCAGGAAGCCGAGCGGAGAGCAGGGCGAGCGGCGGGAGCCGGCGGAGGGAAGCCCGGGTGGGAACGCGGAGGCTGAGATCACCCCGGGACGCGGAGGCAGGGCTGGGGGGGGGGAAACCCCTCCGGGGGCTCCGAAACCCTCCCTCGGACCTCCCCAAATCTCGGCAGAGCCTGGCTGGCCTGGAAGCTCCGGACTCCCGAGGCCGGCATCGGCCACGGGGCCCTTCCAGCCCGGGCCCTGCTGTTGGGCCACGAGACCGGCACAGACCCGGCTTCCCACCAAGCCGAGCCCAAGGCTCCCGGCAAAGCCCCGCGGCCAGGCGCCGCGTGCCGGCCAGGGCAGGGCTGGGAACTGCCTCCCCGGCGGGCGAGAGGCACCCTGGGGTCACCCCTCCCGGCGGGACAACCCTCCTCCGCCCCGGGGCTGCAAATTGCGGCCAGCCCCCGCCGGAGACGCCGCACCGCTCTGGTAGCGGCTCCCGGCAAAGCGGCAAGTCCCCTTGTCCCCGTCCGCCACCCGCGGGGGTCCCGCTGCCCGGGGGGTGCAGGGCTCGCCCCCGCGCCGGGGCTGCCGGCTGGGGGTTTCCTGCCTCTGCAAGGGGAGAAATTCCAGCGTTTGCCTGTAACTCGCCACTGCACAAAAGCTGCTGCCTAAGCACGTCTCCGCTCGCAACCCGTGCCTCCGAGCGCCCCGGCCCCCCCGCGCCCGCTGGCTCCGGGTCTCCGGCGTGGGGCCGGGTGCCAAGCGCCTTCGATAACAACCCTCCCGACCTCACTGCCGCTGACTCAGCACCGCTCCGCAGCAGCCGGCCGCGGCCCGGCACCGGCTCCTCGCCACCTCTTCTCCCCGGGGAAGCGGCCGCGGAGAGGGGCCGGCTCCCTCACTGCAGCGGGGGGTCCCGGGCTGGGGGCAGCCCCACGGCGAGACCCCGGGGCCGGCGCTGTGGCCTGCCCAGGCTCCCTCCTGCTTCCCTTGGCTCAAGCCTGGCTTCTCCCGGGAGCTGCCACTTCCCCAGGTCCTGGGAAAGCGGCCGCTGCCGCTTTGCATCCACTCCGGCAGCCCGGGAGCCCTTCCCGGCAGCCCGGCTGGTGCAGCCGTCCCCTGCATGGCTCTGCTGCCCCACGGCCCCGGGACGCGGCTGCGTCGCGACCGGGACGCCGGAGCTCTTGGCCCTCCAAGCCCGGCGCCCCGCAGCAGGGCCCTGGCAGCACGGTGGCCCCTCCGCCGGAGCAGCCCCCCCGGCCGGGCGACACACACCCTCTCCGCGGCGCGTCCAGCCCTCGGCCCTGCCGACCGCCCTGAAACGCGCCGGCGAGGAGCTCGGTGGGTGTTCGCTGGGAGCCGAGCGGGAGGAGGTGGAAACTTGCCATCGCCACCAACCCGGGCTGGCCACGGCCCACGGCCCGCAGTGGGGGGGCCGCAAAGTCCTGGGGGAGCCCGCGGCAGACCGGTCCCCAAGCAATGCCCGCGTGAGCCAGGCCTGCCCGGGGACGGGTGAGGAAGGGCCCCGCGCGCAGGCAGGTCCGTGCTGGGCACAAATGGGGGGCTGTGGTGCCGCTCCGGGGGTGAAGCTGGAGGCAAAGTCACCCCTTGCCACAAAAGCCACCGGCATCTCCCGGCTCCGCACCCTGCGGTCCTGCGCCGGGTCCCGGCCACGGGCAGGTGCTACGGCAGCGGGTGCCCCGCTGGGAGATGCTGCCGCGATGCCGCAGGGAGACGCGGCCGCCCCGGGCCCCCCCGGGGATGGAGGGAGGCGGGTTTGGGAGCAGCGAGCTGCCACGGCGAGGCTGCGACCTCGGCACAGCCGCGGGCTCCGCGCGGTTGGGGATGCGGCGAAGCAGCACCGGGACGCTGAGTGCCGCCCGCCCCAGCTCCGGGAGGCAAAGCGGCTGCGTCCCCCCGCTCTGCCCCAAGGGACAGCACGGGGGGCCTCCCCCGGGGGGGCGCCGACCGGCAGCCCTGCCCCCGGGCACCCTGTCCCTGAGCCCCCACGGCCCCCGCCAGCCCCCCCCCGGCTGCCTGGGACACACCAGTGCCCGCAGGCCGCGGGAAGCGCTCCCAGGCCGAGTGGCTGGGGAACAAAGCGCCCTTCTCCGCCGGGGCGCTGGCAGCGGGCTGGGCGCGGGGGCGGGCTGCCAGCACTGCTCGGCCCCCGCCGCGGGCCCGGACGGCCGTCCCGGGTCACCGCAGCCGGCGGAGCCAGCGAAGCTCCCCAGGGACCTGCCGGCGCGGGGCACCCGCCGCCCCACCAGCGCCTGCCTAACCCCAGTCCTGGGGCAGAGCAGGGTGCTGCAGCCCCGGGGAGCAAGATGCACGCGAAGGCTGGGAGGGGATGCTGCGGGGACCGCGCTGCGCCAGGCTCCGGGCGCTCACGGCCCCTCAGGGCTGCAGCTGCCCGCACCGAGCCGGCAGCTCCCACCCCGAGCGATGCGCGGGAGGAAGCGCCACGCGCCAGGCCCAGCCGCGCGCCGGCCCCGGCGGCCTGCACGGCTGCTGCCGCAGGTTCAGCGCTTCCCCGCGCCGCCTGCGTCACCCCGCCGCGCTGACGGCTGCAGCGCGGGGCCCAATCAGCGGCGGCCCCGAGCAGTCAGCCCACGGCCCCGCCGCGTCTGCCGCGCCGGGAGGCCTCCGGCCGGGCGAGCTAAGCTGAGCGGCACGGCATGGCATGGCACGGCACGGCACACCGGCAGAGCACGAGCCCCGGCGCGGGGAGCCCCTGCGGGTCCTCCCTGGCCCCCCGCACGCAGTCCGTGCCCAGCCGCCATTGCGGCCGTGCAGAGCCAAAGAGGCGGCCGTGCCCCGGAGAGGCTCAGCATCGCCTCCTCGCCCTCCGCATCCGCGCGGCGCTGGCGGACCGAGGGGAAACGGCGCGGAAGTCATGTCCGCTGCGGCCCCCGGCCCGGCCGTGCCTCCACCCGGCAGCTGAGCATCCCCGGGCAGGCGGCCCGAGCAGAGCCAACCCGGCGGTGAGCAGCTGCCCGCGCCGCGGCACCTGGGGCCAACGGCAGCCCCGCACACACGGAGCCCGCCGAGCCTCGGGAAACCACCGCCCCGTCTCCCGGCCCGGGAAGCACGGGCACGGAGGGGCCAGGTCACTCGTTCCTGGTCACCCGAGCGCCAGTGACCCGGCTCCCGGCTCTGCAGGCACCCCGCGGCAGAGGCCACGCCACATCCCGCCGTGCCCCTCTCTGTAGCTGCGCCTGGAAACGCGGCTCTGGGTTCAGCACCGCTTGCTGCGGTGACGCTGGCCGGCGGCCAGGCCGGATGGCTCCCGGATGGCTCCCTCCATCCCTGCTGGCAGCCGGCAGTGCTCGGGAGCACCCCAGCACCGTGTCCTGCCCAGCACCATGCAGCGATGCCAAGCGCTGCCCTCGTCGGCCGGCACAGGGCGCGAGCAAGGGCCGGCAGCGCACAGGGTAGACTGGCGCTGGGAGCAGACTGGCGCTGGGAGCACGGGCACAGCGCCGAGAGCCCAGCTCTGCGGAGCCGGGACCCTGCGCCGTGCTCCCAAAACCCCTGGTCACAGCAGGCTGAACGGGAGCCTCGGGGCTCATCCATCCGCCCCGGCTCTCCGGGCACACCCGGCACCGTGGGACATCCACCACCTCGATGCTACGACATCTCCAGCGAGGGCTCAGCCTGGATGCAGCAGCTCCAGCCACCCCAACACAGGGGGGTCCTGGCAGCATCCCAGGCCCCCCCCAGCCCCCCCAGGCCACTGTCTGCTCCAGCGCCCACCCAAGGGCAGCGCGGCAGAGCAGCAACCCAGCCGGCCAAACGCTCCATCTGCGCAGGTGCCACCAGCACCGCAGCTGGGAGGAGCGAGACCTGGCCGGAGAGGAGGGGCGGGCGGCGCCACGGCCCCGAAAGCAGGGTGCCTGCCCAGGGAGGGGGCTGCCGAGGAGCCCCCCTGCTCTGGAGAGGGTCCTGAGGGAAGGCAAGAAGCGAGCGGAAAAGGCCAAGGATTAGAGGCTGCGGGACCTGGGCTCATGCTGTGTGGAAGAGGAGGCTGCTGCTTTCCCCCCGGGAGGGTAAACCCTGCCCTGCCGAGGGTCCGGGGCTGCCGGGCTGGTTGGGGTCAGACAGGACAAATAAAACGATCCACGTTTGCTGCCAAGGGGATGCAGGCTGGGAGCGGGGAGGTGCTTTCCCGCCGAGGGCGGCGCAGCCCCAGACGGCGCTGCCGGGGCGGGACGGGCGCCGGAGCCGGCCGGAGAGGCACCTGCCGCGGGGCAGCCCTGGCCCTCGCTCCGGCCCTCGTGGGGACCGCGGCGGATGGGGACCGCCGAGACAGACAGTGACTAAGCAGCTGAGTCACGGCGTGAGCCAGCACCCTGCGACGGGGCAGGAGTGAGTCACGCGTGCCCGGGAAAGCGGATCCGGAGGATGAGTGTGACAGGAGGCCCCTGCCCTGCGTGGGGGGAGCCAGCTGTGCGGAGACGCGGGGTTAAAGGGGCACCTCCGAAAACGCAGCGCTCCCCCCGCCTGGAAACCCCCCCATCCCCAACAGGCCTCGCGACGCCGAGCGGCAAGGCCAGGGCATGCGAGGCTGCAGCCAGCCGCGGGATTTACCCGCGCGGAGGAGAAACTCCGCAAGGAGGAGGCAAGAGGGGGCCTGGAAGGGGCAAGGGGAGCCTGGGAATCCGCAAGGAGCATCCCGGCTCAGCAGCGGGGGACGGGGCAGGGCTGTCCGGAGATTTGGGCTGCCTAAGTGTTTGGGAATGCTACCTCTCCAGCTGAGCCTGGGAACGGCCCTGCGAAGGAGAGCGTCAGGAACTGGGGCTGGCCTGTTTGTTTAATATGTTAAAATTTAATAAGGGCATTATTCATAGAAAGAGGAATCCAGATCCCAGCGCTGCCAAGCCCTCCCTTTCAGCAGCATCCAAGCCGAACAAAGTGGGATGGGGGAAAGGAAATGCCTGGAAATAAGGAACAGACGGGAGGTGACCGAGCCCGGCGCTGCTGGCTCTCTCGGGCAGGGTGCTGGCTCTGCGCTCAAGGCCGCTGCCTATTGCAAAGTGGCGCTTTGTGAGAGGCGGCACAGGAACAGGAGAGCTCTCGCCTCCCCCGAGGCTGTCAGCTCGCCGCGCTGCCACGTACCATCTTGTTTTAATCAAAGTTGCAACAGGCCGGGCTAATTTTTGTCCTCAAGGACGCGGCAGCGGGGAGCCGAGCCCCGGGACGAGGCCCCGCTCCTCCCGCCGGCCGCGGCGCGCTCCGGGCCCGGTCCCGGGCGAAGCGCGGGGCACGAGTGAGCCGGGGCCGGGGGCGGCTCTCGCTGCGGCCCCCGCGATGCCGCCCGGGCGCGGACGCCCAGCAGGGCCGCGAGGTCCCTCCGCGACGGCGAGACGCGCCGGGGAGACGGACACGCCCCGGACGGACGGACGGACAGCGAGGGCAGGCAGCCTGCGGGCCGCTCCGGCCGACACACCCCCGGGCCGGGCCCGCGGCGGCCCCGAGCCGAGCCGAGCCCAACCGAACCGCGCCGCCGGGGCAGGTGCCGCGGGGCCCCGGGGGCGGCCGGCAGCTCCCGCGGCGGCTCCGGCCGCCGAGCTCGGCTCCAGTCCGCCGCCGCCGGGCGGGTCCCCGGGCGAGCCGCTGCCGCCGAGCCGAGCCGAGCCGAGCCGAGCGCAGCGCACGGGGCCCGGCCCGGCCCGCGGCTCCGCACCAACTTTCCGCCCCTTCCGCCGCCGGGAAGTTTGCGCGCCCGGGCCGGGGGCGAGCGGGGGCCGGGCCGCGGCCGCGGGCGGGGTGGAGCCGGGGCGCGGGGGGCCGGGGACAAAGCGGGGGCCGCGGGGCCGGGCTCTCACCTACGTCCGCGTTGCAGAAAGCCTGTTGCGGGTGGATGGGCGAGCAGCTGCAGGCGTCGGCCGGGCGGGCCCTGCCGAGCAGCAGCACCGCCAGCCAGGCCAGCAGGCTGGGCAGCGCGGCGGGCATCTTGCGGCGACTGCAGGCTCAGCGACCCGGCCGAGAAAGCCTCATCCACCGCCGGGCCCGGCCGAGCCGCCGCCCGCGATCCGCCGCCGCCGAGCCGCCCTGCCCCGAAAGTTTGGGTCCGGCCGCCCCGGCGCCGCGGCCCCTGCGCGGCGTTGCGGGCGCTGCTGCAGCCGCTCCTCTCCGCTGCCTTCTATGGAGGTGTTTTCTTCCCCTGGCTGCCGCGAAGCCTCGCTTTTTAATGTGCTCCGGGGATTTGCTGCTCCTCCTCTGCATGGCACGGGGCCAGCCCGGCCTGCGCTCTGCTCCCGCCCCTCCACAGGATTCGGCTCCGCGCCGAGCTCGCCGCCCCCGGCCCCGCCGCGGCCCGGCCCCCGCGCGGGAACCGGCCGCCCGGGCTCCCCGGCCGCGGCCCCGGCTGCCCCGGCTCCGGCTCCCCCAGCCCCAGCCCCGGCCCCGGCCCCCCCGGCCCCGGCTCCCCCGGCCGAGCATCCCGCGCTGCAGCCCCGCCGCGCCCGGCTGCCGGAGCCCAGGACGAGCAGCCCCCGCGCCGGGGCCGGGCCCGGCTGCCCCGGGCCCCCCGCAGCCTCCCGGCCCGGGACCGGCCGCCGCTTCTCCCGGGCGCTGCCCTGCGACCGGCCTTCGAGGGCCAGCGGGCAGGGCCGGAGGCCACGGTGGAGTTAGGATGCCCGGTGCCTCTGGCGGAGACGTGTGCTGGGAGGGGAAGGCTGCGCGGGCAGGCGCAGGAGCCCGGCCCCAGCACGCAGACCTGGCACCCGGCCTGTGCTGAGCAGAGCAGTAAATTGCATGGGAGGGCTGTGATTATGTCTGTGCCCAAGCATTTCCTCTCCTTCTGGCTTCTCCAGCTCATCTCGTCCCGTCACCCGTGCCCCTTTGCCTGCTCTCCGTCCTCCGCTCCCACCATTTTCCCTTGGCTGGGGCACTGCCGGCCCTTCCCCTCCTTCGGGGCTGGTGTTGGCTGCAGCTCACCCCTGGGGTCCCGCGCTGCTTTGATGCACCCGCAGAACTCAGGCCTTCTCCCTCCCGGCTGACAGCCCTCTGGCCTGCAGCGCATCTCCAAAAACCCACCACCTTGTCCCACCCCAGCTGCATCACTGCAGAAGGCGTCGGGATGCTGCCGGCCCCGCCGTGCCTGTGCTCCGGAGCCCAGCGCGGCTGCACGAGCGTGCCCCCTCGCTCCGGGGGTCCCTGCTCTTCGCCGAAGCGGGCAGGGAGCCCAGCTCTGCCCCTGCACGTGGGGAGGGGGCACGCGGCGTCTGGGCACAGCCGAGCCGGGCTCCGCAGGCGCACGTTGGCAGGGACGGCCGGCGCTGTGGCCGCACAACCTGTTACTGGATCAGCGTCTGGCCGCAGAGCTGCCCTGCTGCGGCTGCTCGCGTTTGAAGATGTCGGAGCCTCTTGCCCTTTAGGATGAGAAGAAGCAGCGGAAACGTGGGCAGCCGTACCCGGTCCAAGCCCTGCCGGAGCCTGTGGGGAGCCGCGGGAGGTGAGCTGTGCAGAGCCTTTGGCAGCACTCGGCAGAGGTCCTGCCGGCCCAGCTGCCCCAGGCACCGGATGGCGGCTGCACGCCCTGTTCTCGCTGGGTTCGCATTGCTCGGAGGGCACCGCATAGCTGAGGGCCGGGAAGCCAAGGGACAGCGCGAACTAGTCCAGTTCCCAAAGCGGCAGGGGCTCACGGTGCTGCTGCTGGCGCCGTGCTGCTGCCCAGGGCCCAGGCACCTTCCCAGTCCCCTGGATCCCGCTGGCACGAGAAGCGAGACGGGGTCCTGCCAGGTGCCTGGGAAAAGGGCCAGTAGAGAGGCTCCGGACAAGCCCGGGGAGGCTGGCAGGGGAGCCCGGGACAGCCTGGGCTGGGGGGGGCACGGTGCTGCCCAGCGGGGCACGGGGCTCCCGGCCTGGCTGAGCCCAGGGGACCAGGACAAGGACCGCGGCCGGGAGCCAGGCAGGTGCTGCGGAGCCACCGGTCCCTGGGCCGGGGGGCCGGGGGGCCAGGGGGGCACAGGCAAAGCCAGAGCAGCCAGTGCAGCCAGCTGGGCAGGCAGCGTGGGGCTGGGGGGCCGCGGCCCCGGGTGACGCCGAGCGCCCTGAGCCCCGCTGTGTGGGATGCGGCTGCCCGATGTGTCAGGGAGCAGGTCCGGCCCCCGGGGAGAGCGGCCCTGCGGAGGAGACAAGAGCGTCCTCGCAGCCCTGAGCCCTGCAGTGAGTCATTGTTGTCTGGGCTAAACGAAAACACATGTCCGGCCTCATACGTGCTCCTCACTCAGCTCTCCGGTGCTGGACACTGTAAACAGGGGCGGGGGGGGGGGGGGGCGGGGATGGGAAGGGGCCTGCCTGGCCGAGCTCTCGGGAGAGGGCCCCCTCGCCCCCCAGCTCCCGTGGTCCTCCCACCCAGCTGCAGCGAAGCCAGCGCAGGAGCAGGCCCCTCTGCCTCCCTTTAGCTCTGCTGGTCCTTGTGCTCGGGTTCGGGCTGGGGTCCCAAGGCCAAAGGGGCCCCCAAACTGCAGCAGCCAGTCCCTGAAGTCCCTGCCCACGGGGCAGGACCATAACAGGGAGCCACGGCCTCAGGGAGACCCAGGCAAACACTCTGGCGTTGCCAGCTTGGGGCTTGCACGCTGTTATGAGGCGATGTGCTTAACAGGATGCACTGGGCTGCAAGTAGCACCCTCCGCTTTGAGCTGGTGGATGAAGAGCAGGTCTGGGGGTTTAGGATCAGAGAGAAAGGCTCTGCCCCTGCCTGCTCCTAGCTGGCAGCAGGCGCAGGTGCTACCAGCCTCCCGCGAGCCGCTCGGCCAGCAGCATCGCTGGCAGATGTCCCGGCGTTCCCCGCGCAGGGCTCCGCAGCTCCTGCGGGTGAGCAGAGCATCACAGCAGACCCATCCCGGTTTGGACAGCACCGAGGGCAGTGAGATGCCGTTCGAAGGAGGGAGAAAGACTGAGCCCACCAAGGCTTTGGGACCCAGGGAGATGAACACAGCAAGACCTGGATGGGAACGCCCAGGTCTGACCCCATGGAGAGGCTTAAAGAAGGGAGGGATACTGCACCAGGAGCGAGGCCAGCCGGGGCCCTTCCCCACGCCCGGGGCTGGGGGAGCGGTGCCTGCATCCCCTCACTGCCTGCACACCCGGTTCACACGCAGCCTTGCTCCAGAGCCGCCGCCGCAGCCGGGAGGGCACGTCTCGCTGGAGGAGGTTCACCGCAAGGCCTCCCTCTGCCTCCGCCCCGCGGCAGAGCCCCAACTGCAGAGCAGCTGGTTCAGAACAGGGGCTTCTCCACCCGGCAGCCAGGCCGCGGGCTGCCCGGCATCGCGCTCCGGCCGCACGCCCGTCTCCGCAGCCGAGGAGCCTCCCGCCATCGGGAGCGCGTGCGGCAAGGGAGCCCACACGGCGCAAGCGCTCTCCTCGCAGCTCAGCCACGAGCTGCTGCAGGCCCCGGCCCAGCAGGCGGGAGACTCCGGTGTCCTGCACTCTCAGCCACCAAGATCTGTGTAAATTCCTCCCACGGGGGTTGCAGGATGCAGCCGCTATTTCACAACATCCCTGGCAAGTGCTGGAAGAGCTCCCCGGCCAGCCAAGTCTGGAGACCGCAGCGGGGCGTGCTGCAAACACTGCCCAGCTGCTGCTGATCCTGCGAAGCCAAGCAGATGTTTCTAGCTCGCCCTCCTGTGCTGCGCGCCCTCGGAGCAGGTACAGCCGTGCCACCGTCCCCGCTGCTGCCCAGCACTGCAGGCCACGGCTTGGTGGTTTCAGCCCAGGCCTCTGGCTGGACAACAGCTCTCTCCAGAGCTGACAGCTCTCGATTTAGAGGCTCTTCAGATGCCTGAGCACTGCACAGACAAGGCAGGGGAGGACATGCACGGTCAGGGAGCTGTGCACCTCCTCTAGGTCCAGGCTGGGAATGTGGCGGGGCTGAGAGCAGAAAAGTGCCCACGTCCCACCCTGCCATGTCTGGTGGCCTCATCAGACAGACCCTTGGGTGCATGCTCGCTTCTCCTGGTTCTGCAGGCCCAGACAGATGTTCTGGTACCGCTGTGAACAGCTGGACGTGCAGCAGAAGCAGCCTGCAGCCCCCAGCCACTGCTGCCGGAGCACACAGGCAGGAAGGGGAGAGGGCGGCCACGGGGTCCGAACCCAGGGCTGCTCTGTCCCAACGCAGCCGAGCAACCAACAGAGCTTAGCACAGCTCTTACCAAGCCCCAGCTCTTATCCGGCCTGTGAGGCTGTTGAAAGCCTCTGCCTCGGTATTACTGGTAGTGGAGAAACTGCTGCATCCCACCCAGACAGCAGTGACACCATTGCACTCTCCTCCCACGTGAGACTTTCCCCAGAAAGCAATGACCCAGGCAGCTTGTTACCCCAGAAGTTACCAAACTGCTTACGGGAAAAAGGGAAGAAAAACTATCTACTTGGGAAAAAAACAGCCTGATGAAATCCTCCACAGCCGAGAAGTCCTGGCCAGTCATCTCCTGCCCTGGCAGTGACACCCTGCTGCTGCCCATGTCCCCACGACCCTGCCTGGTCACCCTCCTGATGCCAGGCTTTCCTCTCTTAGCAGTGACACCCTGCTGCGGCCCATGTCCCCACGACCCTGCCTGGTCACCCTCCTGATGCCAGGCTTTCCTCTCTTAGCAGTGACACCCTGCTGCGGCCCATGTCCCCATGACCCTGCCTGGTCACCCTCCTGATGCCAGGCTTTCCTCTCTTAGCAGTGACACCCTGCTGCGGCCCATGTCCCCACGACCCTGCCTGGTCACCCTCCTGATGCCAGGCTTTCCTCCCCAGCAGTGACACCCTGCTGCGGCCCATGTCCCCACGACCCTGCCTGGTCACCCTCCTGATGCCAGGCTTTCCTCTCTTAGCAGTGACACCCTGCTGCGGCCCATGTCCCCACGACCCTGCCTGGTCACCCTCCTGATGCCAGGCTTTCCTCCCCAGCAGTGACACCCTGCTGTGACCCATGTCCCCATGACCCTGCCTGGTCACCCTCCCAACACCAGTCTTGCTGCAGGGAGGAATGAGGCAGGATCCAGCAAGGCAGGGCTCCCATTAAGGACATTCCTTCCCACAAGGATGTTTCTCCCCATGGCTCGAGCATGTCCTCTTCTTGGGTGCTTGGGACACAGATAGGAAGCTCCCCTGGACAGCAGCTCTGCCACTTGCTCCCCTGGGATGCAGCTGGCTGCCGGGAGGCCCACAGGGCCCCGGGCCACATTGCCAGCACGGCTCAGCTCCAGGGCCCAAGTCAACCCCGCTTCTCCAGGTGCCAGGACCGGCTCAGTGCTCCGGCTGGCCGTCACCCCGCTCTCCACCCCCATAGAGCAACACCGCATGATGGGAAGAGCCGAGGAACCAGTGGCAGAAGGAGGGAGCTCAGTGGGACATGAGGCAGTTGGTGCTCCCCCCAGAAAGCACCCAAAGCAGCGGGGCGGGTTATTGCAGGTAAATGGATGGGAGCTCAGCCGTCCCCTGCCGAGGCTGTGGGCTGCTCCGCGCCAGGGCTCAGTCCCGGCTCTCTGCTAGTCACACATGTGCCCAGGGACAAGTCCTCCCGCCTGCAGTGGCGATTACTTGTTCTCTCCCTAACCTCCTCCACAAGCCCAGCAAACATCTGAGGAGGCAGTAGGTGCTGCTCCCTCCCCAGGCGCACGGTCGGGGAAGGGTGCGCAGTGTGGGGACAGTTTAGGGAAAAGCCTAGGCACTGCTGTAAGGACAGGGAGGCTCCTGAGAGCACCCAAGTGAGCAGGGTCGAGTCTCCCCCGGGCACAGCGATGGCCCAGTGAAACAGCACAGGGATGCAAGGAAGATACCTTCATCGCAGGCACCATGGACTGGACAGGGGAGATCAGGCTCCAGATCATGGCAGCGTTCCTGGAACTCAGACTTCCCTTTGCCAGAAACCCAGAGCCCAGGCTGTCATCACAGAGCCACCAACTCACCGCAGAGGGTTTCTGTTGCAAGCAGGGGCTGGGCTGCGCGCTAACGGCTGCAGCACGGGCTACCCCGGGGGAAACCGTGCAAGGGAACTTCGCTATCTCATCTCCTCTGGCAGCGGGGGGCCCTGGGCTGGGGCCCTGCAGGCCGGCGGGAGGCTGTGAACACCGTGCGGTGACAGTCCTTTGCCACCAGGTGCCACTGCCGAAACACTCGCACCACGCGTGCTGCAGCGAAGCCAACGCTTTACAGGAGGTGCCAAGGCCAACTACAGAGCTGGGAGGGCTGCAAGGCGTCCCTCGGCTTGCTGGAGCCGGACGGGGAGCCCAGGGGCACGCGCGCCGGGCCCTGCTAGCGGCACCCTGCCAGGCCTCCCTCATCCCTCCAGTCCAGTGCAAAAGTCTCTTAAATAAATTCAATGCCCTCGTATTTCACGCTCCCAATTTTGGTCTCGGGCAGGAGGAAGCGCCCGTCCAGAGTAAAGGCCATGATGTAGCTGGCAATCTTGCCATTGTCCTCTTCCGATTTCAGCGCCACAATGATCTGGTCGTCTGTGTCCGGGATGAATTTGAAGGAGGAGAAGCCGTGGGTGGGGACCACATCACCCACGTGTCCTACCGTGACATCCCCAAAGTCCTGGGTGGAGCTCAGCAGCAGGTTGGTGCCCCGCCGCTCGTCCGCCTTCTCGTTGTAGCGCTCGTGGCTGGCGCGGCGCGGCAGGAAGAACCAGCGCTGCAGGGTGTCGCTCCAGGACGCCGACTCGTGGATCAGGTAACCTAGGGCAGGGGAGCAGCGTGTGACAGCGCAGGGCAAGCACAGCACCCCACGAGGCCGAGCAAGCACCCAGTGCCGGCGGCGCTGGGGCAGGACTCTCCCCACACCAAAAGCGCATGCGCGGCTAGGGAGCCAGAACCACGTACAGGCTCACCTGCCAATGCTTCCGCCGCCTCCCGCGCTGCCGCCCAGTGCTGATGTCCCAGCGCGGCGAGCCACATCCCACCCCTCCCAACGCCGGGCAGGGGGCACCCCCCGGCGCTGCCTCCTCCGCCCGGGGACCCAGGCAGCCAGACGCAGCGCTGGCTGAGCCATCCTGCGCTGCTCGCGGTACGGACAGAGCGGAGAGGCCTGCGGACAGGGCCGGTTCTCGCCTCCTCCGCCAGAACGTGGGAAGGCTCGCTCAGGCCTCTTATATCCTCTGGATCTCACACCAGTCCCCATATCCACGCGCAGATCCAGGCCATGGAGCCCACACAAGGTGTGGGGCACGCAGCAGCGGGAAAGAGCCTTGCTTAGTACCTGGGGGTCGGATCCCAGCTGCGGCCCTCAGCGCGTTGTAGTTCGCCACCCAGTTCTCGTGGCCCACGTCGCCTTTGTAGCCGATGACTTTCACCCACTCAGGGTTTTCGTTCACCACCTCCCCCGTGGTCGTGGTCCACTCCTTGCCCAGTCCTCCCACGTAGAGGTGTTCGTCTTTCACCGCCAGCCACTCTGCCTTGAAGCCTGCAGTGGGGAGAACAGCATGAGCCGGGGGGGCTCAGCAGCACACAGACGTTAGACTTCCCCACGGCTCCCCGCTCCCGGTTCCCTGACCACCGCGCAAGACGGCTCGGTGCTGGAGCCTCTCCAGCCAGGTGGTCCCTGGGCAGGCATCGCCCTCCTGACCAGGCCTGTGGTCACAGAAAAGGCGCATCCCACCTCGGCACGATACAGAGGGCCAGAGGTTTCACTGCTCGGGTCTGCGGGGTCTCCCCTGCCCAGGGGCAGCTGGCTGGGCAGGACAGGGCAGGGCAGGCTCACCTTTCCCCACAGTGCCGTCCCCGTCTGAGAGGATCACCCAGGGCACCACCTTGGTGCCCTCGATCTGGTAGACCACGCCTGTGCGGTCGTCCACGGAGTACAGCTTCCCGTTGAAGACGACCAGCTCCGAGAGCTCCATGCCCCTGCCCTTCTCAGCCAAGTGCGACTGCAGCACGCTTTCGTCTTCGTCCCATTCCACCGTCACGCTGTCCCCACTGTCTGACAGCACCAGGTAGCCCTTCTTCAGGTAACTGAACCAGGTGTGCTCCTCAGAGCCCCGCGACTGCGTGTCCAGGTCCGCAATGACCCCGATGCGGTAACGCACGCCCTCGGGGTTTCTCTGGGGTGGGGACAGTGGGTAGGTGTCATTGTAGCGGTCCCCTGCCTGCAGGCTGAGCCGCCAGTTGTGGGGATTGGGCGGGATGGGCCGTGCCGGCGAGGAGCGGTGCAGGCAGAGCAGCAGCAGCACGAACGCCACGCAGGCCGAGGACAGCACGATGGCCTTCCAGCGCAGTCGGAAACGGGGGTCGGCACCCTTGGTCATGGACGCAAGGACAGGAAGGCCACCCACGCTGATCCGGAGCGAGCTCATAGACTCATCGCAAGGCGGGACGGGCATCAGACTGGGGGCGAGGAGAACCTGGCAGCGGAGAGGAGAGGTGGCAGGTCAGAGCGCTAGAGCCCGGTGCTGCACCAGGCTGCAAGGCTTGGCCGTGCCCAAGGGAGAGGCGAGGGGCCCCGCCGCCTATTCTGCAGCAGGAGAAGGCACTGCCGCTGCACGCTGAGGAGCTGTGCTGGAAGGAGAGCCTAAGCACGGGTACTTTGCCCAGATCAGCATCCCGAGGGACGCGTCCTGCTGCAGCAGCCCTTAGCTGCTTTTAGTCCCTTCTCAGCCTCCCCCCCTGCACTCCCAGGTCAGGAGGAGCCCGCGCACGCTGCTGCACAGCCGTTCTGGCTGTCCTTGTGCACGGTGAGCTGCAGAGCATCCTCTGCCTGCCCAACGGCCTGCGGCGGGCCAAGGCACCCTGCTCTGGGGTGAGCCCCAGGGGTCCCAGCTGAGCCCTGCTGAGCAGAGGCCCTGCGCGGCCCGGAGGAGGAGGAGGTTCTTGTTTGTGGGAGCTCCTCTGCTAGGCAGCAAGAACAACCTTTGCCTCCGGAGCGGCTCACTCGCACAGATCCACGCCCTGGCCTGGTCCTGTGGCCGCGCTGGAGCCAGGCCTTGCCCACGAGTGTGTCCCCGGCGCCCGGCAGGGACAGCGAGGAGCAGACGTGGAGACGCGTGGCAGCTCCGCCCGAGCAGGATGCCTGCGCCTGAGCAGGAAGCACAGCGCACAGGTCCAAGGGACACACGCCCCAACCTGCCCGAGCCTTAAAGCTGCAGCAGCCCCCTCCCTGTCACCCCCTGCCCGGCCAGCCACGGTCACGCCGTCTCCTCTGGGCAGGAGAGACGCACGGGGACCTTCAGCCTGCCCTGGGCTGTGCCTGCCACCGGGCTGATGCACCCAGGCCGCGGAGCCAGCAGTGCCTCACCTGCCACGTCCCTCTGCATCACCCAAGCAGGGACGTGGCAGCTCCCGGGGCTCCTGCAGCTGGGGCTGCTCAAGGTGCGGGGAACAAGCAGCTTCCCTGGGACTGGAGGCTGCCCCTGCCCCAGTACCAGCCGCTCTCACTGTGTCACGCAGCGCGGGGAAGGGACGCCCTGCCGGGCCGCCATCCCTCAGTCCGGGGCTACCAGAGGGCCCCCACGGCCTGGGCATCGGGGGTCCCAGCACCCCCCTCCTCTGGCCCTGAAGGGCCAGTCCCCAGCTGCTGTGGGCCCTGAGCGTGGTGCTGGGCACGGCCGGGGCACGGTCCGGGCTCCCCGCAGGCGGCCGTGCCGTGGGGCTCTCAATGTGCCTTTCAGGCAGCCGAGGTGCAAACAGAGACTCCATTGAGTGTGGGGGGCCGAGCGCCGGGCAGACGCGTGCGCTGCCGGCCACGGCGGGGACACGGGCGCGGAGCCGGCAGAGCCCGTGTGGGATAGCTGCCTGCCGCAGGGCAGCGGGAATGCCGCGGTACAGCGAGGGGCAGAGCCCCAGGGGGAGGGGAGCACCCCCTCCGTCCTGCCTGGGACCCCGGGACGCCCGCCCTGAGCGGGGCCCTAGGGGCCCCCAGTGCACCGGCCCTCATGGGGGGCCATGGGGACCCCAACACACCTGCCCCAAGCACAGGAACCCCAATGCACCCACCACAAGCACAGCGATTGGGGTGCCCCAATGCACCTGCCCCGAGCGGTGGGACCTGCCCTGAGCAATGCATTTGGGGGGGCCTCACTGCACCAGCCCTCAGCCTGGCCATGGGGATCCCAGTGCACCCACCCCGAGCAAAGCGTTTGGAGGGGCCCCAATGCACCGGCCCTCAGCCTGGCCATGGGGACCCCAAGGCACCCACCATGAACAAGGAGTTTGGGGGGGGGTCCCAATGCACCCAGCTCAGCACAGCCGGGACCCCCCCTGCACCCGCCCCTGGGACCTCTGAGCACAGCCACGGGGACCCCCCCAACGCGCCCCCCCAGCAGGGCGCTGCGGCCCCCCAGGCACAGCCAGGCCCCCCCGGTGCCCCTGTCCGGGCCCCAACGCCCCCCCGGGGCCTCCCCACACTCCCACCCCGGGCCCGGCCGCGGCAGCCCCCACTCGGCCCAGCCGCGGCGGCCCCGCGGCCCCCCTCGGCCCCGGCCCGGGGTCCCCGCTCACCGCGGCGCCGACGAGCGCTCACGCCGGCCTCCCCCGCCGCCGCGCGCAGCCGCCAGCGCGGACTACCGCTCCCAGCGCGCCCCGCGCGCCCCCACGGCTCCCGGCACGGACCAAAACACCTCCGCGCGCGGCCGGGGGCTCGGAACTACAATTCCCAGCAGCCCCGCGCCGCCCCCTGCCTGCCCCGCCCGTGCCCGCCCAGCCGCGAGGCCTGCTGGGGGCTGCAGTCCGCCCGCGCTGCCACTGCCTGCTGGCTTGGGCCTGGTGGGGCCTGCTGTCCCCGCCGGGCCCCGGGGTCCCGCCGGCCGTGCTGGCCCTGAGCCGGCTGGCGGTGCCGGGCCCGCTGCAGAGGGGCACGCGTTGTGCCCTGATGGTTTCCACCCCGTCCTGCTCCCCCGTTGCCCGGGCCTGGCCCCATCGTGGGTGCCGCTGCTCCCCGAGCGGGCGCCTGGCCGCGGCTGGGGGAGCCGCTGTGCACCACCGGGCCCGCTTCGAGGGACCCCAGAGCCCGCGGTCGCTCCCGGCTCGCCCCGGGCAGGGGCCCCAGCCCCACACAGACCCCTTTTGCTCACGCCGCCCGTTGTCCAAGGGGCCGGTGGAGCCCGGCCAGGGGGTGCGTGGTCCCGGAGGGGTGCGGCAGACGGCCTTGGAGGAGGCCCAGGCTCCATGGAGCTGCTTGGACCCCCCCGCCGCCCTGCTAGAGCGGTGTTTCCCGAGGTGCCGGCACCCGGGGGGCTCAGCCCCCTTCCAAGCCCTGCCACAGGACGCCAAGGCACGCAGGGGTCTGTGCACCTTCCCGGGAGGGCATGCTCCCGGCTCCCCCCTGCAGTGGCCCGCGCGGCCCGGCGAGGACCGCGGCCCGCCCCGGCTCCCAGGCTCGTCTGCAGCGCCCCGGTGGGCAAGACGCCGCGTGTCGGGCCGGCTCCTCCCGCCGCCGCGGCTCCCCCACCCAGCCGCCTGCCTTGGCGCCCGCGGCGGGTGAAGGAATTTGCCGGGTGGGAGCAGGAGCGCAGCACCTCGGAGCCCACGTACAGCCCAGGCGCAGCTGGGATCCAGCGCGGAGCAGAGCCAGGTAGGGAGGCAGCGAGGACCCTGCTCTGGGGCCGGGAGTTGGAGCCAGGCGAGAGGGACTGCGGGTGATGAGCCCGCCGTGGCTCAGGCAGGCCTTGCTCTGCGTGAAGGGGACGTGCACTGCCCTGGGGACGGGGGCCGGTGACCGAGAGCACTGCAGGCTGTCCCGTGCCGTGCACAGGGCCGTGCTTTGGGCATCTCCCTGGCAGTCTCCCCCTGATCCCCAGGGCACAAATCACCCTTTTGGGGGAGGAGCAGGTTGCAGCTCCTGCTGCCACTCTGCACCGCTGGCTCAGATGTGCCCCGCTGACCCCACGTCACCTCGGGAGGGTCTGGAGGGAGCTGGGACAGATCCTGCCCCAGCGCTGCAGCGTGGGATGCGTTTCCACGGCCGGCAGGCACCAGCTCTGCGGGCATCTGTGAAAATCCCAGCCCTGGTGGGGGGCGGCCGGCTCCCACCTCGGAGCAGAGGCTGCAGCCTCGGGGGAGCCTCCCCTTGGCGCCCGTCTCCGACATCTGGAGCCACTTTCTGGCACCCGAAACCCGCCTTCCCTGATCTCAGGCCAGTAGCGACCGCGGCCGCAGGCCCGGAGCTGGCAGGCGCTGGGTGCACACATGGTTAACGCCGACCGACCGCGCTCCGCTGGGCTCACATCTGGCAGGGGGAGGGCGGCTCGCCGCGTTGTCCTGCTTCTTCCCTCTCCTCCTTTACTTTCTAGAAAGTGCATTTCCGCCCGGGCCAAAGGAGGAGAAGAGGCTGTCGGAGAGGCAGGGAGCAGGCCAGGCTCGGCGCCCGCGTCCGGAGGGGCCGGCAGTGCAGCACCAGGGAGATGCCCTAGAGAAGGAAAGGCAGCGAGGAGAGAGCGGCCCTGCCCCAGAGGTAGGTGGGGGGCAGGCAGGGCCCTGGGGTGTTTGCCCTGCAGGCCCGAGCGCCGTGCAGCTGCACCTCGCGTACACATCCGTGCATGCCGTCAGCGACGGGCGCTGCGGCGTCTGTCCATGCTCACCCAGGAGGTGCACGCAGCCTCGCTGGGCGCATGGGTGAACTGGGGCACAGCCAGCAAGGGGGACCGGCCCCTGTTCTAGTTAGCTGGGTAAAGACCTTGCCCTGCCTGCAAAGGGGGTTCGGGAACCGTGGGGCTGAGCCCCTTGGAGGGGCACTGCCCAACCCACAGCAGCTCTGGGAGGTCAGACCCTGGGAGAGGATTAACGCTGGAGTCAGCAGAGCAGGCTCAATGCTGCAGAGCCGCTGTGGCTCCCCCAGCCCTGCCCGAGCCACGCGGCCGAGATACCAGCACCCACCAAGCACGTGAAACTGGGGGCCAGGCCACCGCTGGGCATGTCCATGAGGGACAAGGGGGCCTCTGGAGTCCCCAGCACAACTTCTTGCTGGTTCTGCTGGGTGCCCCAGGAGCCGGAGGGCTGGGTCAAGACCTGTGATCCCCCCGCTAAGCCCTTGAGTGCAGCTGCCCCCAGGCAGCTCCCACCCTGCTTCCCACCAGGTCTGGGCTGCTCCTGGGGTATGAGCAGCTCCACAAATTTGCAGGCTGCTGCAGCAAAAGGCTGGGGAGTCTCAGTCCCACCAGCACATCCCTGGACACCAGCAACATCCTTGCTCTTGCTGCTGTGGCTCAGGGAGGGCTGTATCCAGTGACCGGTGAGCAGGGAGGGTGGGAGGGGCACGCAGGTCCTGCTGCTGCCACACCGCTCTGCAGCCCCCTCGTCCCTCTCCCTGGGGTGTGCTCTTGCTTCCTCCTGATCTTTAACACCGCCTGGAATGCGTTTCAGGATGTTTTGACTTGCAGTCCCAAGGCTTTAGCAGCCGCTGAATTTAAATCTCCAAACTGCTCCTGGAGAGCATCCAACCCTGACAGGAAAAAACAGAGTTCCTTCAGCAAGACTGCATATGCCCGTGCATATAGGTGCGCCTCCCACCCAGTACGTCTGCAGGGTGAGGAGGGAGACGGGCTCAGGGGCATCGCCAAGCCCTGTGCACTGCCCTTCAGTGCACCGCGCGCGCCGGCTCTCCTGCGCAGCGCTGGGAGCACCATGCACACAGCGCCTTCGCCTCCATTTGCAGCGCTGCAAAAGCCTGGGAAATGAGCTGCCTTTTCTCAGTGGGAATTTCCTGGTTAAGGATTTCTTAGCCCTGTTGAGCAGTCCCCTTCAAAGCTGCATTTTCCCAAGAGCTGAGCCTGCTGCAGGTCCCGGGGGAACGCCTGGCTTGACAGGAAGCCTCGGAGCTGCCATCCCAGAGCGGAGGGAAAGCCGCAGGCTTCCCAGCAGCACGAGCGCTGCGCGGCACAGGCTGCACGCCGCGCTTGCTAGCACATGGCTGGCACAGCTGGAGGCCAGGCAGGGTTAAGAGAGCCAGGACCGTTGCTCCCCTGGATTATATCTCCTCGCGGCACGGGGAGGGAGGCTGTGGCACCAGGCTCCCGCGCGGTGCCAACCGCTCTGCCTCTGTCGGTACCAGGCAGCACCGGCCAGGCGTGGGCTGAGACGCTGGGCCTGGTGCACGGGGCAGGACAGGCTGCCCGGGACCTCGCAGGCGACAGCCCCTCTCCAGGCCTCCCCCAGGGCAGGCAGGCACGTGGGGAAACGGGTGAGGGGACAACCCTTTGCAGAGGGTGCGCGGCTAAGGGAAAGCCCTTTGGAGCCTTTCCCTGGTCCCTCCTCCCCTTCCCGGCTGCAGTTACCATGACTCATAAGCCAGGCATCCCGGCCGGCCTCGAACGCCCTCCACACCCACGGCTGCCAGGAGCAGCTGCTCCGGCGCCAGGACCCGGCCAGTCCTGACGCACCGGGGACAACGCAGACAGCCTGGCATGAGGCTGTCCCTGCACTGGAGGAGTCATTTACCAGGGATCCCTGCTGCGTGGGCAGCAGGCATCCACCCAAGGAGCTGGATTCTGCCCCAAACTCCAGAGAGCTGTCCCCCCAGCCAGCCTGTCCCCACTGGGATGGCTCAGGAGGTGCTGGTCCATGGCATGCTCAGCCCCTCGCTGGCCTGGCTCCTCTCTCCTCCCCACTGGGGCAGCAGCCCCTTCTGCTCTCAAGACACAAGGCTGCAGTGCAAGGGGCTCTTTGGGCACGTACTCCTAGCTCCTCGCACACCCAGGCAGCTTGCTGGGCTCCTCAGAGCATTTATCCCTCGGAGCAATGCCATGCAATGAGCAGGGAGGCCATCTGGGAGAGGAGAGCCAGGCAGAGGCCATTCCCCTTGGGGGATGCACCTGATGGAGACGTGAACTTTGCATATGGGCTCCATTGTGGCTTTCTAGGCTGCGCTGGGCTCTCTGGACTTGCCCACGGGATCTGCAACGCCCCAGCGGTTCCCTGTGCCCACGGTCCTGCACTCGTGCTCTGCCAGGAGCCCTGCAGCATGGCACCACCTCAGACCCTGCTGCCCTGGCATGCCGGGCCGCTCCACGCTCCTGCTTGGCCCCAGGGCTGGCCCGGCCTCCCCAGGACCGCAGGGTGAGGTGTTGCTTGCTCGGCCCCACTTCCAGACATGGCCTCAAGCTAAAGAAAAATGAGCGCGATAAAGCAAGGAAGGGCAGCTGCCTCATTGGACCATGGTGCCACCAGCTATTGCAAATATTAGCTTTGGCCCCATGCAGGATGCAGGTTCCTGGCTGCCGGAAAGGTTTCTCCCGGTGGTGGCTGGCTCCCGGCTGGGCTGTGGATGCCAGGAGGCCTTTGCATCTCTGGAGAAGCCGGTTTTGTTTCCCTGCAAACCCTCAGGTGACGGGCCCAGACATGGGTGCAGATGAGGGCTGGCTGTTGCCTGGGGCAGGGGCAGCCCCTTTCGCAGGTTCCTGCACCTGCAGGCTGCCTGCCTGCTCGGGAACGGTCCCTGGGGCCAGGGCAGGAGTGCACCCGCCGGCTGGCATGAGCCTGACTGTGGACCCTGCACCCAAGGGCAGGGCTGGGGGCCCCCGGGAGGGGCAGGTCCCAGGCAGGAAGGTGGTTTGTGGGCAGCTCTGGCAGCCAGGAGCACCGTGCAGGCTTGGCACCCTCCTCCCTGCAGTGACCTCCAAGCACAATGGGCAACGCCTGGGCTGAGAGCGCAGCTGCATCCTGCCTGGTGCAGCCAGGCCCTGTGTGGGGACATCACAGGACACAACAGGACATTTTGCAGCTGCTGGGGACGGGATGCAGCACTGGGGGGAACCCACCTGTCCTGCCCCTTTGCAGGGAGGCCAGGAGCTCAGGACACTGCCGAGCACAGGCCTGGACTCAGTCCCTCTAGCAGGCCGGGGCCCACCCCTGCCCCGCACGCTCCCTCGCTGCCTCTTCCTTCCAGCGCATCCATCCCAGCCTGGCCGGCTGAGGCAAGGGCGCTGGAAGGATGTGTCCCCACGAGGTCCTATCCTGCTGCCGCAGCCCTCATCCCTGCCGGCACCCTGCCCACCTCCCCGGGCTCTGCTGGGCCTTGCTGTCCCCCTCAGTTGTCCCCGGTGTCTCGCAGGGCGCTGCTGCGGCATGGAGGGGCTTGGGGCAGCCGGTGCCTTGCTGCTCTGCTGCCTGCTGCTGCCCTCCGCTGCGGGGAGCCAGCCCAGCCCCAGCCCGCGCTTGCAGACGGACCCCGAGGAGGCACCGCCCCAGCACCACGCTGCCAGGTGAGGGACCTGGGCTGGGGCAGTTTGCTGTGGGTATCAGGGTGGTCGCGGTACCCACCGAGGGCCCCCGGCCCCCACCGCAGCTCCCCGTTGCGCTTTGCTTTCTGCCCCCCCCAGGGCCAGGTGGGAGCAGGACAGCAGTGCCCAGGAGGGGCTACCCCCGCGGCCCCGCTGCGTCCGCTGCTGCGAGCCGCCCGACCAGCGCTATTCCTACCCCCCGCGCCAGCCCCTGCCTCAGATCAACGTGACCATCCTGAAAGGTGAGGGCTGCCTGGGCACGGCCCCAACTGCCGCGGGCCGGGCGCTGGGCTGCCCCAGCCAAACCCGCAGCCGGGTCCCTGCACTGCAGGGTGGGAGCTGCTCACGCTGCCCGCTGGCATCTCCCCGGGACCACGGCAGAGCTGGGCTCTGCTCTGGGTGCCAGTCGGCACAAGCCGACTTCCCCGAGCAGCTGTGGGGGGAGTGAGGAGCTGGGGCTGGTGCCCACAGTCCGGGGCCCTGCATGGAGCAGGGGGGATGCAGAAGGCCCCCCCAAGAAATGAGCTGCTCATGCTGCCGACTGGGGCAGCAGCTTTGATGGGGGAACATCAGAGCCCAGGTTCTCCGACAGTCAGGGGAGCAGGGACAGCGGGTGGGCTGTGGGCAGGCAGAGCTGGAGCTGGTCAGAGCAGCATGGGGGTCCCTGCTCTGCCTCCGTCCCCTTTTGCTACCCAAAGGGGCTGTCTCAGCACCCCAACAGCTTCCTGGGCACCGGGGGTGGAGGTGGCACCCACCCCTGACAGCAAACTGTCCCTCCTGCTTTGCCCAGGTGAGAAGGGAGACCGAGGCGAGCGAGGCATGCAGGGCAAGTTCGGCAAGACGGGGGCGGCCGGCAGCAGGGGCCACACGGGGCCCAAGGGGCAGAAGGGCAGCGTGGGCGCCCCGGGGGAGCGCTGCAAGAGCCACTACGCAGCCTTCTCGGTGGGCCGCAAGAAACCCCTGCACAGCAACGACTACTACCAAACACTCATCTTCGACACGGAGTTTGTCAACCTCTACGACCACTTCAACATGTTCACGGGGAAGTTCTACTGCTACGTCCCTGGCATCTACTACTTCAGCCTCAATGTGCACACCTGGAACCAGAAGGAGACTTACCTGCACATCATGCACAACGGGGCGGAGGTGGTGATCCTCTACACCCAGGTGAGCGACCGCAGCATCATGCAGAGCCAGAGCGTCATGCTGGAGCTGCAGGAGAAGGACGAGGTCTGGGTGCGGCTCTACAAGGGCGAGCGCGAGAATGCCGTATTCAGTGATGAGTACGACACCTACGTGACCTTCAGCGGCCACCTCATCAAGTACAGCGGGGACCCCTGAGCGCCTGCTCCATCTCTGCTGCTCCTCCCTCGGGGCAGGCATCCGAGGAGCCCTTGCTACCCGCCTTGCCCTGGGCATGCCACCCTCCGTTAAGCCCTTAGCCCTTGTATGTGCCACCACACCCAGCAGCTGTAGGGACATGTGAGTACCACCTCTGTCCAGCTCCACCAGCTCCTTGAGAGGCCAAACAAATGCACCTGGAGGCCATGGGGCTGCTTCCAGCCTCTGCTGCCTTCCTGACCTGGGAAGCATCTGGGAAGCTCAGCTGGGACAGGCAGGGAACATGTCCCCACCTGCCTTTGGCTCGCAGCTGGGTTTGCCGGGGTGTGCAGAGATGTGCAGAGCACTGGCTGTGACCTGGCACCAGCTGAACAGTTTCGACTACCAACAGCCACCGTACGAAGCAGCGCAGACCCCCACGCTGTGTTCCTTCGCCCCCTCCTCAGCAGCCCTCCCTGTGATGTGCACTGCAGGCTTCTCCTGGAAAAGGGTGGAGGGTGCTCGGCACCCAGCAGGATAGGAGGAGAGGAGCAGCAACAGAGACGCTAAGGGCTCCTGTTTCCTTAGAGCTGGGTCACAAGGCCTGGGATACTGCCCCACGGCACTGGGGCTGCCCCTGGGCTGACACGTCCCTGCAAGAGCTGCCAGTGGGGGAGGAAACGGCAGCAGTTCCCCCTTCCCAGCAGCCACCCCAGTCCCCCGCGTGGCAGCCTCTGCTCTGTGCTGACGCCCATCGAGGAGGGGGCTAGGTCCCGGCTGGCGGCCCTGCGTGCAGGGACCTGTGGCTTCAGTCTCTCCCTCTTTGGTTAGATTTTCTGCTGGCCAGGCTTTTTATTTTTGTATATGCAATAGCAGCGCAGGGCCTGAGGCAGCATGCTGCCCGCCCTCTGCTCTCTGTGCAGCTTGTGATGACATTAAACAGCCCATGGTTTGGAGTCTTACTCACGCTTTCGGTGTGTCCTCCGAGCAGCTCAGGCGGGTCCCAGCTCCCAGGGTGCAAGTCCTTCCCCAAGAGCCGCAGGAGACGAGGGCTGAGCACAGCCTGGCCGAGCTGGTGGAAGAAAGGGGACACTGTCCCTGGAGACCCCGGGCTGCAGCCCAGCAGGAGCATCCCCAACCAGGGGACCTGAGCAGGGCACCCGTGCCAGGGAGCCACGAGGGCCAGCTGCTCCCTAAGGGACAGGGACGCGGGAGCAGGGCATAACCCAGCAGTGGGGCAGCAGCCTCACCAGGCAGGGCCTGTCCTGCAGCCCCCCAGCAAGGCAAGCAGGGCAGACCCAGGGAGAGCAGCCAGGTTTAACCAGGAGTCCAGATCATCAGGCAAGTTTGTGGTGGTGACGCAGGTCCAAGGTTAAGCCAGGAAGCCAGTCTGCACGCCAGGGTCCAGGTCTGGACCAGCAGGTTCCCCAGCCAGGCATAGCTGGGCTGAGCTGGAGACCACTGTGCCCACAACACAGCTTGGGAAGGGACTGAGGGCCCTGGGCTGAGCTTAAATACAGCTGTGGACCCATGGGCAGGGGGGTGGGAGCCCCAGGTGAGGCTGCTCAGGGCTGTTAGGCCCTTGCTGCGGTGCTGGAGAGGCCGCCCCTTGCGTGCCCACGCAGGCCGGGGCGGAGGGGATGGACGCAGGTGCTCGGGAGGCGGCAGCAGCCTTCTGATCTCTGCTGGCCCGGCGCCAGGCTGGGGCCATCCCATCGCAGAGCTCAGAGGCCGCAGCGCATACATCCCTGCGGGGATGCACACGCCAGGGCGGTGACAGGCTGGCACTGTCCCTGCGCCCGGGGGGCTGAAACACACAGCCCCTCTCAAAACGCACAGCCCATCTCAAAACACACAGCCCCTCTCAAAACACACAGCCTCTCTCAAAACACACAGCCCATCTCAGCACGGACATGTCAAGCAGCGAGCGCTGCCGGGATGGTGCACACCGACCCGCGGCCTGGGTGACCCGGCTCCGCCAGCACGGGTCCGGCGATGAGCGCCGGTCCTGGCTGCAAAGCGGCACGCCTGGGCCAGCCCTGCTGTCCCGCACAGGCCTCGGGTGGCTCCTGGGTGGCCCGGGGCTGGGTCAGCCCGGCAGCAGAGGTGCCTCTGCCCAAGAACAGCCCTGGGAGAGGCTCCCTGGCGCGGCGCGGGGATGAGCTCCGGTGCGGGAGCCACGCGGGGCCGAGGGAGGCGGTCCAGGAGCAGCAGCCCTGTCCTTCGCCTGCCCAGCGCCGCAGCCCTGCAGAGCCAGCGCTGGGAGAGCTCCTCCGGGCAGGAGCACGGCTCCACAGCCCGAATACTGGGCCCACGCAGGAGAGCAGGGCGGGGGCATGCCCGGCGTGGGGGGCAGCGTTCAGCAGAGCCGTGATTAAACACATGCAGGCAGAAGGGCTCGAGGAGGTGCTGCGGGATCTCACAGTATTTTTAGTGGGGAGATGCAAACACATCTGCTTTGATGCCTCCCCTGTGCAAGCAGCCAAGTCAGTTTGACCCAGCTGGCGCAGGTCTGGAGCCCTGGATGCATCTCTGATGCAGGATGTAGACCAAGGAGACAAGCCAGGCTTTCTTCTCCATCCTAACACGGGCTCTGGTCCGCACCACAGCCCTGGGCTGCCGGCCAGAGCCCTGCCCTCACCTTGCCCCAGGCCCTCGCGCTGGCCTGGCCGTGGGTTGGTGGAGCACAGAACAGATTTAGGCTTCTGAACAGCGGCTGCCACAAGGGGCCTAACGACCAAAAATGTTCTCAGAGCAAGAAAAAAATACACAAAGCCAAAAAGCAGTGCAAGGTTTCGGTGAAGAAAACACTGCTTTGTTTGGATTTAAAGGCACCAAACCTCCAGCTGCAGTTTGCAAAAACAAGCTCGCAGGGAGCAGCAGGCAGTTACGGCATTCCCAGGAAAACAGCTTTCAGACACAGCCCGTTCCCTGGTGGCTCCGGAGGCCTTGAGAACAGAGCGGATTTCAGGGCTGCTGTGGTCCCTCCCTCCTGCTCCCCCGCGCCGGGGCGGCAGAGCCGTGGGGCCGTGCTGCAGGAGCCCCCGTGGCCCCGGGTGCTGCAGGGGGCTGCAGAGGAGGGGGCGCAGGGCCCCTCCCGGGAAGCGCTCGTGAGCCGCCTCCCTCCCCTGCCCCTGGCCCCCCCAGCCCCTGCCCTGCACAGAGCAGCCCGGGATGGGGCCAGCGTGTGCCACGATGTGGGGCTTTGCACCCCAGGATGGGACCAACCGTGCGCCCTGCAATGGGGCTGTGCACCCCGGGATGGAGCTGTGCACCCCGGGATAGGACTGTGCGCCCCGGGATAGGACTGTGCACCCCGGGATGGAGCTGTGCTTCCCGGGATAGGACTGTGCACCCTGGGATAGGACTGTGCACCCCGGGATGGAGCTGTGCACCCTGGGATGGAGCTGTGCGCCCCGGGATAGGACTGTGCACCCCGGGATGGAGCTGTGCACCCCGGGATAGGACTGTGCACCCTGGGATAGGACTGTGCACCCCGGGATGGAGCTGTGCACCCCGGGATAGGACTGTGCACCCTGGGATAGGACTGTGCACCCCGGGATGGAGCTGTGCGCCCCGGGATAGGACTGTGCGCCCCGGGATAGGACTGTGCACCCCGGGATGGAGCTGTGCGCCCCGGGATAGGACTGTGCACCCTGGGATGGGGCTGTGCACCCTGGGATGGAGCTGTGCACCCCGGGATGGAGCTGTGCGCCCCGGGATAGGACTGTGCACCCTGGGATAGGACTGTGCACCCCGGGATGGAGCTGTGCACCCCGGGATAGGACTGTGCACCCTGGGATGGAGCTGTGCGCCCCGGGATAGGACTGTGCACCCTGGGATGGGGCTGTGCACCCCGGGATAGGGCTGTGCACCCCGGGATAGGACTGTGCACCCCGGGATGGAGCTGTGCACCCTGGGATGGAGCTGTGCTTCCCGGGATAGGACTGTGCACCCCGGGATAGGACTGTGCACCCTGGGATGGAGCTGTGCACCCCGGGATGGAGCTGTGCACCCCGGGATGGAGCTGTGCTTCCCGGGATAGGACTGTGCACCCCGGGATGGAGCTGTGCACCCCGGGATGGAGCTGTGCGCCCTGGGATAGGACTGTGCACCCCGGGATAGGACTGTGCACCCCGGGATGGAGCTGTGCACCCCGGGATGGAGCTGTGCTTCCCGGGATAGGACTGTGCACCCTGGGATGGAGCTGTGCACCCCGGGATGGAGCTGTGCGCCCCGGGATAGGACTGTGCACCCCGGGATAGGACTGTGCACCCCGGGATGGAGCTGTGCGCCCCGGGATGGAGCCGTGCACCCCGGGATGGAGCTGCGTGCCCCGGGATAGGACTGTGCGCCCCGGGATAGGACTGTGCACCCCGGGATGGAGCTGTGCGCCCCGGGATAGGACTGTGCACCCCGGGATAGGACTGTGCACCCCGGGATGGAGCTGTGCACCCCGGGATGGAGCTGTGCTTCCCGGGATAGGACTGTGCACCCCGGGATAGGACTGTGCACCCTGGGATGGAGCTGTGCACCCCGGGATGGAGCTGTGCGCCCCGGGATAGGACTGTGCACCCCGGGATGGAGCTGTGCTTCCCGGGATAGGACTGTGCACCCCGGGATGGAGCTGTGCACCCCGGGATAGAGCTGTGCACCCCGGGATAGGACTGTGCACCCTGGGATGGAGCTGTGCACCCCGGGATGGAGCTGTGCGCCCCGGGATAGGACTGTGCACCCCGGGATGGAGCTGTGAGCCCCGGGATGGAGCTGTGCGCCCCGGGATAGGACTGTGCACCCCGGGATGGAGCTGTGCACCCCGGGATAGGACTGTGCACCCCGGGATGGAGCTGTGCACCCCGGGATAGAGCTGTGCACCCCGGGATAGGACTGTGCACCCTGGGATGGAGCTGTGCACCCCGGGATGGAGCTGTGCACCCCGGGATAGGACTGTGCACCCCGGGATGGAGCTGTGCGCCCCGGGATAGGGCTGTGCGCCCCGGGATAGGGCTGTGCACCCCGGGATAGGACTGTGCACCCCGGGATGGAGCTGTGCACCCTGGGATGGAGCTGTGCTTCCCGGGATAGGACTGTGCACCCCGGGATAGGACTGTGCACCCTGGGATGGAGCTGTGCACCCCGGGATGGAGCTGTGCACCCCGGGATGGAGCTGTGCTTCCCGGGATAGGACTGTGCACCCCGGGATGGAGCTGTGCACCCCGGGATGGAGCTGTGCGCCCTGGGATAGGACTGTGCACCCCGGGATAGGACTGTGCACCCCGGGATGGAGCTGTGCACCCCGGGATAGAGCTGTGCACCCCGGGATAGGACTGTGCACCCTGGGATGGAGCTGTGCACCCCGGGATGGAGCTGTGCGCCCCGGGATAGGACTGTGCACCGCGGGATAGGACTGTGCACCCCGGGATGGAGCTGTGCGCCCCGGGATAGGACTGTGCACCCCGGGATGGAGCTGTGCGCCCCGGGATAGGACTGTGCGCCCCGGGATAGGACTGTGCACCCCGGGATGGAGCTGTGCGCCCCGGGATAGGACTGTGCACCCCGGGATGGAGCTGTGCGCCCCGGGATAGGACTGTGCGCCCCGGGATAGGACTGTGCACCCCGGGATGGAGCTGTGCGCCCCGGGATAGGACTGTGCACCCCGGGATGGAGCTGTGCGCCCCGGGATGGAGCTGTGCACCCCGGGATAGGACTGTGCACCCCGGGATAGGACTGTGCACCCTGGGATAGGGCTGTGCACCCCGGGATAGGACTGTGCACCCCGGGATGGAGCTGCGTGCCCCGGGATAGGACTGTGCACCCCGGGCTGGAGCCATGCAGCCCGTGCTGGGGCAGCGCGGCCACGGAGGCCCCGCCGTGCGCCCTGCGGAAGGCGGGCCGCGGGGGCCGGGCCGGGCCGGGCCGGGCGGAGCGTCCGGCGGTGCCACCGCCCCGGGGCGGGGTTGGCCGCGCCGCGGCGCCGCGAGTGACGAGAGGCGGCGGCGGCGGCGGCAGCGACATGGACGGGGAGCGGGACGCGGGCGGCCGGCGCGGCAAGAGGGCCGGGCCCGACGCGGAGCCCGACGCGGAGCCCACGGCGGCGGCGGCGGCGGCGGCGGAGACTGCGGCGGAGCGGCCCGGCCGGCGGCGGCGGAGGTGGGCGGCGGGGCGGGCGGGCGGGCGCGGGCGCTCGGGCCGCGCGGTGCCCCGGTGCCGCCGCCGCCGGGGCGCGGGCGCTGGCCGCGGTGCTGCTCCGGGCGGGCTCCGCGCCGGCCCCAGCGCGCCGCTCTCCGCAGCTCCGAGCCCGCGGCGGAGGCGCAGGGAACCACCGTCCTGCACGAAGTCATCGGCTTCAGCCCGCAGCCGCTGCCAGGTGAGGCCGCGCGGGGCGGCCCGGCCGGTGCGGGCAACCACGGCGCCGGTCCCGCCGGTGAGGGATGCCCCCGCCGCCCCCCGACCGCGGCCCCGGCCTCTTGCAGCGCGGCAGTTCGACACCAGCACCACGGAGCCGGTCAGCTTCTTCCTGTCGGGGCTGGAGGAGCTGCTGGCCTGGCAGCCCACCAGCGACGACGACTTCAACGTGGCCGCCACGCCGCTGGCCGAGCGCCAGCCGCCGCTGCGCGTCGCCAGGCCCCGCACGCTGGTGTGCCACGACATGCGGGGCGGGTACCTGGAGGACAGGTGAGCGCCGGGCGGACGCCCGCCGGCGGGGGCTCCGCGGCGGCTGCGGACGGCGGCTGCCCCGACCAGCGGTTCACCCAGTCTTCCAGCATGGCGCAAGCTCCAAACCTGTTTTTCCTCTGCTTGAGTCACCTTTTCCTCCTGGACTGGCCTCAGCCAGGCGGGGATGGAGGCCGGGAGCTGGTGCTTGGCCCCAGCTCGCCCTGATCTTGCTGGGACCAGCCCTAGCTGGGGGCTGCACGTGGTCACCCAGCGCCGCGGCCGCCAGCCCAGCCCTGCTCCCTCCCGCCGCAGGTTCATCCAGGGCTCGGCCACCCGCAACCCCTACGTCTTCTACCACTGGCGCTACGTCGACATCTTCGTCTACTTCAGCCACCACACGGTGACGGTGCCGCCCGTGTGCTGGACCAACGCGGCGCACAGGAACGGGGTCCCCGTGCTGGGTGAGGGCCGGGGCGGGCGGCGGGCGAGCCGGTGCCGGGGGGCCGGTGCCTGACGCGTCCCCGGCGCCTCCCCAGGCACGTTCATCGCGGAGTGGACGGACGGCGAGAAGCTGTGCGAGGCGTTCCTGGCCGGCGGGCCGGAGGCGTACGGTGCCGTGGCCGCACAGCTGGCCCGCGTCGCCCGGCACTACCGCTTCGACGGCTGGCTGGTCAACCTGGAGAGCAAGCTGAGCGTGAGCAGCGCCCGCGCCGGCCCCCCGCCGCCACGGACCCCCCGCCGGGTCCCGGGTGCGTCCCACCTCGCCGCCCCGCGCCGACCCTGCCCTCCGTGCCCGCAGGAGGCCGCGGTGAGGAACCTGCCCCCGTTCCTGCGGCAGCTGACGGCGGAGGTGCACGGGGCCGTGCCGGGGGGGCTGGTGCTCTGGTACGACAGCGTGGTGCGGGGCGGCGAGCTGCGCTGGCAGAACGAGCTCAACGAGCAGAACCGGTGAGGGCCGCGTGCGAGCACAGGCAGGCGGTGCAGGACAGCGTGCTGGGGTGGGGGGCAGCCCCACAGCCGCCTCCCGCGCCAACCCCGCCGCCAGGGAGTTCTTTGACGCCTGCGACGGGCTGTTCGTCAACTACAACTGGAAGGAGGAGCAGCTGGAGCGCTCGCGGAGCCTCGCCGGGCAGCGCCTCGCCGACGTCTACTTTGGCATCGACGTCTTCGCCCGCGGTGACGTGCTTGGCGGTGGCTTTGATTCGGACAAGGTGCGCGGCCCCAGTGCCCCCCCCGCGCCACGGCTCCTGCGGGCCGTGGGGACGTGCCCAGGGACCAGGCGGCTGCTCACGGCTCGTCCCCACAGCCCCTGAGCCTCATCCGCAAGCACGGCTTCTCCGCTGCCATCTTCGCCCCCGGCTGGGTCTACGAGCACCTGGGGGAGGAGAACTTCCTGCAGAACGAGAACAAGTGAGCACGGGGATGGCACCGGTGGGATGCCCAGCTCGGGGAGGGGCCCGGCTGCCCAGCACCCTGTCCCAGCCGGTGGCTCCGTGCCCACGCCTGCCCTTCCCACAGGTTTTGGGGCTTGCTGGCGGAGCACCTGCCCACGCACAGCATCTGCACGCTGCCCTTCGGAACCTCCTTCAGCCTGGGCATGGGCACCGGCCTCTTCGCCGCTGGGAAGGTGGGTGCGGGCGCTGGCACGGCACGGCACGGTGGGCACGGGGCCGGGCACGGCGGGCTCCCTGCTGCCCCGCTCTCCCGCCCCGCAGGAGGAAGAGGAGGGGCCCTGGTACGACCTGAGCGCGCAGGACATCCAGCCGCTCTACGCGGAGTGCGAGGGCCGGCTGAGCACCGGCTGCTGCCTGCGGGACGCCTGGAGCGGCGGCAGCTCCCTGCGGCTGCGGGGCACCATCGCCGCCGGCGAGCAGCGCCTGGCCGTCCGGTGAGTGGGCGCCGCAGCCCGGCGCCGTGTGCCGCGGGGCTCGTCCCGGCACGCAGCGCCCGCACACCTAACCGCCTCTCCTCTCTGTCTCCTCTCTGTCTCTGTCTCTGTCTGGGTGGATGGGGGTCACCAGCCTTTTCTCTTTCCAGGTGCCGGCCCCCCCCAAGCTCTTCCTGACCCTGCTGTACAAGCTGGAGGAGCCGCACCGCGACGAGCTGGAGGTTTCCCTGGAGCTCGGCACCCGGCCGTCGGGGAGCGGCCGCGTGGACGGCGTCACCCCCGTCCCCGGTGAGCACCCGGTGCCCGGCTCCCGCGGCCGGCGGGGCTCAGCGCCCGCCTGGCAGCCCCACGCTCCCCCCTTGCCTCCCGCAGAGCCCGACGCCCCGCACAGCCCCCGGCTGCTGCCGGCACCGCCGCCCGCCCTCGCCGAGCTGCTCCGCGGCTGCGACCGCGGCGACCACGGCTGGACCGGCCGGTGAGTGCCCGGGGGGGGCCGCGCTGCCTGGGGGGGGACACCGCGCTGTGCCATGCCGTGCCGCCCGCTCCAGCCCGGCCCCTCCGCGCACAGGTGCTACGAGCTGGAGGCGCAGGGCCGCAGCCTGGGCGACCTCTCCGTGCTGCTGTCGCGGCAGCAGCCCAGCCCGCGCGAGACACGCTTCAGCTGCCTCCTCGGCGAGGTCCGGGTGAGTGGGGCGCTGCGGGGGCCAGGAGCACCCCCGGGTCGCAGACCGGCTCCCGACGGCGCCCCTGCTCCCGCCGCAGGTGCTGGACGCCGCCGAAGCGGCCGGCTCGCCGCCGCCGGTGCTGCACGTCCGGGCCTCGCAGCTGCGGTGGCAGCAGGGCCCCGGCGCCGAGCTGCTCTCGCTCAGCCTCACGCTGCGCTGGTCCTACCCGCCGGGCCGGGCCCGCGGCTTCCGCGTGCGCTGCCGGGGCCCCGGGGGCCGCCCGCCGCCGCGGCTGCTGGGGCTGGCGCAGGGCTGCCTCTTCCGCGCCGCCGGCCTGGCCGTGCCGCGACCCGCCGCCCCGCAGCCCCGGCGCCTGGAGCTGCTGGTGGAGCCGCTGCCCTGCGACGGGCTGCCCGCGCCGCCCCGGGCCTGGGGACGCCTGCTGCTGCTCTACGCCGAGCCGGCAGCCGGGCGCTGAACGGGCGCGCGGCGCTGCCTGCGTCCGTGCCGGGTCCGGGGCACGGGGCCGCCCGGGCTGCAGCATCCCGGGAGCGCTGCCGCGGAGGTGGAGAGACAATTCACAGCAGCAGTTATTTTCCCACAGGCTGGGGAGCAAAAGCAGGGAGCAGGGGGGAGGCGGCCGAGCGTGCCGTGCGGCGGGTCGGGCAGCGCTGGGCCCCCCATCCCGCACCCATCGTCCACCCCGGGAGCGAGAACTAATACATCAGCATCCAAGCTGCTGCTCCTCGGGCGGGGGGTCACGCCGAAACGCATTATCCGATAGCCTGACCTCCCCCCTCGCAGGGTTCAGCCTTGCCGCACGGCTGCTCCCGTCCCTGCGGTCCCCCCCCGCCGCGCCAGCGCCCCCGCCAAGACCCGAGTCCTCCTGGTTGAAGAAAGAAATCTTTATTAATAATTTCAATAATAATAATAATAATCCTTGTAGTAATAATAATAATAATAATAATAATAATAATACTGTTTATTAGAATGGTCACACCTTTGAAGCATACAGCGCGGCCGGGGCCGGCTGCGCGGGCCGGCGGGGGCTGCCGCGGGGGAGAAGCCAGCAGAGCGACGAAGGAGCTTTGTACAGGGGCCGGGCCGCGCCGGGGCTATGTACACCGGGAATAGAAAAGGAGGCGCGCGCTGCCGCGGCGGCTGCCACCGCGGCAAGGTGCGAAGAGGCGGCGGGGGCCGGGGGGACGCTGGCGTCCCGGTCCCACCACGGCCGAGACCCGCAGGGCGACGCGGGGTGGCCCTGGCGAGTGGCATCTGTCGGGTTTGGCGAGGGGACGGGACGGGACGGGACCGGGGAGGGGGGACGGGACGGGAATGCAAGCGAGTTGCAGGCTCCTCTTAACAAAAATTCCCTTTAAAACGCAGAGGCTCTTCCCCCCGCAACACCCGGTGCCTCAGCAAAGCGGCCGCGCTGCCGCCCCGGCTCGGCGTGGGGAGCCGAGGCCTCGCACACTCGACACACTGATGACTGGCAAGCGCTAAACGCGCCGGCGCTCCGGGAAGGGGAAGCACGGCCCCCCCCCCCCACGCCAGGGCCCAGCCACCCCCGGCCGGGGCGCCGTGCGGAAGACGTGGTGCCCTGGGGCCGGCAGCGTCCGTGCGGCGGCGGCGGCTGCCTCCCGCCCTGGGGCTCCCGCCGCGGCTGCGGCCGGCCGGGCTCTCCGTGGCGCTCCGCCGCTCGCTCGCTCGCTCGGTGCATGTGTGTGGACGTATGGGACTGGTCACTTGGCTGTTGCCGCTTTGATTTTTTTTGTTGCTTTGCTTTTAATTTTTTAATTTTTTTGTGGTTTTTTTGTGTGTTTTTTTTTTTTGTTTTTGCCCTTCCTGGTCCCAGAAGGAAACGGCTGCGGTTTCACTACAACAGAAACAGAAAGGCAGATCTTTCACCGGGGCGAGCCCGGCGGCGGGCGCGGGGGCCGCGGAGGGGCACCGGCCCGGCCCCCCCGCCATGCCCAGCGCCCGACGGTGCAGCGCAGCGGCCCCCGCCGCGCCCGGAGCAGCACGGTGGTCCCCACGCCGGCTACCTGCCCGGGGGGGAGGGCGGTGCACGGCTGCCCCCGCTATTCCCATGCCATTCCCGCGCCATGGGGGCCCGTTCCCACGCCATTCCCGTGCCATTCCCGCACCGCGGGCGGCCCCGTGGGAAGCGGGAACGCTGGGACGCGCAGGGCCATCGCCGCCCGCCGCCGGCTCCTGCCTCTGCTAGGGGAGGGGAGGTGCTGCCGGGGCGGCGGGCGCATCCCCCGGAGCGAGGCCACGCCGGGAGGAGGAGGAGGAGGAGGAGGAGGAGGAGGAGGAAGGGGCCCCCGCGGCCCCGCGGTGCTGCTGCCGGGGCGGCTCGGGGCCGGCGCAGGGCGGGAGGAGCGCGGCCGGAGGGGAGCCTGGCGCCTCGGTCCTCGGCGGCTCGGCCTCCGCCGGGCGGGTGGGCTGGGTTTGGTGCTAGTGAGCAGTCAGTGTTAGTATTGTGGGGGGCTGGGTCTGTCTTGCTAGTAGGGAGTGAAGCGGCTGTACCCTCCTCGGTATAGACTAGCCTGCAACATCAAAGATGAAAAAAAAAAGCCAATCAGTATGCGAGAGCGAGGCAAAGCCCCTTTCCTCCCTTCTTTCCAAACGGTCGGTGCCCCGGGGAGCGAGAGGGGCTGCCCGGGCCCCGGCCGGCGCCTCCCAGGGCCGCGGCCGCATGGGGCCGGGGGGGGCGCGGAGCGGGGCTGGGCCCCGCTGGGGTCCGGGTTAAAAAAGAAGGAGAAAAGGAAGAAAAAGACGGGTCGGCTTTGAGATCCCGCCCACAAGTGGGGTTTTTCATCTTTGATGCTGGCTGCACGGCTACCTAGGACGGGCGGCGGCGGGCGGCAGGGTGCCGTGGGGCCGGCGCTCCCTCGGGCCGGCTCCGGCGTGCAGGCGCCGGGGCCCCAGCGCAGAGCCGGGGAGGAGAAGGGGCTCCTCGTCCCCGGGGCTGGGCAGGGCGCCGGGCTGCGCGGGGAGGCGCCGGGGTGCGTGGAGCTGCCGCGGGGACGGGGCCCCTCGGAGCAGGGCGGCGGGACGGGGCGGGGGGCCGGACGCCGCGCGGTGCCCCCCTCCCCGGGCGGGCGGCGGGGCCGTGGGAAGCGCGGGACCGCCGGCGGCGGCTGCTCTTACCATGGTGCCGATGCTGTACGTGGCGGCGGGGCCGATGGTGTGGTGGTAGGGGTCCGCGGCGGCGTACACTCGGCCGTAGCTAGGAGCGAGAACAGCGGCGGGCGTTAGCCGGGGGGACGGGGACGCCGGGGCCCCCGGACCGCGACCCCACGGAGGGGGCGGCCGCGGGAGCTCGGTCCCTGCGGCGCGGGGGCTCGTCTCGCCCGGCCCGGCCCCGTGCGGCGGGGGGGCGAGGGGGGCTCGCGCTTACCTGTCGCTGTAGGCAGCGGCGGCGGCGGCGGGCTGGGCGTATCTGTAGGCAGCGTAGCCCCCCTGCAGCAGCGGGAGAGAGGCCGTCAGCGCGGGCCCCCCTGGCCCCCCCATGGGGGGCAGCCGGGGACCCCCCATGCACCGCCCAGGGGCTGCACGGCAGCCGTGCCACCCCGCAGGGAGCCGGTGCCACCGGGCGCGCGCCGGCCTCATTACCATTCCCCAGGGGCTTTCGCAAACATTAACCTTAAAAAAAATTAAATTTCCAGAGGGGAGAGTGTCACCTCCCTCGTCGCGCTAATGAGGTGCCGCGTTAGATAAATCCTCTGCCGCCTGCCCGCAACGGCACCACTGGCCTTTTAATACGGAGGTTAAACGCTGGCGTAACGCGGCGCGCCGGCGCTCGCCGGGGCCGTGAATGCACCGTGGGGGCTGTGCTCGGCGCAGTGCCGTCCTGCCCCGGCCCCACGCGTTGCACCGCGCTGCGCCGTGCCGTGCATGCCGCCGTGCCACCCTGCACGGGCACCGGCGAGACGCAGGCCTGCGGAGCGAGCTCACGGCACGGCACCGCCTTTTCCCGTGCAGCCCCTCTAACTGCGCTCTGCAATTTGCCGGACAAATTAAGGAGGGATGCAAACGGCCACGCGAGCGGCGGTGCTCAGTGAGCGCCCGGGAGGCGGCTGCATGCCGTGCCGTGCTGCACCGTGCCGTGCCGCACCGTGCCGTGCCGCGTTGCACCATGCCGTGCTGCACGGTGCTGTACCGTGCCGTGCTGTGCCGCACCGCGCTGCACCGTGCAGACTGGCGGGGAGGGGGCAGACCCCCCCGGGCAGCCCTCGAGCGCTTCTCCCCCCCGGCACCCGGCGTGCAGCACTTACGTAGATCTCGGCTCCGTAGAACCCGTCCTGGTACACGACCCTGCGGGGGAGGCGGGAGGCGTCAGGAGCCGCGCGCGAGGGGAAACGCGTGTCCGAGCGCAGGCATCGCCCGGGGGCACCGCGCGCCTCCGGCACGGGCACCGGCACCCGAGCAGGCAGGACGCAGCCTCCCGGGGACGCAAAGCCTCAGCCTGGTGTCCCGAGCCTAGCAGGCTCCAGGGCGGGCGCGCGGCGGGGAGGCGATGCCAAGGGGACTTTGCAGGAAAGCCGAGTCGCGAGCGCTGCAGGCCGGCGGAGACGCAGCAACGGCGACGCTGCACGGAGGCCGATGCAGCTTACGTGGTTCTGCTTCCAGCCCCCGTGCTCGTTCCAGCCCGGCCCGAGGCGCCGATACAAGCGCCCTGCTCGGGCTCACGCCGCCAGCCCGCCTGCTCCGCGGAGCGCACGGCGCGGGGGACACGGGGCTCGCTGCTGGGAGCGGGGCGGGCGCGGAAACGCCGCGACCGCGGCGGAGGCGCTTGGGGCTGCCGGCCGAGCCGGCGGTACTCACGCGCCGTAGGTGGGGATGGGCGGCGGCGGCGGGGCGGCGCGGAAGGTGTTGTAGACGGCGCGTCCTCGGCCCCGCAAGTGGGCCCCTCGGTAGGCCACGGCCGTCCCCGTGGCGGGGTAGGGGAACCCCGTTACTGCAGGAGACAGGGAGCCCGCGTCAGCCTGCCTGGAGGTGCAGACCCCGCTCCTCCGCGGGCGTCCCGCGCCTGATCCGGCACGCGCAGCGCTGCAGGGAACGTGCCCGTCGGGGATTCGCCGGGACACCATGAATGCAGGGGGGTGTGGGGATGCGTTGGGGTGCCGTGCATACGGGGGGGTGCATGGGGACGTGCTGGGGCACCGTGCATGCGGGGGGGGGATGTGGGGACATGCTGGGGCACTGTGCATGCAGGTGGGCACATGGGGACGTGCTGGGGCGCCGTGCATGCGGGGGGGGGGGATGTGGGGACACGCTGGGGCACTGTGCATGCAGGGGGGGTGCGTGGGGACATGCTGGGGTGCCGTGCATGCAGTGGGGGGATGTGGGGACAGGCTGGGGCACCTTGCATGCGGGGGGGGTGTGTGGGGATGCGCCAGGGCACCGTGCACGCAGGGTGCAGCGGGCAGCGCGGCTGGCGGCCGTGCCGAGGGCGCCCGCAGGGACCCGGCCCGCCGGGGACGTTACCTGCATAGAACTCGGGGCCGTAGACGGCTCCCACCACCGGGTTCAGCTTCCAGCCTGCGGGGGGGAGAGCGGGTGAGGCCCCACGTCACGGCCGCGCCGGCACCTCGGATGCGCCCCGGCACCGGCACACCACGGCACGGCAGCCCCCAGCCTGGCCGCAGCGGCACGGGGCGCGTTCAGGTGCTGGGGACAAGCGGCACGTCGCGGAGAGCCGGGATGGCGGCGCCCCGCCGGGGTTTGGGTGCCCGGCGTTCGGGTACCGCTTGCGGGAAGCCCGGCAGCACCGCCAGCCCATGGCAGCAAGGCACCCCGGGATGCTCGGCCCCCTCCAGACCACACTGGGGCCCCCAGCAGCCCCCCAGCCTCGCCGCCGCTGGCCCTTACCGTTGGTGTAGGGGTTTGTCGCCTTCTTGTTCGTCATGACCCGGGCCGTGGCGTTGTTCACCTGCAGGACAGAGGGGCGGGGCAGCTCAGTGCTTGCACGCAGCCGGCCAGGCCACGGTCCAGGGACCCGCTCGGTGCACGTCGCTGCCGCTTCCAACGCCGGAGCCGGGCCAGCAGCGCGGGGAGACACGGGACGAGCTCCCTCCCGCAGCTGCGCGGTGGTGACACGGTCCTGCCCGTGCCCGTGCCACTGGCATCGTCATTCCCACCCCGGTGCCACGGTGAACGTCATCACCGGCAACTGAAACCCCGCGCGGGTCGGGAGGCCGGGTGCTGCGGTGCTGCGCCGTCGCCTGCTCCCAGGGTCCGATGGGGGCTGCAGCACCGATGCGTTGCAGCAAGAGCCCTGCCAGACCCCAGCGAGCAGGGGCGAGCGCTGGCCTCCGTGGCACCGCGCCGGCGGAAGGGGGTCACCGGGCCCTGCCAGGGACCTTCGCGTCCCACTGCTCGCTGGGATGCCTCCAGCCTGTCCCGCAGGCGGGCAAAGCGCGCCGGAGCCTGGCTCGGTGCCCCCGGCCTCTCCGGGCAGCTGAACGTGCCGCAGGGACGCCTGTGCGGATGCACCCGGCTCTGCCCTGCCGGCCCCTCCGCGGGCCTAATCCCAAACCCGGGCAGGGCGCCGGGGCCAGGGGGGTGACTCCCGCCTGCTCTCTGTCCTGCGCCCTGTGCGGGAGGCTGGTGTCCGCCGCCAGCGCGGCCGCTCCCCGCGGCCCCCACGCATGCCCCCCCCGTGCGGCGTGCTCGGCGCGCATGCACGGCGCCGCGGAAGCATGCTCCCGGGACCGTGCCGGAGCGACTCCCGCGGGCTGCGCCAGGCAGGGCTGCGCTGGGGCTGGGGCCGGAGCCGGAGCCGGAGCGTCCCGGCCCGGAGGAGCGGGAGGAGACCCCGGGCGGCGGGAGCGAGCCCGTGCCCCGGGCAGCCCTGCTCCGCCCACAGCCCCGGCGCCGCGGGAGGGGGATGCACGGCACGCAGGGGGATGCACGGCAGGCAGGGCACCAGCACTTATCTGAGCACCTCAATCTTCCGGCCCTCTACGATCGTGCCATTCAGCTTCTCTCGCGCCCGGTCGGCATCTGTGCTAGTTTCAAAAGTTACAAACCCAAAACCCTGTGAGCAGAGGAGAAAAGGAGAAAGAAAGACAGAGAGAGACAGAGAGAGAGGGTGCGGGGACAGAGAGAGAGAGGGGGTGAATCAGGAGAGCTGGCAGAAGAGAGAAGGCTGCCGCTGTGCAGAGACGGATGCCCGGGCGGCTCCCGCGCGGAGCCTCCGAGGGGTCCCGGCTCCGGGTCCCGGCGTCGCCCCGCCAGCTGGGAGAAGAGGCTGGGGAGAGGGGCACAGAAAGCAGGGAAGAGACAACAGAGACAGCCACACACAGAGGGACACAAGCGGCCCGGCGCGGGCGCGGGACAGAGAGCCAGCCCGCCCGCCCGCCCTCCCGCCGGGCTCGGGCCGGAGGCGCCCGGCGTCTCTCCCGGGCAGCGCAGGGCAGCGGGATGGTGCCGTCCCTCCTGCCGGCAGCACGCCGGGGATGGTGCACGCCCCGGGGACGGGGACGGTGCATGTCCCGGGGACGGGGACGGTGCATGCCCTGGGGACGGGGACGGTGCACGCCCTGGAGCTGGGAACAGTGCATGCCCCGGGGACGGGGCTGGGGCATGCCCTGCAAATGGTGCATGCCCTGGGGACAGGGATGGTGCACGCCCTGGGGCTGGGGACAGTGCACGCCCAAGAGACAGTGCACATCCCAGGGATGGGGCCAGTGCACGCCCTGGGGCTGGGGATGGCTCATGCCCTGGGGACGGGGACAGTGCACGCCCCAGGGACAGTGCACAGCCCGGGAACGGGGCTGGTGCACACCTTGGGGATGGTGCACACCCCAGGGCCAGCACATCCCCTGGGGCCGGGGCATGCCCGGGTAACCCGTGCCTCTGTCCCGCGGCCGTGCCGGGGTGCTCCCGCGCGGCAGGCGCCGGCCTCGGAGGCGGATGCGAGAGAGAGAGAGAAGCAGCAGCGCGGGGGCAGGAGAGGAGGGGGAGAGCGGGGAAGACAAGCTGCCAGGGCCCCGGGGGCCTTCCCAGGAGAAACGCACATGTCACGGGGCCGCCTGGCCCGCTCCCCGGGGCTCGCTGCAACGGCGCCGGCCTCGGGCAGCACCCACCTTGGAGCCCCGCTCGTTGAAAATTATCTCCACGTCGAGGATCTTCCCAAATTGCTGCAAGCGGAGAGAGCAGAGGGGTGAGTGCCCTCAGGGCCGCCCGCGGCGCAGGGCTGGGCGCCCGGGGCGGGACGGTGCCGCAGGGCAGGGCGGGTGGCGGGGAGGGGGCTGCCGCAGCCCGGGGGGCCGCACTCACCCCGAACATTTGCCGCAGGTCGGGGTCCCGGAACCGAAAGGGGATGTTGGAGACGTGTAACCGCTTGGGCTGCTGCTTGTCTGTGTTCTCTGAGGGGTGTAGCTGTTGGCTGTCTGTCTGTGCCGCTTCGTCTGTCTGCTGCGGAAGCAACGCCGTGCCGTCGGCCGGGCTCTCCGCAGGGACCCGGCTCGGCACGCCGCCCGTCTCCCCCCCCCGCCTCCCCCCCCGTGGCCCTGCCCGCTCCCCGGCCAGACCCCAGGCCCCCGCCGCGAGCCGACGGCTCCTCGGAGGGGAGGGGAGGGGGGGCTGGCGGCCCCCGGCACGGTGCCGGGCTGCGACCGCGGGCACGCGCCTGTGCTGGGGGCCGGGGGGGGGGCCGCCCCACGCTCACCCCCGCGTGCCGGGCGCGGGGCTGCGTGGCTGGGCTGGGAAGCGCTCGGCTCAGCACTTTCCCCCCGGAGCTGCATTACAGCCGCGTAATTGAAGCGATGGGATTGGGAAGCGGCCAAGCAGGTAGATTACGAGTGATTAGAAGTGACGGGGGGGCTGCGACAGAGCCAGCCGGCAGCCGAAGCGCCCGCTTCCTGGGCGGCCCCGTGCCGCCGCCCGCGCTTACCGGTGCCGTCTGCGTCCCTGCTATGGACTGTGTGCTGGCGTCGGTGCCCGGCTGCTCGGCGTGGCTCTGTGCTGGTGTGTAGAGGGTCATGGCGTGCTCCGGTACTGTGCTTTGCCCCGAGTAGTCCGGCGTGGGGTGGGGGTGCGGCGGCGCGTACTCTGCGGGGATCCCGTTCTGGGGAGGCGGGGGGTACTGGGCCGGGGGGTAGGGCTGGGCCATCGCGTCCGGCGGAGCCGTGGCGTCCTGGTTGCCCTGCCGGGAGACACGGCACCAGCCTCCTTACGGGCTGCACCCCTCGCCGCGCCGAGGCCCCGCGATGCCGGCACGGTCCCGGGGAACGGTCCCGGCCCGGGATTCGCTGACCCGCCGGCTGGCTTTTAGCCCTCCCGCCCCAAACTTGGCGCCTTCTCCATGCACCAGCTGCGCCTGCATCCCATCGCATTGCATCCCATCGCATTGCATCCCATCGCATTGCATCCCATCGCATTGCATCCCATCACATTGCACCCCACCACATCCCATCGCATTGCATCCCGTCGCATTGCATTGCATTGCATCCCACCCCATTGCATCCCATCCCATCCCATCACCCCACGTGGCACGAGGAACAGGGCAGCCCTCAGCTCGGAGCACGGCAGGGGGACACCGGCCGTGCCGCTCCCGGGGGGCTGTGCAGCATCGCCGCCCCTTTTTAGCCAACACCGCGTCCCCAGCACTCGGCCCCGGCGTGGGCAGCGCGGAGGAGCGGGAGCAGAGCCGGGGCCCCGGCAGGCGGGAGGGACCCGGGGGAGCAGCTCTTGGCAAACCCGAGACGGGCATCAATTAACTGCTAAATATTTGATTAGATGCTTTGCTCTAACGCAGCTGGCCTGGCCGCCCCGGTCAAACGGGGTGAGCTGCCGGGGCCGGCGTGGGGCAGTGGGGCTGGCGGGAGCGCGGCCGCCCCGGCGTCCTGCAGCACCCGGTGCCCGTTCCCGCGCACCCCCGTGCACCCATGCCTCGCCTGCGCACCCCGCGCTGCACGCACACGCACACGCACGCGCCCCCGGGCAGGGAGGCTATTGCCAAATAACGGCGTAGAGCCCCGTCTCGCATAGGCGCTACGGGCAGCCGGGGCGCCCACCCTGCCTCCCCCCGAAGCCGGCGGCGGGCGCGGGAGCCGGCACGGCCACAGCTCTCCCGTGCCCCGGCGGCGCTGGGCACTCGCCCTCCCGTGCGGACGAGGACTGCGGCCCCCCGGGGCGCGGCTGGGCCCCCTCTCCGGGGAGATTTTTACATCCCGATGGTGCCAAGAGCAGGACCGCGGCCCCCAGGGCTGCCCGGGTCGGGGGACGCGGCGGGCGCCCGGGCAGGGCCAGTCCCCACCTGCGCAGGTCCCCGGCACCGCTGGCTGCCCGCCAGCCCGTCCCGACAGCCACCTCCATATCCGTTATTAATTAGGGCTGTCGCAGCGCTTGTCAGCCCCGGTGTTATTTCATTCAGGGCCCATTAGGTTCCCCGGTCGCGCTGCTCGCCGTCACCGCCGGTGCTGCGGCGGCTCAGATCTACGGCTCCCCCGCGCCTCCCGCCGCCCATCAATCCCGGCGCCGCCGCCGGCCGCTCACCTCCGCACGGGCCCGGCCCCGGCGCAGCGGCATCCCGGCGTGGGCCCCGGTGCCCGGCGGCCCTGGCGGAGCGATGCCCGGCGGTGCAGGGAAGCGGCGGCCGCGGCCCTCCCGGGGGAGCTGCCGGGGGGGGGGGGCGGGGGGGGACACGCTCCTGCGCGGCAGTTTGAAGGGCGGTTTTCCGCACTTTCATTAAAAGATATTCCGGTTATTAATGGCCCACAGCCCTCGTTTAGCAAATGAGACGGGAGATGAGAGCAGCGCCCAAGACGGCGCGCGGAGCCAAGCTCGCGCCCGGCGGGACCTGGGGATGCCCGCGGCCCCGGGGGGGACAGGCAGCCGCGGAGGGGGCCGGGGGCTCCCCCGAGGGGGGAAAGCAGCCCTGGGGGCCCGGCTTTGCTGCCGGCTCCTGCAGCCCGGCCGGCTCCTGCTGCCTCATCGCTCCTTGGCAAAGCACCGCGCCGAGGCGCCCTGGGACGCCGGAGCCCCCCACGAGCGGCTCCGGGACGGGGACATCGCCGCCGGCGAGCGATGCACGGCGCTGGCAGCGGGGGGGCTGGGGGCCGGCGGGGCTGGGGGCCGCGCTGCTGCACCCCGGGCAGGCAGGGGGTGGATCTCATCATTAGCTGATTAAATGTCCCTCATTAACGAGTTTCTTTAATTAATGAAGTTTTTTTGTTTGCTCCACTTGCTCTCCGCGCCGCACTCTGCCTCCTCAGCACAATCCAGGCCATTTCCTTGCAAGTCATTTAGCGCGTGGGGCCGGTTCCTGCCGACGCCGCACTTTGGTGATTGCGCCTGTCAGCTCGCCGCTGACGACTCCATTTTTAACATTTTCTCCTTTTTAAGAAAATAACGCACCAAGCCCCAGCAAAGCAGAGCAAGCGCCCGAGCACCCAGCCGAGCGGAGGATGCCCGTGCCGATGAGCCGGGCGGCTCCGGCTCCCCCGCTCCGGGGGCTGCCACGACCTGGCCCCGGCTCCGTCCCTGCTTCCCGCCTGCCGCTGCCGGTCACGTGCCTTTCCCGAGGAGGAAAACACCGTAAATTTTTGATGACGGTGGCTGTGCCCAGTGCAGTGTGAGAGCTCGCTGAATTATTAAGCCGCTCATTACACTGCGTCACTCACCGGCCACCTACCTCCGGCCGGGGGGGACCGGCAGCAAATGTCAAGCGGCTGCAAAGCGGCCGCCGTGGGACTCGGACGCCCTCCACCCCGCGGCACCCGGCACCGGCCCCGTGGCGGTCCCGGGGGGCCAGACGTGCCCGTGTCCAGCCAAAGCCCGGTGGCACCCCCCGCGCTGCAAACACCAGCGCAGCTGCACCAGCCCCAGGGCAGGAACCCCCCCCCGCCCCGGCCGGGCAGGAGCGCGGGAGGCGTTGCAACGGGGCACGTTGCAATGGGCTGGAAACTGAATCATCGATGTCTAATCGAGTGCCCTCCGTGAGCAGCCCCCGCTGCCCGCTAACGGCATTTCCCCATTGCCCCCCTGCCTGGGCAGGGGGGGTCACCCCAGCCGGCATCGCCCCGTCCCGTCTGCCCTCACGGGCTGTCCCAGCCCCAGGCCCGCGCCCAGCCCCGGCACGCAGAGCTGCCCGTGCAGAGCCGCTCCCGGGATCACGGGCCGCCTGCGAGGGGGACGCCGGGGTCCCGGGGACCTACCGGGGACTCGAGCCCGGGCCGTTTTCCTGAGACGCCTGATGAACCGGCTGCCTCCCCAGCACAGCGCGGGGCCACGGGACGGCGCGGTGCTGCCCTAGGACGCAGGAGCGCTGCTCGAGCACGCCCGGTGCCGGGGTGAGCGGCTAGCAGTGTGCTGGCCCGCGCGGGCCGGCAGGGCATCCTCCCGCCTGCGGTCGGCATCCGCATCCCAACCCCGCCGGAGCATCCGAGGCAAAGAAGGACATCCGCGAGGCTGCAAGCAGAGGCGTTCCCGCGGCTTGGGGCAGCCCGTGCATCCCGCGGGCGCTGCACCGCGCAGGCGGCACCCACCGCCTCGGCCCGGGCTCGCTGCCATGCGGTCCTGGCAGCCCCTCGCAGCGCGGCGAGGCAGCCCGAGCCCGGAGCCGGGCAGGAAGGGCGCCGAGTGCTCCCCGGAGCCCGGCGTGTGCCGGCTGCACCAGGGCAGCCGCTCGCTGCCGCAACAGGTCTGCAGCGCGCTGAAAGGAGCCTGGGCCGCCCCGCTGCCTGCCGCGGCCCTGGGGATGCCAGGGCGATGCCGAGGAGCACCCATTGCCGCGGAGGAGCCGAGTGCAGGAGACACCCGCACCGGCCGCGTGAGCGTCCCCACAAGCTCCCTGCGCGGCGGCCGCGCTAATGACTGTCAACATGAAACAGAGGCCGCGAAGGGGAAGAAAATGACTCCCTGAAAAGGAATTGACTGATCCCCGTCATTTCTCAAGGAATCACTGACCTGTGAATATTTCATTACCCAAAATGCCGCGCCATCCATACAGAGCAGCGCGCCGGGGCCGGGCGCAGGCACGAGCTGTGGACTGGGCACCGTGGGGGGAGCGCAGCGGCGTGCACGGTGCACGGGGGGCCGGGGCCGGCCGGGACGGCGGGATGCAGGCGGGGAGCTGCGGAGGCTGGAGGCGGCCGCGTTTAGCGTCTCCGGAGGCCCGGGGAAGGGAGCTGGCTCCGGCGCCGGGACACGGTGACCCCCTCCCTGGCGGCAGCTGCCGGGGAAGGAGCACGGGACCCGCAGCCCTCGCCCGCTCCCGGCTCACCGTGCCTGGCGGAGCGGCTCTGCCGGCGGCGGCTTGCGGCAGGATGGCACCAGGACGCGCAAGCCGCCCCGCACCGCGCCGGCAGGTTGCACTGGCTGTGGCCAGCACGAGGGTCCCGGGGGGGCGGCTGGGGTGCGGGAGCGTGGCTCCGGGCGGGAAGGGCTGGGGGGTCCAGCCTGGGCTCCTGGCTCCATCAGCCGGAAACTTCGGAGCTGAGGCGGCATGAAATATTCATGAAGTAAATGGTGCAATTTCATCTGCATTCAGCCAACTCCATGGATATTTCAGCACGTTATGAAATGATAATGTTGTGTAACTGAGGCGAGACGGGGCGACCCCCCCCAGCCCCCCCGAGGGCGGCCGCCGGCGCAGGGGCCGCCGGGGCTCCCTGGAGCAGCCCCCCCCTGGCACGCGCGGCACCGGCAGGTCTCGCCGAAGGGAAGCAGCCAGACCGGCTCCCCCGAGCATCGTGCAGGAGCACAGCGGGGTGGGATGCACGCGTGCGGCAGCAGGACTTCCCGGAGCGCCAGTCTCCGGCAGCCGCCGAATGCAGCAGAAAGGAGCTGGGGAAAGCCGGGAACACGTGGCACAGGCTTGCCGGCAGAAACCTGGACCCGCAGGTGCGGGAAGCAGCCGGAAAAGGATGCGCATCCTTGGCAGGGGCTACCCAAGCTACCTGCTCCCCCGGGCATGCGGGCGCTGAGCAGCTCCATGCACCAAGGCCAGGTGACCCCGGGGGTAGCCGCGGCTCCCGGTGCCAGCAGGGAATACAGGGCCAGAGCCGAGCTCTCGGGAGCCACCGCTGCTGCAGGAAAGGCTGCAGGGTGCCGACCCGGAGCATCCCGATGGCGAGGCGCGCAGGGGCTCGTTGGGGGGGGGGATGCAGCCCTCCTCAGGGTGCCAGAGCCCCTCTGCCAGGTGCTGGTGGCCCGTCGCACCCCACGCACGGGCAGCAGGGCCTGGAGAGGCGTGAAGCCGAGCGTGCATCCTCCTCCGGCCGGGTGCTGCTCACCGGCAGCGCCAGGGGCCCTCCAAGGCCCGCGGCTGGTGCAAGGAGGCCGGAGTTGGGCTCCCCTGCGCCGGACCACACCGGCACCTGCCGGCGAGAGCAAGGGCTGGATCCCGGGAGTGCACAGCACGGCGCGGAGCAGGACGGAGCTCCCTGCGCATCCCCGGCCGGCGCCTTCCCGCGACTCCCTGCTCTCGCCGTGCCACCACCAGCGCCCCGCTCCCCGCATGCCCAGTGCTCCCACGTGCGTGCAGCGGGGCTGGCGCGGGCAAACACGCTCGCGTGTACACACGGAGCCGAGCTCCCTCACACAAACCCCTCTAATAGGCAGTCAGGAGCATAATTTTTCCTCTAATTACATATTCAGCACTTCTGAGAAAATGAGATTTTGGTAATTCAATTGGACTGAGAAGCAGGGCTATAATAAAATGAAATTTGTAACAATCGTGCAGTTAAATTAGTTAAATGGAGAGGAAGGAGCTGTGGAAAATTGACCCCTCGATCTCCTAAAGACTAATCAGACATTTGAACCGAGTTGTGCTAACAAAGCCCCCGGGGTGCTGCGGAGGCGGCGCGCGGGGGGGAAACGGGAGACGGCGCGGGGAAGAGCCGGGGAGCCGGGACGGGGGAGGCTCCGCACCGCCCGGCACCCCGCAGAGCTGCCCGGCCTCCCCGCGCCCCGGCAGCACACCCCGGCACGGGGCAGGGCCGGGGGCTGCGGGGACACAGCAGTGCCGGGCGTGCATGGGGATGGCTGCAGTGTGCAGCTGTGCCCCACATCTGGCGGGCGTTGCCGGGCGCCACATCTGGCTGGGTGCGGAGCAGGGCGAGGGGCGTCCCGCGAGCCGGAGGGGCTCCGGAGCGGGGACGAACTCATTAGCCTCAACATTTACCTTGTTGTTCGTCCTATTTTTTTTCTTTTTCTTCCTCGTGTAAAAGAAAGGGATAAAAAGACGCATTTCTCATTTGCAAGTTAATTAGTCTAATTAGCTCTAATTAAGAGCTCCCCACACAATGCGGATCACAAGCAAGCTGCCGCCCGCTCCCTCTCCGTGCCCCCTGGTTTCCACGCGGCACAGGAGGCTGGCGGGGCCGCACGGTCCTCGGCACCGCTGCCGGCACCCGCGGCACAGGGAGCAGAGCGTGCAGAGCCTGGGGGTCCCGCGGCTTTGCCACCTCCCCGCAGCAGGACTCGGGTTCGAGGGTCTCGTGCCGCCGTCCCGGCCGGGCACCTGGCCCCAAGAGCAGCCACGGTGCCGTCCCCTCGCCCCGGCGGCCCCGCCGCCTCCCCGCACGGCCCGGGAGCAGATGCCGCGCGGCGCTGCCGAGCAGCGGCAATCATGTCACTTTATGTGTCATTTTCTCCTCGGGTGACGCGAGCGGTGAAGGATCGCTGCTCGGAGACGAGAGGGAAATCATGACAAAGCGCCGCGAGCCCGGCGCGCGGGCAGGGGAGGGGGGATGCCGGCGTGCACCAGGACACGGCGGCAGAGCCCGGGGCTCCGCAGGCAGGGAAGGGGCGTCGCGGGCAGGACAGGTGCCAGGCCCGGACGAGACCCGCGGCTCTGCCACCCGCACCGGCGCGCTCAGCACTGCAGAGTGCCGCGGGGTGCCAAGCCGTCGCGGCTGTGCAGACACGTGCACTGCTCCCCAGCACCTGTGTGGAGCCGGCGAGGGCTGCGGGAGCCGGGCGCAGCAGCTCTGCGGCCCGCTGCCGGAGGGGGAACGGCTGCGCTTCCCCAGGGAGTGGGAGCGCGTGCTGCTGCGCCGGGACCCGCGGCCGCAGGGCGCTTTGCCGGGTGCTGGGACCCGCTTTGCAGGGTGCTTTGCAGGGCGGGTGCCCAGAGCACCTCCCCTCCCGCAGCCCCTGCAGCGAAGCCCCCACAGCGAAGCCCTTGCAGCATCCGTGCGGAGCGGCAGGGCCGTCCAAGCGCCGCTCGGCTCCCATCCCCGTCCCCGTGAGCTGCCGCCCCAGACTGGGGCTCCTTCCAGCGCTTGTCTCACTCTGTTTAATAAGTTCTCGGTGCCAGGGATCACATTTCAGCAGCGCTGCTTACACAGGGGCCTGGAGCAAATCCTGCTGATTCTGTGCAAACCCAATTTGTAATAGCTGCACAGCCCCGGCAAGACGCAAAGGCAGCGGGGGCCGGGGGCTGCCCGGGGGCCGCCGGGCTGGCAAACACCGGCGCCAGCCGCCGCGCGGGAGCCGCGAGCGCGACAAAGCGGGGAGGTGCCCGGGAGCGGCCCCAGCCCGGGCTCGCGGCAGCCGCTGGGAAACGCACCCGACCCTCCGCAGGTGACCGCTGCGACGCCTCCCCGATGGCCGCCACGACCCCCTCCCCACGGCCGGGACGCAGCCTTGCCCGCCTCCTCCCGCGACGCCCCGGCCGCGGGAACGCCTGCTCCACCGAGCTCCGGCTCTGCCGCCGGCACGGCCGCTCTCCTCCGTCTACGGTAAAATGCAGGTCGAGCCTGTGCAACAGGGCTCACACCAGCACTGCACACCCTGTGCTGAGGGCTCACACCGGCCCTGCACACCCCGCACCCAGGCTCACGCACACCCTGCACCAGGGGCTCATGCACACCCTGCACCGGGGGCTCATGCACACCCTGCACCAGGGGCTCATGCACACCCTGCACCGGGGGCTCACACCAGCACTGCACACCCTGTGCCGAGGGCTCACACCGGCCCTGCACACCCTGCGCCCAGGCTCACGCACACCCTGCACCGGGGGCTCACACCGGCCCTGCACACCCCGCACCCAGGCTCACGCACACCCTGCACCAGGGGCTCACGCACACCCTGCACCGGGGGCTCACACCAGCACTGCACACCCTGCAGCGGGGGCTCACACCGGCCCTGCACACCCCGCACCCAGGCTCACGCACACCCTGCAGCGGGGGCTCACACCAGCACTGCACACCCCGCACCCAGGCTCACGCACACCCTGCACCAGGGGCTCACGCACACCCTGCACCGGGGGCTCACACCGGCCCTGCACACCCCGCACCCAGGCTCACGCACACCCTGCACACCCCGCACCCAGGCTCACGCACACCCTGCACCCCGCTGCGCGTGCGGGCGGTCCCCCCTCCGCGGCACACTCTGCCCGGCCCCACGCTGAAAGCTCCCCAGCTCTTGCCATCATCACCCCGTGCTGCTGCGGGGCAGCAGGGGCTGCGGGGCCAGCACTGGCCCGGGGCCTCGCCGCGGCAGAAGCCGCAGTCCACGCGCAAACCCGCGCACCATTGCTCTGGGTGTGTTTGCGTTTCCCCTGCCCGACATCCCCCGCTTCTGCACCACAGCACTGGGAAAACAGAACTGCCTTCCTCAGACAGCTGCTTTTCTCTTTTGCAAAGTGAATATTCCCGCTCGCGGGTGCCCAGGGCAGTAATGCTGCTCTGGGCCAGGCGCTGCATCCTCCCGGTGCCCCAGTGGCTCAGGACCTGCTCCAGCCCCGCCGCTGCACGGCTGCAAACCCTGGGAACGGGGTGGCATCACCCTGCTGGGGCCCTGCCACTGCACAGATGCAAACCCCAGGAACGGGGTGGCATCGCCCTGCTCCAGCCCTGCCACTGCACGGCTGCAAACCCCAGGAAGGGGGTGGCATCGCCCTGCTCCAGCCCCGCCGCTGCACGGCTGCAAACCCCAGGAATGGGGTGGCATCGCCCTGCTCCAGCCCTGCCGCTGCACGGCTGCAAACCCCAGGAACGGGGTGGCATCACCCTGCTCCAGCCCTGCCACTGCACGGCTGCAAACCCCAGGAAGGGGGTGGCATCGCCCTGCTCCAGCCCTGCCGCTGCACAGATGCAAACCCCAGGAACGGGGTGGCATCGCCCTGCTCCAGCCCTGCCACTGCACGGCTGCAAACCCCAGGAAGGGGGTGGCATCGCCCTGCTCCAGCCCTGCCGCTGCACGGCTGCAAACCCCAGGAACGGGGTGGCATCACCCTGCTCCAGCCCCGCCGCTGCACGGCTGCAAACCCCAGGAATGGGGTGGCATCGCCCTGCTCCAGCCCTGCCGCTGCATGGCTGCAAACCCCGGGAAGGGGGTGGCATCACCCTGCTCCAGCCCCGCCGCTGCACGGCTGCAAACCCCGGGAAGGGGGTGGCATCGCCCTGCTCCAGCCCCGCCGCTGCACGGCTGCAAACCCCGGGAAGGGGGTGGCATCGCCCCGCTGGGGCCCCGCCGCGCTGTCGGCCAGCAGTCCCCTCCGCTCGATAGACGCAATGCGCCTCGCGCGCGAGAGCCCCGTTTCGAGCTGTCAGCAGGAACCGGGGGAAGAGCTGGCACTTAGCACTCAGCCTTCATGGCAAGAGCAACTGGGGAGCCAAGTTACCGCCGTGACTTTGCAGATCCCTGCGAGGAGCGCGAGGAGCAGGGCCTTCGTCCCCAGCACGCAAACCCGGACGCGCCGCCCGGCCCCCCAAGCAAAAGCTGCAAACGCCCCAAACTCGGGGCGATTCGACGACGCCGGGCTCACATGCACCTCATCTGCGCCCGGGGCTCTGAGCTGCCGCGTGCCGCTCCGAGGGCGCGCGCAGGACGTGCATACGGCACAGGTTTGCACGGGCAGGCCGAGCGTGCTACCCTAATTAGCTCTGCTTCTTCGTTAAGCCATATCCCTCCAACGACTGCCTGTAATGCTTTAAAGAATGATAGATACTAAATCTAATTTAATCTACTCATCCACCCATCACTATAGTACTAAAATAAGAATATACCTATAAAAAGAGCATCACCAGGCAGTGTAGGCCTAAATTATAGCTATTGTGGGAAAACCGGCTTTGCAAAAGCTAAAATTAATGCCGGTGTTTTTGATATATTGAAAAAAGTGAAAACACATTTTTTTGCGGCTTTAAAGCCTCTCCTCCACTGTGCATGAAAACCGAAAGCTGCAGTGCGGGACGAGCGCCCGCGAGCCAGAGCAGCCACCAAACAGCAGGATTTGGGCTCTCAAATCCGCGACGCGCACAGGGAGGGGGAAGGAACCGGTTTTTAAGAGAAGCCGCTGTTGCAGTACGCTGGAATACTGCTAGGAATAGACTTGCTCCCTAAAAATACGATATTCTAAACTTGGCAGCAGCCCTTTTGGAAAGGAATTTTCCAAGCAGCCTTTTGCAGAGCCGTTTCCTCGGGAGGCTGGTGCTGCTCAGAGGAGCTTCCCGCGCCACGGGCCGGGGTCCCGGGACCGGGGACACCCCCGACGCGGGGAGCAGGACCCGGGGTCGCTTCTGCGGGGGGCTTCAGCCCAGCTGCAAATCCACCTACACCAGTGCATGGCCCCGGCATGCAAATAGTTTGCTGCGCAGATGCCCAAGCCCAGGTCTCGCCGCTCTCCCTCGGCGACGCGGAGCCCCGGAGGTGAGGCCTGTTCCGGGTCAGCAGCGCGTCTCTTCCTGCAGCGATTAACTGCTCTTCTGCTAATGCAGCTGAGCCACTTCTTAAGCAGTCACTGGTTCCTGCTAACTGAATGCAACGACCAAAGCCTCCCTCTGCGCTCAGGTCTCCACCGAACGAGCAGCTCAACGTTACAACGAGACCCCGCGCAGTCGCAGTGCTCCCGTCTCCCGGCACTGCCCAGGCAGCGAGAGCCGCTGGGACGCGCAGCCAGCCCCTCCGCCGGCATTTGGCTAATTCAAGTTCTGCAGACAACGCCATTTCTTGGTCATCCCTTTGAATACTGCCGCTATCAGAAATGTTGGTGCTGGGAAGCTAGAGAAACACGAGCTGCCTCCTTCGGGAACGGGTACAGCAAAGCCAACAAGTTCCCTGCTGGGAGAGCACGTGCCCCGTGCGCGGGGCCGCGGGGCCGAAGCTGCACCGCCGCGGAGGGGCCGATGGACGGGGCTCGGCCGGGTGAGGAAGCCGCTGACGGCACCTGCACCCCTGCAGCAGCTCTGCGCTGCCGGTGCTCCCGGACCTGGGGCAGGGACACGCCATCCGCGCGGGGACCTCGTTTCCAGCACAGTTTCCAGCCACCAGCTCTCCCCGTGTATTTGCACAACCCGTACCTGATGCACACACTCCTGCCTCACTGCACGAGCGCAGGAACGCTTCAGTCACAGACATGTGGCCACTGAGGTCTGAACTATCCGAACTTTCCACAGCCAACCTCGGCTCAGGAAAACCTTTGGAAAAAGAAGTTTGTGCAACTTTTCCGAGCTGTTTCTAGGGGCGCAAGGGCGACGCGTGCCCAGGCCGGTTGGAGGCAAGCGCGGGGGCTGAGCACCCGCACACGCAGCGACGGCATCGTGGCTCCGTGCGCTCCCTTTGCCCGGGTGGGATAGAGCGGTGCACGGCCAACATCCCAAGGGAACTCCGGGGCCGAGCCCCGAGGCGCGGGCGATGGGCTGGCAGCCTGCTCCACGCCAGCCGCTGCGGGAGTGGGGACGGCGCAGCCCCGCTCGCCCCGCGCCCTTCTGCTCGCCAGCGCTGCTCGCGGGTCCCCGCGCCTGGCGCCTCGCTGCCGAGCGCAAACGCCGCCTCCGGACCCGGGTGCCGAACCTCGGCAGCAGACAAATCCCCTGGAAAGCAGGGAGAGTCTGGCCTTCATCTCACTCGTTAGCCGGGTAAAAATCCAACTCCAAATCTCTTAATAAAACCCTCCTTTCTGGCGCACTCGTCCAAAACTGCTGCCAAGGAGCAGGAGGCTTCTGGGAGAACAGGGAGGAAGAGACGCTAAACACCACGTCCAAATTAAAACAAATAGGGCGACGAAAGCAACCCGAAATTACCGGGGGCAAACTGCCGCGGGCGCGGAAGAGCTGCAAGGAGAGAAAAGCTTCTCCTTCCCGGAGACCTCCCGCCCCGCTTGTGGTCCCGGCTGGCGCTGGGCACGGGGGGCCTGCGGGAACCGCCGCCGTTCCCGGGGCCCGGCGAGAGCTGCAGCCGCAGCGGCCCTGGGCAGCGCGGCGCTCCGCTGCGGCTCCCTGCCCGGCAGGCGGAAAAACGGCAATTCCAGCTAGAAAATGAAATCACCCACGCCTCCACCTCCGCCTGTGCTGGGCCTGGCTGCCGCTCGCAGCATCGGCTGCCTCCCCTCCGAAACCTCCCCAGGGACCGGGGGAATCCGGGGCGATTCCTGCCCTCCGGGGCGCCCGGGCGGCAGCGGAGGAGCCGCCGAGCCCCCTGCGCAGCCCGGGGAAGCCGAGCTTTAAATCCAGCCCCCCCAGCACACCAGAGCCTCCGGCAGCTCTGCCTGCAGGGAGGGGACATAAATCAGGCGCCCGCTGCAGCCGGCCCATGCACCAGCCCGCGGCGCGGCCGGCACCGGCATGCACGCTGCGGCTCCCAGGCGCCGGGGACCGGGCTGGGCCTGGTGCCCCATCCCCGGCGGGCGCCCTGCGGGTTTCCAGCCCCGACGCGCTGCGAGTCCTGAGAAACCTCCAAGGGGACGAACGACCCGCTCTGCCCCGGCTCGCACCGCGCCGGAGCCCGTGTCCTCCAGGTGAGCTGCCCCGGCCGTGCGGCGGGCGCTTAGGATGCCATGAATTTTTAAACTGCTGAAAGCGCAAATGGAGCAGTTAGCCCGCCTGGGAGACGGGGATTTCCGATGCAGCAAAGAGGCTTTTGAAGGAAACACTTCCTCGCCGGAGCGGCGCGTCCCCGGGGACCACCAGCCTGGGAACCGCGGTGCTGGGTCCAGCGGAGCAGCCGCGCACCGAACCGCAGGACGGCAACAGCCCCGACGGGAAGTTAAGGAACCAAAGCGGCGGCGCAGGGGATGCTCCGGCTGCCAGCGCGGCACTGGGGCCGCACGCGCTCCCGGGCTCGGCCAGCCCTGCCGGGACCCGCGTGCCGCACGAGACGGCGGCTTCACGCCTGACGCCGGGTCTCGGCCACAGGCGTGCCTGGGCGCACACGCATGCACACGCGTGTGCATGCACCACCACGCGCGCCCTCGCCCTCTCCCCGGGGCTGCCCAGGCCGCAGACAAGCCCTCTGCCTTTTCCCTGAGCATCCATCATTTTCCCGGCTTTCTGCGGGCGGTAGCGGCCCCGGGGAAGGGAACGCGCCGGCCCCGGCTTTGCCCGCCGCGCTCTGCCGGCACCGCGGCCCCCTCGGGCCCCGGCCGCGCCGCCCGGGCAGACGCCTCGGCAGCAGAACCGGGGACCCCCCGGATGCACTCGCGGCCACGACGCGCGCGGCTCCCGCGGGGATGCTCGCCGGTGCCGGGGGGGCCGCGCGGGGCTGGGGAGGAAGCGGTTAAGCTCCGGCCCTCGGCTCGGAGCGAGCTGGCCAGGGAGCACGTGTGAGCTGCAAAGCAAAAAAATCCCCCGGAGAGGGGCACTTACCTGTTGGAGGTAGAGGAAGGCTGGAGGACAGGGGAGAGAGTGAGGAAGCATGCCTGAGTTGGAGACAAGGAGGCAGCCCGAGTTAGCCATGGAGCACAGCATGTGTTGACAGGTAGCCGTGAAGCTGCTCGCAGTTTCGTCCTCTTCTACACACTGCTTATCCTCCGTCTTCCTGGCTCTCCCCCGCGCTCGCCCCCTCCTCCGGCGTCCCCTCCCGTCCCCCGCGGGTGCTATTTAGGAGGGGCGCATGGGAGGCAGGCTGGCCGCGCTCCTCCGCTCCGCACCCGCCGCGCCGTGCCGTGCCGTGCCGCGCCGGAGGAACAATGCTCCGCTAGCTACTCCGGTGCCATTAGACACTGGCACCGAGCGAGCGGTCTGCAAAGGGTGTGCGTGAGCGGGAGAGAGGAGAGGGGGAGAGAGAGAAAGGAAGGGGAGGAGGAAGGCAGAGAGGGCGAGGGAGTGAAATAAAAGGGGTGGGAGTTGGAGGAGGAGGGGGAGTCCCCTGTGCATTCAGACATCAAACAGAGCTCTGTATAAAATGAAGAGAATCCGTAATGACATGAGAACAGCTGATCCCGCACTTAACCCCTCCGCTGCCGCGGCGCACGCGCTCGCTCGCTCGCGGCGGCTTCCCCGGCCGCCGGCGGCCCCCGCGGCCCCGACGCGCATGCTGCTGCGTCGGGCGCTGCGCGCGGCAGGGCCGGGCTCTGCGGGCAGGGCGGGCTCCCTCCCTCCCGCCGCCGGGGCACCGGCTCTTACCGGGAGTCTCGGTGATGCAACACGGGCACACGCGCCGGGGGAGCTGCGCCGCGCGGCCCCACGCACACACACGCAGACACGTGCACAAGCACCACGCTCGCGGCGGGAGACACGCATGCAGACACAGACCCCCCCGCTGCACGGGCGCGGGCACGTACCTGCCGGCCTCGGCCTCCCCGCGTGCACGCCGCGTGGAGAACCCGCCGGCCTCGCGGCTGGGGGGCTCGGAGGTGCCCGGCCACCCCCGCACGCCGTCCCCGGCAGCACCTGCAAGCTGGCGGGAGCCCGCTCCCCAGCTCGGCCCGGGGTCCCCTCCTGCAAGGGGCCTCGGGGAGCCGGGCGCACCGCGATGCAGCTGCCCCGGATGCCGGAGCGTGCAGAAGCCCCCCGACGCTGCCCCCAGCACCCGCGGCCACGACGGGCACCAATCCCCGGGCAGCAACCCGGGGAGGGGGCTTTTCAGACCTGCTCCTGCTCCTGGCAAATCACTAATCCTGCACCCTTATCCCGGTGGCCTGCGCAGCCCTGCCACTAGCCCAGCACCGGGGACGTCCCCGCATCCTCGCAGGGGTCTCGGCCGGCGCCAGCAGCGCTCGGCCCCGCGGTGCTGCCCGCACACGCCGGACCTGGCCCCGCTCCCGAGCTGCGGCCGGCCCCGGAGCCGCCTGGCTTGCTTTGTGCTCGAGTACGTGGGAAAGCGAAACCTGGGTTCAGTTCAGTTTCCATCTTGGCCAAATATGATGCACAAAGGCAGGGCTGTGCCAGCAGCTGCTGATGCTCCGTCTCCTCCGGAGCCTCCAGCACATGCACAGCCCTGTTCGGAGGCTGGGATTTTCCACAGTATCCCTAGACGTAGCGACATGCTGCAGTGTCCGGGTGCACTCGCAGCGCTTCCAGTTTATGCTGCAGATCCTCAACAGACAGCGCAGAGCGCAGGGCCAAGCCGGAGCCACGGAGCGGGGCGCGCGGAAGCACGGCTCCGGGAAAAGCCTTCCCGAGGGCCGGGAGCGAGGGGGCCGCCGGCGCCCCGCCGGGGTCCTGCCGCGGGACGCCAAATCCGGAGGGGACGGCAGGGCAGGGCGGAGGGTTTCCCATCGCCGCCGGCCCCCCGGCACCGGGAGAAGGAGCCGGGCAGCAGCCCCCGGCCCGGGCAGAGCCGGGAGCGGCACCGCCGGCACGAGGCGCAGCCCCCGCGGGGGCAGAGCCCGCTCGAGGCTCCCCGTCCCCCGCCCCGGCGCCCTGCCCAGCCGCGGCCTCTCCGAAAGCGAAGTCTCCTGGAAGGAAAGTTTATTTATCTGTTTAATTAAGATGTGTTCACCAGGCGCACAGACCCCGTTCCATCTGTCTCACTTACAGCCGCGTCCCAGTAAAATTAAACCTAATAAATATCAGACGGAGGAAAGCAAAGGGCACATGTGAGATATATGATCAAAGGCAGAAGTTGCACAGGGCTGCAGTTCTGAGCACATCTCCCTCTCTGCCCTTCGGGGATGGGTTGGCGACGCGCTCCCATGCACAGGATGGGGCTGGCTTTCCTTCAAATCAGCACTATTTTCATTTTTTATTTATTTTAAATGAACCCTTGAGGCCTCCTCGGTTTTGTTTTCTGGAAGAGGGAGAACAACGCGACGCCGGGACGGCAGCGGCCTCGGCTGCTGGTGCAGAGCCCGGCAAAGCGCCCGGGCGAGAGGCAGCACCGGCGTCGGGCGCGCTGCGACGGGGAGCAACGCCCAAGCGGGAGCGCGGAGGCGGCTCCCGGCCCGGCAGCACCCGGGGCGCACGTCGAGTCCGCCCATGCCCCGCAGCCAAGGCATGCATTAATTAAAAGCTCATTAGGAGTTAGTCATAAAGCGATTAAACAGCAACGCAAAGCAAAGCGCCGTCTCCCGCCCCGGCATCCCCGTTGCTCCCGGCCCTGCTCCAAGCCCTCCCGGCCCTGCTCCGGCTCCGGCGCAGCAGCCGTGTCCGCCGCGTGCTGCCCCTCGTCCCAGCACACCCTCCCACTTCTCTGAAATGGTCCCATTTACAGCTTTTCCATGCACCGCTCCGCCTCTGGAGGCGGGACGCGGGGTTAGAGCCAACGGCAGGTGGATCGGGACCCAAGCAGCGATGATGGACCGGTGCCGAGAGGATGCGGGAGGCTGCAGTGCGGGGAGGCAGCGCGGGGTGTCCGCCCGCACGTCCCAGCCCGGGGGACCGGTGCTCCCCGGCGAAACCAGCCTGGAGGCCCACGAGCGACTCAAGGCTCCGGTGCCGGGACCTTCCGGGCTGCTCCCACGGCCGGGGGCCACGTGCTTCGCCACGGCGGGGTGCACGGAGAGCGGCAGCGCTCCTAGTCCTCTCAATTTCGCAAAGTTTTGCAAAACCTGCTGGGCCTGGCCGGGTGCTGGGAAGGGGCTCGCGGGGGCTGGGATCCGCTGCTGGCGCTGGGGCTGGGGAGCCGGGAAGGGGGCTCCACTCCCCGGTCCCCGCGGCCTCCCAGGCAGCTCCCGCCCCAGAGCACCCCGAACCGTCTCCGAGCCAAATTGCACAGAGGAAGAGCGGCTGGAGGAGGAGGAGGAGGAGGAGGAGGAGCTCGGTCCCGCAAAGCGATGGGGAGGAGGAATCCCCGAGCGTGCACGGGGGAAACGCAAGCAGTGGGATCCCGCGCTCCCAGTGCACCAGACTGCTGCATCCCACGGGACTGGGGCCAGCACCGCTCCGCCGGGACACCCGGCCAGCTGCCTCCACCTCCAGCTAAACTTTCTCCTGCTCTTCCCCCCGCTCCGTCCTCCTCCTCCGATGCCTGCGGCTCTCGGGGGTGACGAAGCCCCGGCCTGCTCCAAACTCCAAAACACACCAGACCTCACCAGCTGGGGAGGGGACCGCGATCCGCCGCAAATATCTGGGACAGCGGCTGTGGCAGCAGGGAGGGGAGCAGGAATGCAGAGAAAGCACATGAAAGTTTAATGGGAACGAGGGAGAAATATCATCTCCTCTCAACTTCGGTTGCATGTTGCAAAGAGGAGCCGGAGGGGGGGGAAGGGGCTGGAGATGCTTCCCCAGCCGGAGCAGCCGGGACGCAGCAGCAGCGGGAACGCATCCTTCACCTATCCTCCGCTCCGGCCCGGAGAAAAGGCCCTGAAACCGTGGGGTTTTCCCCCAAACAGAGCCCTGTTGCTTGCAAGGTGCGAGGGCACCGGCTCCGGCTCCAGACCCAGCGATTCAGCCCTTTGTTCACGGAGGCCCCTGAGGGGGGGCACAGGCATGGGATGGGGCTCGCGGCCCCGGGGGGGGCACGGGCACAGGACGGGGCTCTCGCCCCAGCGAGTGCGCCTGGCTCTCCTGCTTCCCTCACCGCACCTTCCTAAAGCCCTCCGTTTGACAAAATATTTACACAAAATGGCAATTAGGCTCCCTGGATTTAACGAGGATTAACGCGCGGGCGGCAGAGCCGTGACCGAGCAGCTGCCGCGAGCACCTCGGGCTGCCGGGCAGGGGGGCAGCGCTGCCGGGGCCGCCGGCGGGCGAGGGCAGGCGGCGGGGGGAACCGCTCCTGGCGCGACGCGGGGGCTCCCATCCCGGGTCCTCCAGACTCACCGCTTCCCTCTGCACCCCCCAGATCCGGGCCGCCCCATCCATGCCGCACACGGGACGGAGGCAGCGTGGGGCAGCGGCGCGTCCCCACCCGAGGTGACAGGCACATGGCAGCATCAGGCGGGAGGTGCTGGGAAGCAGCCGCTCCATCCTCATTATAGGGCTTTTTAAATGCACAGGCAGGATATTAGCGTTTAAACAGGCTCCGGGACTCCAGGGCAAACTTTAAAAATCATAATATTTATAGAACCCTCCTTCCACGCGCCCCACACGCGCTCTACTTCTCCTGCAATTACTGCTGATTTGAAGACGTTTTGCTTTGGCGTCTCAGCCTGTTGCGGTGCCGACTGCCGAGCCGCCGCTGCCGAGCGCCGCTGCCGCGCTCCCGATGGGAACGCCGTCCCGCCGCGCAGGCGCCCGAGCCCCCCGCGTCCCCCCAAGCTCGCGCCAGCACCGAGACACGACGCTGGGCCGTCGGGCGGGGAACAGAACAGGGCAGAACCAGCTCCCAGACAGACTCCCTGGCACCCGGACAGACCCCCGGCACCTGGACAGACCCCCTGGAGCACCGGACGGCACCCGACGTGCCGGCCCTCGGCTGCCCGGAGGCACGGGCCCGGCAGCTGCCCGAGGGGGCTTATTGCACACCAAAAAAAGGGGGGAGGGAGGGACAAACCCAAATCTTCTCTGACGTCTTTAAGAGAGGAAAGAAGAGTGAGCGCACGAGGGAGGAGGCTGGAGCCGGCGCTCCGGTGCGGCAGGGCACGCGGGGGGCTGCGGGAGTGCCGGCCCGGCCGGAGGCGAAGGCATCAGGCCCAGGCGTCCGGGGGCCCAGGCGTCCGGGGGCACGTGGGAGAGGGAGCGTGGGCTCCCGCTGACACTCGGCAGAGAGTGTGTCCTGCCTCAGTGTTTTCCAGCTGCCCTGTCCATAAGGGCCGTGGCTGCTCCCGTGGTTAACCTACGCGGTGCCAGCGCTCCCTCCCCACGGGAGCCATCCTCCTCCTCCTCCTCCTCCTCCTCCTCCTCCCGCGGTCCCGTCCCCCCGACCCCTCCGCGCGCCTCTCCATCAGGGCAGCGCTGCTTGTCAGCCACTAAATCCGCCGTCCTCCCGGGGCAGCGCTCCGCGGCGCAGAGCAGGGCACCCCGCGCGCTGAACCGGACACCGGAGCGAGGGAATAAATAAGGGAAGGCGGAGGAGCGAGAGGGGCGGCAGATCGGTCTCGGGGGCCCAGCTGGCTCTGACATCTCCAGCCCCGTAATCGTATTCAGAGCTGAGCCAGGGTGAGGCATTTCTCCTCCAGCGCAGCAATAAAGGAAAGCAACACTCTCAATAATTCAGCACCGGGAGAGGGTGATAAAGCGGAGGAGCCTCCACTGCAGGCAGCCGGGGCGGGGGGCTTCCCGCTCCCTCCTATATCTCGGCCAGCAAAGCCCTCTCCTCCTCCGCGGAGCCGCAGGCTGCTGCGCCCCAGCTCCCAGCCCAGCTTCCCCCCGGCACTGCTGTGCTTCGGCCTCCTCGGCGCCTTCCCCAGCGCTGCCCGTGCTCCCGCGGAGGCAGGATCCCTGCGGGAAGCTCCGTGCCTGCAAGGCACGCTCCAACTTTCCTTTGCAAATGGGGCTCCGGGGGCTGCTCGGCAGCGGGGTGTCGATCTCGGGGCTGCAGAGAGCATCTCACCCCCCGGACACCTAACCACGCCGCCGCGGCCACGCGCAGCCCCCGCAGCCCCAGAAATCAAACCCGGGAGCTGCAGGCAGCCTCTCCGCGGACCCTGCGGGCAGGCGGCCCCGCACTGCTGCTCTGCAGCTACCAACCGTGCGGCGGTGGCTAGTGCCTTGCGCTCGCCGTGGCCGCGCATCTCACCCAGGGCCCACGCTCACACGTCAGCTCTGCGCAGGGTTCAGTCCCGCCTGCCCGCAAAGCCCGTCCGGGTGCCGCCGGGGCTCGCGGGGCCTCGGGGTAGAGGGCAGGGACCAGCGGCCACAGTGCGGGGGGATCCGCAGCACACGCCGATCGGGGTCCTTCCCACCCGCCCAGGTATCGCGTTCACGGCGGCCGCCTGCGCACGGCAAGGCACCGGCGCTGCCGAGGCAGAGGGCAGGCGGGCGGTTACGGAGAGCCAGGCGGTCTGCGGTGATGGCCCTCGGGCACGCTGGGGCGCGGGCACCGGCACCGGCACCGCAGCCAGCAGACCCGGCTGCAGAAGGGCTGGAGACGGCGCTCAACAGGTTTCAGGCGCGCAGCTACCACGGCGAGGAAGCCAAAACCGAGCCCGCGAGGCGGAAACGGGACCGACCGCCCTAACGGCTCGCTGCCGACCCGCACGCACGGCGCAGGCAGGAACGCGATGGCTCCCCGTGCCCCCGCGGACCCGGCGGGTGCAGAGCTCTCCGTGCCCTCCCGCTCCGCGTGGAAGCGCCGGCAGCCCGCGGTGAGCGACCTGCCCCCGCGCCCTGCCCGCTCCCAGCGCCAGCACCCGCGGCGTGACACGGCGAGCGATGGTGCCCGGCACCGCCGAGCCTGCTCTGCACCGGTGCCCGCCGCGCTGGGGAGGACGCGCGCCCTGCCTGGGCCCCGCGGCTGCCGGCTCCTGCTAACGACCCAGACCGGTGCCGGCTGCCGGCCCCAACTCCCTGACCTCTCTGACGCCCCGTCTTACCCTGCCCACTCCTCTACCCCCGGCCGCTCCTCCTGCCCCTCGCACCCGCCCCAGCTCCCCCGCTGCGCCCGGCTCTCGCCCGGCTGCGCTTGAGCTGCTCGCGGCCCCCGCTCCGTGGCACCCACCCAAGGCTCGGCACTCGGCTCCCTCCACATATCATCTCGAGGTGCCCTTTCCACAAGCACAGCTTTCGCTGCCAGCAGCGCAACAAATTTAGCCGGCTGCTGACAAGCTACCGGCTCCATCGCCAGCCCCGGCTCCTCACCTCCGGCTCCTGCCCCACCGCCAGCCCCAGCTCCCCGAGGCCGGAGCGAGGTCCTCGCCTTCCCTCCGCCCCTCTCCCTTTTCCCGAGCTCCTCCGACCGCTGAGGCTGCCGTGCCCCGGCACATCCCGCTCGGGCTCTCCGTCGTGCCCAGGCTGCCGGAGCTCCTCCGGGAGCCACTGCCGGCTCCGGACTTCTCCTCCGGGCTGGCACCCGCAGCCCAGCCTTCGCCCCGCTAGTGCAAGTCCTGCCTCTCGGCTCACGCCGCCTGCGATCTCAGCTCCCATCCCGGCCCTCGCATCCTTTCCCTCGCACCTCCTTTTCCACGTTTCCCGAGGAGTCCCAGGACCCCCCAGACCATGCCCGCTCCAGCACCACCAGGGCCTTCGTCCTCATCCTGCCAGCGATGGGTACAGGAGCGCTGCTCCCCAGAGCACCTCTCCTCCCTCCGCTGCCACTTCTACGTGACAACAGCTCCTCCGTGCCCGGCGAGCGGCTGCATCCGCCTCCTCCAGCCCCTCGGGAGACCCTGCTCGTGCCGCGGGACCTGCGGGGGTGCACTGGGTCCCCGCGGGGCGACCTCACCCCTCCGCCCCGCCGTTGCTTGCTCCTTTTCCCTGGTGGCTTCCACGCCGCTTGGGGGGACGCGGGGCCGTGGTGGACCCAGCAGGACGGACCGCGGTCCTGGGTGGGACCAGGCTCTGGTGCGACAGAGCTCGGGGCGATGGCGGGTCCCGTACAGGGGCCGTTACCTGTCTGCCGCCGCAGCGGGCTGCAGCGGGTCACCGGCCAGGCCACCCCACGCGCTCACCCTGCGGGTCTTAGCCAAGGGAGCAGGAGCCGGTGACGGTCACCTCCGCAGCGGGGACGGCAGGACCCAGGGACGAACATCCCGGGGGCGGCCGATTCGGGGCGAAACCCCGCGGGAGGCCCAGTGTCGCCCTGGCTAAGACCCGGGCGAGAAAACGCGGGTGCTGGTGAAGCGGGTTCCCTGGAGAGCCCCCCGCCCGGCCCGCTCGCGAGGCGCCAAGCACAGACAGACAGACACAGCGGCAGCACACGGACGAGCACAGACACTGCAGCCCGCGGCCCGCCTCGCCGGAGACCCGCGCCACTCACGTCACGCCCGCGCCGGGACTCAGCGGCAGCCTCCTGCTCCCTCCCGCGGCCGGGAGCCGCTCCGCTCCGCGGGAAGCACCGACGGCCCCTCTCCCGTGCACCGCCTGCCCTCCCTCCTGCCCCCCCGGGCGCGGGGGCACCGGCGGCAGCGGGGGACGGGGGGCCCGAGGGGCAGAGCACGACCTCGCGCCGGCGGGGGGAAACGAAGGCGTCGGTACCTTGTGTTCAGCCAAGCCTCTCCCGCGGTGCTGGCGCTGGACTCTCTGGGGAAAGACAAGAGAGAGGAGGGAGGATTAAAATCGATGATCGTTATCGCCAACTTGCTTACAGTCGAGGCTGTTTGTGCATCGGCTGGCGAAATTTTGGAATGTGAGCACGAACGCGGGCATCATCTCCCCGGGAACCAGCCCTGGGTAAACGCCTGCGGCTGCCCCGGCTCCGAGCCCGGCCACCGGCTCCTCCGGCTGCTGCGGGGCGCGCCGGCCCCGGGGAGAGCAGGCACGGCGCGGGCAAGCACGGGAGCCGGCCCACCCCCGCGGCCCCCGGCCCCTCCTCGGCGTCCCCGCAGCTCTGCACGCGACGCGGCCACGGCTCGGCTTTGGCAGGAGTTTCGCCGGCTTGGACAGGACGCAGCACCATCGACGCGCTCCAGCTCGCTGCCGGCCCGAGCGTGGGCGAGCTCTGGGGTGGGTCACACCTGAAGGGGCCCCGCGGTCCCCCCGCCCGCGTCCCCCCACCCCGCTGCTCCCCAGAACGAGCCTGGCTCCGCCGCGCTGCCCCGACCGGCCCAGCCCCGGGAGCTTCTTGGAGAACATCCCCGAGTTTCAAAGAAAACTTCCTGAAAGCTGCACTTCGACTAATTGGCTTTTGCAACATTGCCAACCCAAATGTTCATAAATCATGTCAGACCCTCAAAAATAATGAGAACAGCTTATACATCACGAGATTTTTTTAAAAAAGAATAAATGAGGGTTGTTTCTGTTTGCTAACTGCTTCCTCGGGGACCCGGAGGTGTCGAGTCCTGCCAGCGCGGGGAGCCGGGAGCACGGCTGTTCCCACGGGCGGGAGCTGCGGTTCTCCGCCAGCGCCCGGCCCCGCAGGACAGCGCTTCGAGCAAACCACCACCTCTTTCTGCAGCTGCAAGAGCCCCCCTCGCCGGGGCTGCATCCGCGGCATCTCTGGTCCGCGGTGGGCTCGGAGGTGCTGCGGCACGTGCTGCGCCGCGGCGGCTCCCGGGAAAAGTGCGCTGCTTCCCGGGCACTGCTGTTAGCAAACACGGCTCTCTGCCGCGCAGCGGGATAATCAATTATGGTAATTCCTGCCTCGATGCGTCGGATTCACGGAGGAGCGCAGCTCATTAGGCTGGTGCTGGCTCCCATTAGTGCTTTAGGATAAACCCTCCCGAAGGCTCCAGCGCGGAGAGGCGCTTCCCGGCGCCGCGGTCCCCGTCCCGCCCGGCGGCACTGCCGGCCCCGGCAGCAAGCGGACACCCCGGCGTCGCTGCAGCTTGGCGCCTTCCCGGGATGCCCCCAGGGTCTCCCAGCTCCACCGGGAGCCCCACCGGGATCGCGGGAGTGGATGGCTGGAGCCGCAGCGGGAAGCGAAGCCCTGGCTCGACCCAGTGTTCCGGGAGGGTGGTTTGGGAGCGCCGGGAGCGCGGCACCTGCCTGTGCGTGAATTCCCAAAGGATGCCAGCGCTCCCCGGGGAGGTGCGGCGATGGACAAGGTCTCGCTTCCCAAACGCGTTTCCCAGGGAAGGCGCTGCGCCGGGAGCCTCTGCTTGTCCCAAGCACCGCGAGGACCGGGAGCCCGAATCACAGCCTCTCTGTCCTGGAGACGGAGGCAGGCTCCAGGGCAGGCTCCGGGGATGAGGGTCCACGCTAACCGGGGTGGGTGTTGCAGCTGCCCCTGCTCTCGCGGAGATGCTCCTGCTGATCTGCTCTGATCAGCAGAACCAGACCCAGTGAAACCGCCCCGATTTTGCCGGAGGGCCCCGCTCCCAAGCCCCCGCGGCTTTGCATGAGTCTCCCCGGAGCCGTGGGGTGATGTGGCCTTGCACAGGGCCGGGCCCCGAGCCGCGAGGGGACCTGCCGCCGTGCCGCGGTGGCCTCCCCGTCCGGCTCTGCTGGGAAACTTCTCAGCAGAATTTTTTTTTTTTTAAGTACATTTTGACCCGCCTTTCCTCCACCAAAAAATCCTAAATTAATTTTGCTTTTAATTAAATTCATTAGCAAAGATTATCTGGCTGAGGAAAAATAATATCCTGCCCCTCCCTCAGCAGCCCTCTCTATTTATATCCCCTATATACATAAGCAGCAGCGAATATTTCTTTATGGGCCATTAAAGGTTTAATGTTTAATTTATAACCACGTTCTCTGGCGGGCGGGATGGCCAGGCACAATGTCAACACTTTTAATTAAATGAGAAGGATTTTTTTTTTTTTTAAACTAAGAAGGATAAAAAGCTCCGTTCCCGCAGCTGCTGCAGGTGCGGGGTGGGTGCGGGCGGGGGCTGCGCTCGGCAGCACCGGCCCGTCCCGGCCCCCGGGCTGGAAGGGTGCAAAGGCACCGGCAAGCGGGAGCCGGACCCCTGCGGCCAGGCTCGCGGCGGGGCGCCCAGCTCCGCCTGTGCCCAGGCATCGCCGGTGCCAACGCCGATTGCAAACCCCCAGCGCCAGCGATTGCCGTGGATGCTCCAGCCGAACCCCTCCTGCGGCGACGGCGGCTTTGCACCGCTGCCGCCGTTTCCCCGGGGGACGTTGTGCCGCGGAGCACCACGAACGCGTCCGCTGCGTGCACGGTGCGTGCCAGCGGCGAGGGAAGCGGCGCGGGGCCCGCGGCACTGCAGGCACCTGGAGCAGCCGGGCACGTGGCTCGTCCCGCCGGCAGCCCTCGCAGGCGTCCTCGTCCTCACACGTGACACGGGGGCACCCGAGCCCCCCGGAGCAAGCGGCCCAGCTCCCGGCCGCCGGCTCCCTCCGACGTGGCCCCGCTGCTGGGAGCCGAGCGACGGGGCGGCTGCGAGCAGCCGGGTTCCCATGAACGGAGTATTTCATCTTCGGGGAGAGATTAAACCTCGGCACAGAGCAGCGCGAAAGAGATGAGTCAGCAGCCGGCGGAGGGGCGGGCAAGTCCGGCCACCAGCGCTCGGCATCGCCGACACGTTTCGCCGCTTGGCCCTCCCGCAGCTGGGGTCTCCCAGCAGTGCCCGGTGCATGCACGGGGCTGCACCGCACTCCCTGCCCGGGGCGTGCATGGCGCTGCACCCCGCTCCCTGCCAGGGCCCCATGCCCCTGCCTGCCTGGCGTGCGCAGGGCTCGCCGGAGACGGTGCTCGCTCGCCACGTGGTCAGCGGATGGGGTGTGGACCGGGGCCGGGGGCCCTGCCAGGCAGCAAGGTGACCCGCGCACCTCGTGTCCCCCGGCCGGCGGCCGCCGCGTGCCACCCACGGCGCTCCGAGCATCGGCCGGCGTCACGGCGCTGCAGCCGTGCCCGCCCCAGCGCTCCAGGCAGAGCCGGGACTTTGCCCGGCCCCGCCGCTCCCTGCCGGGCTCTCCCGCCCCGCGGCTTTCCGCACGGGAACGGTGCCCCTTGCAAACGCACACCCGTGCTGGACGCGGCCACCGCGGCGCTGCTTTAGCTCCGAAGCCGAGGAGCGAGCAGGGGACGCCAGGAACGGCTCACGCACGCGGGCACGCAAGCACCACGCGCGCCGGGGCCGGCCGCTGCGCCGCGAGCCAAGCGGTGATGGCACCGTGCCGCTCACTAAAAGCATGAGTGTCACTAAATCAATAATTCATTTACTTTAATGAGATAAGTACTTTGAAAACTAATTGCAAACCTGCTCCATTTACTCCAACCCGTTATAGCCCTTAATGTAAATGGCAGCAACGCTGCCGGAGGAAGGGGAAAGGCTTTTGGGGCAAGATAGTGTGTCATCCTCTTCCCTTCTAAGAAAGCGCGATACCAGTTATAAAGAGGAACGGTGCAAACCTAAGCCAGCAGCTCGATGCCTCCGCGGCAGCGGTGGAAGGAGCAGAGCGGAGCAGAGCGCCCAGCCCGGTGTCCCCAGCCCGGGAGGCTCGGGGCAGCGCGGCACGGCCACGGAGGGTGGCACGGCCGCCCTGGCCGCGGGGCAGGACCGTGGTGCCGGCGGGCTCTGCAGCGGGGTCTGCGGCCGCACGAGCAACCGCGGGCTGGAAAATGCAGGGAGCACCGGGGAGGTGACGAGCTCCAGCGAGCTGCCGGGGGAGCGCACCACTGCTGGAAGCTCGTCAGCCTGGGGCTATGATTAGCCTGTGTATAATGAGCAGAGCTGATGGGACATCAGACAGAAGAGAAACCGGATTTGGAGGGGAGGCTTGCGGGGCGGTGGGGAGCTCCTCCGCAGCCCCGGGCTGCGCTCTCCTGGCAGCATCCCGTCTCACGCAGGCTCGGAGCTGGAAAAGCCCCGCGGGTGCTTCCCGGTGCCATCTGCCTCATCCCGGCGCCTCCCGGCAAGGCGCCGACTGCCCTTGGCCTCCGCGGGACGGCCGGGCTCCGGACCCGCGTTCCCGCACGGCAACCCGGAGCGGGCGCGCGACGCCGAGGGCTCCCTTCTTGCTTGCTGGAGCAAATGGCAGGTCATAAAAAGGAACCGTGACAGAAGAGAAAATGTTCCAGAGTCCACAAGGACCAGTCCAGGGTAAATCCATCTGCTCAGCAATTTAGCCAGAAAATCCTTTCCAATCATCCGCGCGGGAGGTCTCTCACCTCGCACTCCCGGTTCTGGGCAAAGCGTTCCTGACTCCGGCGGCTGCAGGCCTGCGCGTGGGGGCATCGCCGGCAGTGGGTGACCCCCCCTTCCTCCTCCTCCTCCTCGGGGTCTCCCCAGCCCCCCGCGAACGGCTCCGGCGGGGGCATCGCGCATTTACTGCTGCAATCTCAACCCGGGTTCGGCCCTCGCGCCCTTCTGCGAGCAGGGGAGCCTCAGAGCCGCGTTGGCGACCTCGAGCAACCGGCCCCACAAAAGGAGAGGCAGGATAATCCCTGCTCGGCAGAGGACTTGGCGTGGCTCAGCCTCCGGCCGCCGCGCGAGCCAACCCGGAGATCTCCCCGCAGGCATCGCTGCGAGTCCCACCTCGGCCGCTCCCGCCTCGCGGAAAATCAATGGCAAGCATCGCAATTAATCACGCAGGGGGCAAATTGATTAGGAGCCTAAATAAGGTCAACATGGTTGTCTGCTTATAGGGTAGGACCCCTTAATCATCACTTTATCTGCAAGCGGCTGCGGAACCTGCAATCACGCTGTCCTCGGGAGCACGGAGGGATTTTTCGCTTATCCCCTGCGATTGCGAGGGCGAGCAGAGCGGGAGCCGCGGCTCTGCCACGGGGAACGGCATTCCAGCACGCACAGCCGTCAGCCACGCGCAGCTGCGAGGCCGAGCATCGCCCCGCGGCCCAGCAAGCCCAGCTGTCTCCGTTGATTCAGAGGAAGACAAAAGCAATTAAGCGCTGCTGCTCTAGGTGCAGTGCATTCCCCCGTGACCCCCAAAGCAACAGCTTATGCTCGAGATTTGATTAGCCCTGTCATTATCTTAGATTGCCTACCTGAAAATATTGTTAGTGGTCACCACGGTATTGAACCTTTGCAGAAATCCAGCCACAGGTCTCATCTCGGTTGCCCCCAGCAGCTGGAAATCCCCCAGGCAGCTTCTCCGCTCCGTAAAGTGCCGGTGCATTTGTTGGAAATGCGCCGCTCCTGAATTTCGCGGGAGCTGACTGGTTTTATAGCCTGATTCTGTCCTTTCTACCACCGCGCTGGGCAGGATGTTTTATGCAGCCCTGCTTTCCCGTTCGGGGATGCGCCGCAAGGCGAGCAGCGCTGCGGGCACGGCGGAGTCGCACCGCGCACGAATCCCCCCGTTTAACCCCGAGACCGCCTGCACCCTTCCCGCGGTGCAGCCCGGTGCATCCAGCCGGCCGCTGCACGGGAGCCCCGGGAAGCTGCTCCTGCCCGGAGCGTGCGCCCTGCCTGCCCCCGGCCGGGGCCGTGCACAGCGGCCTCGCGGGTTATCGCCCGCAGCGCGGCCCCGGCACTGCTGCAGCGGCTCCGTGGCAGGCAGCGACGCAGCGCCCGCAGCGCCTCTCTTCCCGCAGGTCGCCAGGCAGCTGCACGCTGCAACCCCAAACACAGCAAATCGCTCCTCTTCCCTATTTTGCGAACAAAAAGCCCCCGCGGAGGCCGGGAGCGCCGGGAGGAGCTGGCTTGGCCCCCCGACGCGCTCTTCAGAGGAGTGCGGTGCGCAGCGTGTTGCAGGCTGATAGCACACTTTGCTTTGCCAATAGACTTTCCAATTGCAAGCGAAATCAAGTCAATGGGGTATTTTACTCAGCTGGGCCTCTGCTAACAGCAGCCGATTCCGCGGCCGGGCGAGGGGGCTCTGCGGGGGCCGGCGGAGGCTGCGGCCAGGCGGGAGGCGACGGCTAAGGCATCGCCCCCGCACGCAACCAGCCCCGCGGGCGTCCTGCGCCCGTGCAGTCCCCTGGCCAACGCACCGCCACCCCGCCCTCCGCCCCGCACCGCTCCCTGTCGTTGCAAATGCAGGTATAAATATTATAATTCGGTTTAATATTTAATATAGGCAGGTTAAATAAGCATCCCCGGCCCCATAAATAATCATTAACGGAGGGCTCTAATTGTGCTGCTGGGACCCTGCTCGTGACTTATTTAGAGGGCAGCGCTTCTCCCGTCCCCCGCTCCCACGCGCCGCGGCTTAACCTGCCGCCCAGCCTCTTCCACAACAGCCTGAGGGGACGTGGCAAAGCAGGTGACACCGCGCCAGGGCCACCCGCTGCCACCTGCACCCGCGACGCCGGGCCAGAGGGGACGTGGCAGCCAGCAGCACCCGGGGACGAGCAGGCTGCGAGCGGCCGCAGCATCCCGATACGGAGGCGCACCGCAGGAAAGTGGTGCGTGCAACTGGGGAAATGCAGGAAAATAGTGCATGCGACTGGGAAAAAGGTGTGTGCTACTGGGAAAAACGTGGGAAAGTGGCGCGTGCAACCGGGAAAACATGGGAAAACGGTGCGTGCAACCAGGAAAATGCAGGAAAACGGCGCGTGCAACCGGGAAAACATGGGAAAACGGCACGTGCAACCAGGAAAATGCAGGAAAATGGCGCGTGCAACCGGAGCCAGGCCAAGCCGGAGGGACAGAGAGGCGCTGGGGGGAGGCTGCGCGGGCCCCCCCTCCGCCGTGTGAGCTCGCTCCCGGAGCGGCGGTAGCCAGGGGCTGCCCGAGCAGCCGTGGCGCAAAACACGACAGGGCGGCGGAAGGGGAAGGCTTTTATCATAAATACGAAGCTACGGTAAAATTGATTGGAAACAATAGTTTAAAAAAATAAAAAACAGAGTGCCCAGGGAACTGGCCGGGGGCAAGTGCTCCGAAAGTGCAGGAGAGCCGAGACACAGAGGACAAGTAAAGCGCAGGAAAACCTCCGTGTAAGAAGGTTTTTCCCTTAAGGGATGCATTGATGCATTGCTTTAAAAAAAGGTTTGTTTTTTGCTCTCTGTAGCTTAATTTCATCTCGAAATGAAAAACTACAAAAGTAAATTGAAACAGCCCTCTGCAGCGAGCCTGGACCGCTGCCTCGCGACCGCTGGGCTGATTTAGCTGGAAATGCAGGCGCTGCCTTCGCTGTGCCGCGGACGAGATGTCACCGCGCGACCCGGGAGGAGGGAGCGGGCGGCCGCGCGGGCTCGGCTCCGGGCGGACACGGCACAGCACCGGCAGGAGCGGGAACGCCGGACCCAGCCGGTCCCGGCGCCGGCAGGTGCTCACAGTAAACCCAACATGAGCCTAAAATGAGAGCAACAGCTCTCTCCGGGCCAAGCAAAGGATTTCGTCCCTGGAAACGGCACGGAAAAGAAAAGGAAATAATGAAACGCGACTGTAGGAAACACCTTAACATGTCTTCTGCTAGTCTGGGAGATGCGACAAGCTCCCGCGCCCCTGCCCGGGGCTGCCCGTCGCGCTAGGCATGTCCTTGCTGCCCGTCGCGCTGCAGCGGGATACGCGCGATCCTCCAGCGCGGCGTTGGCACGCTGCACGTAACTGCAACGCCGGTGCTGCTCGGAGCGCATCCACGACGCACGCCAATGCACGTGACGGACTTGACACGTCCGCGGGGACGCAGCCCGCGCCGCGGCCAGCCCATCGCAGAGTCTGGGCTGCAGCGCTACGGAAAACGGCGTATTTTATCTTTATGTGTCAGGATTTATATAAAAAGGGGATAGTTCAGCTCTAAATGTAATGAGTTGGAAGAACAGCCCTCCAGTGGCTTCCTCCAGCTAGCGCGGCATCAATAACATCGATTGCTAAAAATAACTAATAACCCTGGCCCGGCGCGGCCGGGAGCGCTCGGCACGGCACCGTCCAGCCTCGCCGCTCCGCGCGGCTCGTGGGGAGCTCCCCGGGGAGGGCGGCCTGGCGCGGCCCCCTCGGAGCATCCCGCGCGGGGCCGCGGCTGGGGCACAAACATCCCTCCAGACCCAAAGCCCGGCAGGCGCCCGCGGGCTGCTCCGGCCCGGCACCACTGGTTATCCGCTCCTGCAGCCGGGGCCGGCCAGGCAAAGGCACGGACGCTCCTCGGGAGCAGGCGACCGATGCAAGTGAAAAAACAGCACGTTTGCATCTATCTGCAACCACATAATGCACAAATCCATCGGGCCAGGCCCCTCCGCCCGCACGGGAAGCTGTCGCTCAGGACTCGCCAGTCCCGGCAAAGGCGCTGCCGGACGCGACCCCTCTGCAAACAGATGAGAAGGGACCAGCAAAGCTCCCGTTCCCCATTTCTCCATCCCCTGACTTCTCCGACATTGCACGTTTCCAAAAAAGTAGAAGGATGCAGCTCTGCTTCCGCCCCCGCCGGCGCCCGGCTTCCCGCTGCCCGTCTGCCCGGCTTCCCGGGACGGGAGCAAACCCAAGGAGGGAGGAAACGATAAACCGCCAGCTGCAGTTCGGGAGAGAGAGTTATTTGGCCTGTTGAAAATGAGTCTAACTTAATAGAGAAGAAATAAAGTGTTTTAAAATTAACGACATAAATGTCTGCCCTGATCGCGGGGATATTAAACTATATGGTTATTTGACTGCCTTTCGCAAAGTTACCTCTCCGCGCACGCCGGGAGCGGAGCGAGGTGAGCGGGAGCAGGTGGGCAGCGGGACGGGCGCCCCGGCCCCAGCCCCTCCCGTGCCGAAACCCCTCCAAAAATCACCCCGGAGTGGCGACACGGGACCCCGCAGCTCCGCGAGCGACGCGGGAGCAGGGCACGGCCACACTGCAGTTATTTGTAAATAATCCTTAATTAACGAGCGCCGCGGTAACAGCCGGCTCGGTTCTGCTCCGGGCAGGGACGATGGCAATCTCCATTCCTCCGCTTTCCAATTACGTCTTCGGGGAGGGAGGCAGAAACTAGCCAGGGTGAATTAGAGAGACTTTTGTCGCGTTTAATATCAATTCATTTTGCAGACTGCTGACACAGCAGGATTTCACAGCTCGAAATTTATGCTTCTTTTGAGAGACATGCGCAAAAAAGGGGGGGAAAAAAATACCCTGCCATCAGCACAAAAGTACCAACTCTGCGGGCAGGCGCGGGGCCGGGGCGGCCCAGGAACGCCGGGGATGCCCAGGCACTGCCACCGCGGTGCTGCACCGCGCCGCTCGCCGGCAGAGGCACCGCTAACGACGGAGCCGTTATTGCGCCGTGTTCCTCGGCCCCAAGGGGGTTTTATGCAAAATGACACACAATATAAATGACTGTTGTAAACAGAGAGTTTAATAAAGGGCTGTGTGCGAATTTACAGCCTCCCCAAGGATAATTAAAATTATTTATCTACTTACCTAGCTAGCCGCCGGAGCAGTCTATTAATTATTATCTATTATACGCGGCCTGCTTTGCATGCTGCCGGTGCGGCGCCTGACGACCCCGTCCAGCACGGACGGGCGGCAGCACGGGGGGCCACGCGGGACGGCACCACCGCGGCGCTCAGCCACGCGTTCGTGCACCCGCCGCCGGCCCCGAGGCACCGACCCGCATTGCAACACGGAGCAGCGTCACGTCCCCGGCGATGCGGAGCTGCTCGCAGGCGGCGATGCCGGGAAATGGGAACCGGGCGCATCGGCACCCCGCCGCAGCGCTACCTGCTCCCGCTATTTATCACCCTGCCGGAACGACCCGTTCGGAGGCGCTGGGATCCCCCGGCTCCTCTCCGCACATCAAGAGACCTCAGGGGGCTCCAGCATGCCGGTACTTAACGTTGTTTTATTGGCTTAATAAACCCGGCTGACGCTGCCAGGTGCCCGCTGCGCTGCCGAGGGGCTGGAGCGGGCGAGCGCCGGCGAGCAGAGCCGCCCGGGCAGGGCACGGCCCCGGCCCCGGAGCCGCGGAGCAGCTTGTCGGGAGCGGCAGCTCCAGCTGCTCATCGCCGCCGCGGGCGAAGCGAGCTGTCAGCTCCCGCCAGCGCGCCCATTAATCACGGCGGCGATTGCTCTGCCTCCCTGCCCTGCCGGCTCCTCGCGGGGCCCCCGCAGCCCGACCGGGTGCCGCGCACAGGTGCCGGAGGTGGGACCCTGCGGTTCCCACGCTGCAGCGGCGCTCGCAGCCGCTGGCACCCAGCATCCCGCCCGGCAGCGGGACGGGACGGGGACCTCGGCGAGGAGCGATCCCCAGCGGCAGCCGCTGGGCTGTTAGGACAGCGCCGTCGTTGGGAGCGCGAAGCCTTGCACCGGGTGGAAGCCGCGCAGTCACACTCCCGGCCTCGCAACCTCGTGAAAGCCACGTGGTCGAATCCCAGGTCCCGCGGGCCTCTGCGCCCCCCCGCAGCAAGCAAGATGCAGAGACGTTGATGGACGGCTCAGGGGCCACGCGGGGCGGGGGGGTAAATGGGGCCACTCGGCGAGGCGCGGGCAGCCCCTGGGCTCACCCCGCGGCAGATGCATGTACTTCGGATGCTCAATGCCAAATAAAACCATCGCAACCAGGCTGCTGTCGACCCTGCTGGAGCCTCTGCGCTGGCCCAGAAGCCCCGTTTTACAGGGCACAAATCGCTGCTCGAGGGCACCACTGCCCCGGAGCCCGGGGGCACCTCGGGGCTGGCGCGGTGAGGCTGGGGCAGAGCAAAGGGCTGCCAGCAGGGCAAAACCGCCCTTCCCTTGCTTTTCCCGTCCTTGCTCTGAGCGTGTCTGGCACGCTGGCAGGATGCTGTGCAGGCCACACTTATCACACGGCTCCCGCTGCAAACCCTCGCACAGGTGCCGGGAGCAGCGTGGCGCAGCAGCAGCCTGTGCAAAGCCCCTTCCGAGCCTGCCGCCCATCGCACCGCGCTTGCCAGCGCCCGGCCCAGCGCTGCTCTAAGCACACCGCTGGCCCTGCTCCCTTCCTCTCCGCCGGCTGCCTCCAGCCCCGACCTCCAGGATATTTATTGCTCGCTCCCTCCTAAATCAGGGCGGGCGTTGGGGCTGCTCGCACAGCTCTACCGACCGCCGCGGTTCCGTTTAGCTTGCAGAAAACGCGGCGTCGGAGGAGCAACCCGCCCCGGCGCTGCCCGCGCTCGGCCCCGGCGTGATGGACGATTATGGACCATCTGCACTTCCAGGAGGGGAGAGATTTACGAGCAGCGCAGACAGCGAGAAGAGTGTCCATTACTATAACTCACCGGCCTCTTCAGAGATATTGCAATCAGGGCCCGCGGCCGCTGCGGCGGGAGGCTCCCGCTCCAGCGCTGGCAGGGAGGAAAATCAATTAGGTTTCTTTGATGCGCTGCTGGCAGCGGGGGGGAGGGCAGGCGCAGCCCGTGCCGGGGACCCCCGGCACTGCGCAGCAGGACACCGGCCCTCCCGCAGGTCCCGCTGGCCCGGCGAGGACGGTGGCATCACCCTGGCTTTGCGGGAAAGCACCACACGAGGCCGGCTCTGCCCGTCCGGCAACGCCGAGGCCGAGCCACCCTGCAGACGTGCTGGGGCTGGGAGCGCGCACGGCACGGGAGCAGCACGTCGGGCCGATGGGGCCGGGATGCGGCTGCTGCAGCGGCTCCGCCGTCGCAGGGGCCGGGGCGGCATGGCAGGAGGGCGGCGGGACTGGAAGAAGTCAGCGACGGGGGGGCGCATCTTTTCCAGGCCAGCGGTATTAAGTGCTCTCACGCTGAGCACCTGCCCCTCCTGGCTTCATTATTACCATCATCTTGATTAAGACTTGATAGAGTCCAGGATTCATTAAGAAAAAAAGTGCCCGAGGGCACCACAAAGCCTCGCTGGCTGGAGCCTGGCGCAGACCGAGCGGGGAGGCAGCAGAAGCAGCACCCGACTCTTCAGCCCCCCCCACGTGGAGAAACTACAGCTGAGGCTATTTATACGGCCACTCCATAAACTCAGCCTGTGTTCGTGGAGGCCTTCCTTCATTAAAGCCTTAATGCCGGAGTCCAGCAGCTACGATGCCGCCCTCCCTCCCCAGCGAGATGCCCCGCAGACCTTGGCCGGGGGGGGGGACAGCAGAGCCACCTCCCCTCAGCCCTGCAGCCCCTTGACCCCAGCGCGAGAATCAAAGATCCGCAGCTCCCGAGGAGAAACCCCTGCAAGCCCCGCATCCCGCAGCAAAGCTACTTCCCAAACTGTTGCTCGCGTCCGCAGAGCAGCTTTCCACCCGGATCTGCAGGCAGCCACGGGCTGGGAGAGAGCAGCGTGCGGCAGCTCGGCTCGCTTTCATCTCCCCTGCGAGCCGCGGCGAGGAACGGCTGCGCCCCCGAATCCGGAGGAGTCGGCGCGCGGAGTCAGTGCCGTCGCCAGGACCGACCGGGGCCGGCCCGCTTTTCACGGATGAGCGGAGCCACCCACAGCTGCGCTCTGCGGAAGAGCCGGGTTGGAAAGCAGCCTCCGCCCGCCCGTTCCCCGGCTCTGCAGCCCGGCGCAGGTGGACTCACACCTCCCGTGGCGCGGGGCTGACGAGACACGAGCAGAGAAGCGCGCGTGCACTCGTTTGCACGGAGACGGGCTCCAGCGAAGGTGGCACCAGACGGGGGAAACCCCTAACGTTGGCCTGTTTCAGCTACGAGCTAAGAGCTAAGACTTCCCCAGATTTCCATGCACAGACTCCATCACGCGTGTTCCCGGGAACCGCAGGGACAAGCCCTGCTCGCCCCGTGGGGCCACCAGCCTCCGTTAGGGGCAGCATTTGACAAGCGAACACAGATGTTTCCATATCGCTTACTCGGCCCGTAAGGACGGAGGCTGCAGCAGACCTGCAGAGCTCTGAGCCGATGGCCCAAGTCATCCCTCCCCACTGCTCTACGAGGCCTACAGCAGCTGCAAAGGGCGGTATTTCCGCTCCCTCCATGGCAGGGCTTCCCCTTGACCGAGGTCTTTAGCAGAAAGACCAAGCACACACCAGCCGCGCATGCACAGCGCCCGCCACCCGGGCAGGGTCTTCCCAGGGGACCGCGGCCCAGGAGCGACGCGGGGGACGGAGGGGAGCAGCGGCATTTCCGAGCGGCAGAGGCGAGGAGGAGAGAGATACATGTTGAATAACAAGGGTGAATTCCCCTGAGCTTCGGTGTTTTTAATGGTGGATTAGACTGTCAGGCAGCAATTAAATGGTGTAATAAAAAGCTAAGTGCTCATATTTCAAGGCTCCTGCCTCCTGCTCTGCAGGGCGGTGGAGGGCAGGAGGCCGCTCCGGCTCCCCGTGCGGTCCAGCCTTGGCTTTTGGAGGAAGAGCGGAGGAACTTTTCAAAGGAGATTTGCACACAGTTTACATAGAATATGCCAAAAGTGGGATTACAGAGCATAAATCTGTGCAAACTTCCTTCGGCAGCCTTTGAACGTGTGGCTTTTGAACGCGATGCTTCTCGCAGTCTTTGTGGCCTGCTGTTCGGAGACACGGAGGGACCGGCACGGAGATGCAGCCCCGCAGCCGCTTCCTGAGGAGCCTTGTTTTTGTTTTTCTTAAATTGGGGGGAGAGAAAGCAAGGCAAGTGTTTGGGAAAGTTGAAAGCAGATAAAACTGGCAGGAGCCGGGCACCGCGCTGCGTGCAAGCCTCGGCCACCACCGGCTCCCCGAGGGATGCCGGCAGCTCCGCTGCCCCCGTATCCCCCTTTGCAGGCAGCTGCCCCGACGCACTCGTGCCGCGGGCAGGAGCAAACCAGAGGCCTCCTGAAGACCAGGACTCCGGCACGGCACAGCATTATTCCAGCCGGGTTTGACCCCAGGCTGGGCTGCGCTCGCTCGGGGAGGACACGGTCCTGCCGCCTCTCGCCCTGCGTGGAAGGAAGGCAGCGATGGTCCTCGCGGGGCTGCAGACCACAGGGGAGCTGGGCAGAGCCCAAACATGCCGCTTCGCAAAGCTAAGCCTAACTCTGACTGCGCACAAGCTGCCGTCGCTTTCCACTCTGTACCCAGCGCTGGAACAACATGTCCAGAAACGACGGGCGCAGGGCAGCGTCCCCATCTCGCACGGATGACGGCCGAGCTGCGCCTTGCCTGGGCTTCCAGCATCCAGCGCGCGATTCCCGCAGGAATAGCATCCAGTCTCTGGAGCCTCAGGCAAACCATGCCCCAAAGGACAGCGCGGCTGGGGCGGGAGGGCAATAACCACGGTGGGGACAGGCAGCCCGCCCGCAGTGGGAGCTCACAGGGTCTCCGCTCCCTCCAGCACCCCCGGGAAATCCAGGAAATCCAGGCTGGGCTCTGCCGGTTCCCTGTGCAGCCTGGGCTCCCGGGACCGCGCAAGCCGGTTTCCTTCCTCTTCCTGCGACCTCCTGCTCCAGCTGCTGTTCCCACAGCCACTGAGCCCTCCTCCTCCTCCTCCTCCCAGCACCTCCCGCACCCGCCGGCGGGGAGCCGGTGCAGCGCAGGGCCCGTGGCACAGAGCTGTGCAGTGGCCATGCCGAGCTGCCAACGTTCATCAGGCCGGGAAAGCACCACGACACTTCCATTACCGGATGGTGGGGAATTTCAGACGGATTGTGGGGAAATGCAACAACATCTCTGCGAAGCAGCATCTCCAAGCTGCGTTAACATCTACCATAAGGCCTCTTCCTGCACCCACCGTAGTCCGGCAGAGCTCTGTCTATTAAACATTTACTCCCTCCTTGCACCGTTTCTGCAGCCCCTGCTCGGCCGCGGGTCGGAGCGCTCCGGGCACGGGCAACCGCCAGGCACCGCACGGCCCAGGCACAGAGACCCACGGGCAGCCGCGAGCAGGCAGCTGCATTTGGACCTGCTCTAGAGGGACCAGAGAACACGTCCCCCCCCGTCAACCCCTGCTGCCGTGTCGCTCGGCGGGACCTCGCTTCAGGCCCTGTGCACTGAATAACAACGCGCCGTGAAACACAGCTGTGTATCAGAGACCGTGAATTTACTCCCGAACCTCTGGGGCCCGGGGAAGCCTGACGCACATAACTTGCAGTATTTTATAACGGCCTCAACTCCTCAATGAACATCTGCAATAAACCTCTAAGTGCAGCCAACAATCACGCATGGCACCGGGCTGCAGAAAGCCCGGACGAGGAGGCTGCGGAAGGGAAGAAACCTTCAAATAACACTCCAGAAGACCGAAACTTAATACTTGAGGACACTCTCTACAATCACAGGCTCCATGTTTTGGTAGCTCTTCTCAAAACCAATACAGCTGAGAGGGATTTTGTGCAGAGAAATGCAAAAGCAGAGGACTCTCCCCGGTGCTCGGGGCACCCAGCTCCTCTCGCGAGCTGCCCGCGCACCTGCATCCCCGCTGCTCTCAGCAGGATCCCAGGGCTCCTCCAAGCCAACACAGCAGCACGGCCTCGGAAACCACGCACGCCTGGAAAGCGAAGGGAAGGGGCTCCAGGACGGGCCCGGGTTCCCGTCTGCAGCCTCCTCTCCCGCCGGCACAGCGTCGGGCACGAGCTGCTGCAGCATCCCGGAGCCGCAGCAAGGCGCGGGACCCGGGGACGAGGCAGCACTGGTCTGCGTAACTGGGGCCCCGGCCCCCAGCCGGGCAGGGAACAGGGGCCTCGGGAGCATTTTGTGCCTCCCCAGCCAAGCCCGGCTCCGCAGCCTGGGGAGGGGACGCGGTGGTGGGGAGGGACCGGCTCAGCCCTCTCCTGCCTCCCCATCCCACATCCCAGCAGTGGCTCCCGCCTCCCCGTCCCGCATCCCAGCGGCAGCTCCCCCGGCCACCCCGCCGCTCGTTTGCCGAGCCTGTCACGCAGGATTAGATGTAATGAAAACCATGTGCTTTTCTAACCTCATTGTGCATCTTGTGTTTAGGGCCCTTGCTTTATCAGTTTTTATCCCGTGTAATATTCATCACGCTGGTTTATTTATGGGCCCCCTCTTCGGGAAGGTATTTTTCAGGCCTGGTGAATAAAACATAAGCCGTTGCTGCTTGTCAGAGCGAATGCGGCTCCTCTGATGTCAGCCTGACTAACGGCCTTTAGTTTTCTCCAACGACTGCACTTTGAGAGAAATTTATTTGTATTTGGGTTCGCATTGGTTGGGGAGATGTGAATTCTTTTCCCTTCAGAATAAATGAAACTTTAGCTTTACGGGAACCGGCAAGAAGCGAGCAGGAAAGCCAGGCCCGGTGCCGCGGCAGCTCTTCCCGTGAAACTCCCGTTCCCTGGGAAGGAAACACCCCCCCGGGAGCTTTGCACTCGGAGCAGAGGGTTTTCCAAGTCTCTGAATGCAAAAATCAGAAGGTGAAATTAGGTCCTTCTCCGTGACGGCATCTCTGCCTTGGAGCTGGGAAAGGCACGTCCCTCCTGCTCGCAGGGATTCCCCCTGCCCCCTCCGGCCTCCTGCCAGCAATCGATGCCGCGCTCGCTGCCTGCCCGGGGCCTGTGCACGTCACCGGCGTCCGTCGGCACCGCAACGCCAGCGCCAGCCCTGCAGCGAGCGTCACTGCTCCGTGCGGGCGCGGGGCTGCGGAAAAGGCGCGGGCAGGAGCGCGCGGCCGGGAGGGCTCCTGCCTCGGCTGCTCGTCCGGCAGCACGTGCTCAGCGCTGGGAAAGGACGTTTCCCGGCGTGCAGCTGCCCCGCCGGCCCTTTGCAGGCTGCACGCAGGGACGCCCTGCGCACGCTTGCAAGTGGAGCAAGGAAAGAGGAGCCAAGCTGGCTGCCCGCTGCGATCCCCCCGTGCTTCAGCAGCACCCGAGTTCACCACCGAATGCGTTTACCGGCCCGTAGGTAGCCAGGCTCGGTCATCCCCAGCCACACGGCCGCACTTGTCCCGCGGTAGCAGCATTTCCCACCCCCACCCCCCCCGTGATCGGATAACGAGGCAGATCCTGCCCGGGAAGCCACCAGCTCGGACCCCAGCACATGCTCTGCTGCCAGCACAGGCCGCCGACCAGCTCCCTCCCGCTAGCCCGAACGGGCACCCCGCTCCCACTCCCCGCTCGGCTCCACGGCGAGACCGACGTCTCGTTATTGCTGCTTCCTTGTGGAAGAGGATGAGACCGGCGCTGGCTCCAGGAGGGATTGCTGCGGGGAGCTTATTCACACCAAGCAAAAGGAGACAGACTCTCCTTTACAGCAACAATCGCTGCACATAAACCCCAGCCGCCGCAAACGCCAGGCCACAACCCCGGGGGCTTCCGAGCTTCGCGCCACGCCACGACCCACCGCCCAGCCACGTCACCCGCCGAGGCTTCCCTGCTGCCGCGAGAGCCCTGCCACTTTCCGTGGCATCCCACCAGGGAGGTCTCGCGGCACGGCAGAAAGAGCTGCTTTTGCAGCATCCCACCAAGAACGGAGGACGAGCCCATCCTCCGAGAGCCGGACACACGCGGACCGGCTTCGCCTCGCACAGCTGCCCGTGCTCGCATGGACCTGCATCTGCATCCCCTGCAGAGCCGGTGCCCCCGCGCCGGGCTGGGGCTCCCGCGCTGCTGGGTGCTTGCCGCTGCGCCGTGGGGCAAACCCTTCCCTGCGCCAGCGCGGGAATTCCTGGCTGCGACCCAAAACTCCTATTAACAAATCAAACTGCAAAAACCAACAGAAGCAGCCAGGAGATTTCCCTCCATCGTCTGCTAATTTATAGGGTTACTGGTGTCAGCAGCTTAAAAGAAGCAAAATTCCATCAAAGAGCCACGGAAACTCTACGCCGTGCTTTAAAACAATCACAAATGTTCATCTGAAAAGACTGCTCGGGATATAATTCCTTGATGTTTAATTATTAATATTCCAGGCAAACTAGTCAAATTCTACCGAAGAGAAGGAGAAGCGATCAGAGTTAAAAATTAGCTGAAGTAGTGCCATAAATCATCCTGGGGAGCATTTTGCAGAGGTCTCGGCGGAGCTGCTTGTGCTGGGAAGGGAGAGGGGCACGTGCAGTCCGGGAACTCGGAAGCAGGGCAGGGAAACCGGCTGCACCTTCTCCCGAGATGTGAAAAGGCTACGGAGCGTTTTCCAAAGCGCAGTAGGTTTCGGCTCCCTGGACGGACAGGAGAGGGCACAGCGGCTCACCCAGCGCCTTAATCCATCACAGGACGCGGCTGCACCTCTGACCTCCTCCTCCTCAGCGGGACGGCAGCCCCGCTCGGTCCGCACGCCGGCTCCCCGTCGATACGAGCTCTCGCGCTGATCGATGCGCCTCGATGCCGGAGCGGCTCCTCGCACCGCGGGCGTTTCGACGGCCCGTAGCACCCGCGGCCCTTCCAGGCCCGAGGAGACCCGCGCACGCGACCAGCTCCCTGTGTCGCTCTGCACCGCGGTGCTGGGGACCGGCGACGCTGCACCCCGCGGCCTTGCGCCAATGCACACCGGATTGTCACGCTGCCAAACCCACCTTAGTCCCAACCCTCCCACGATCCGGACAAGGCTCCCGTCTTCCCTCCCTGCTTTAACCCCCGGTCCCGCGGCCACACGCCGCCCTAGCAGCAGGGAGGCCCAACGGAGGGAGGCTCTTGCACCCGTCCATTGCACCGTGTCTTGCATGTCCATTTTATCAAATCCATTTTATCAAAAACAGATATCTAACATTCCTGCTATCGCTGGTCAACCTGCCTTCTCCTGAGCCACCCTCTGCCCCACAGCAGCTCCTCTGCCACCAGGGGCCCCGCGGGCACCTCCGGGCAAACCGAGCATCCAGCCCTCGCGGCTGCAGCCGGCACGGCACGCCGGGCTGGGGCGACTTCTGGGTTAAAGTCCACGCATTTCTACTTTTTTCCAGCTTCCAATTTCCTTTCCAATGCGCTTTCCAAAATCCCTCCAAATCCTCTCAGCACAGCACTGAGGGAAAAACCAAAGCCATCTCTGTCGAGGCAACCTCCAGGCTCTCACCGGGTTCGTGGGCTCCGCAGACCGGGGCCTCCCAGCTCCCCCTCCCCGGACCACCCACCTCACCTGCTCTCCCTCCCCGCCTTTCCCCTCTCTGCTGCTCTACTTATCCATGAGAAAAGGAAGAAAAGCCAAGGTTTTTTGCTGCTTCATCTTGATTCAGTCGGTTTTATATCTCACAAATGCATATGCAGATTTCCCTGCTTCTTTATTTGTTCATTAAGACTTCAATAAAAATGTTATAAAAATGTCCTTTTTTTGTTGTTAATTGCAATTTCTGTTTTAATATGCGAGTTGCGCCGGCTCTCCTCGGAGACTCCCCGAGCCTCTCTGTAAATAATGCAGCCGCCTCCGCCCGCCGCGCGCTGCCTGCTGCGTATTTACACAGCTATCAAAGCGCAAACGAGGGTGGTAGCGGCGAGGCCTCCTCGAGACGGGCTCCCCCACCGCTGCCCCCAGCTCGGGCGCGGGAACACGACCACAGCCGAGACCGACGGGGGTCCGGCCCGGGAGAGCGGGGCAGGACCCCGAGCCCCGGCGTCGCAGCCAGCACCGGGACATCCCCGGAGGAACGAGTCCTCCCGCGGCAGCTTTGGGTTTCCAGCGCCAGGACAGCGAGCGCCCGCGCTGCTGGAAGATGCTCTGGGCACCAGGGCAGGGATCAGGCCAGGAGCAAACTCCGCCGCAGCGCTAACACCCAGCTAGCGAGGACCAAGGACGTTTCCCACGTCCCAGGGACGCCGCTTCCGGAGGTCTCTGTTGTGCTTCCAAGGGTCCAACCCGCCCGCGGTAACGCTGTTAGAGCCGCCGGGACCACAGCGGGGATGCAGGGGCCCATCCATCTCGCTATAGGCTTTAGGGGTCGCGGTGCCCCGTTAAGCGACTGCCCGACCCTGTAAAAGACCCTATTACCACTTAACTGCATCTTTGTGCAACGCAAGTCATCGCACTCTGATGCTTCCCACACCGAGTGCCTGCCTCGGGCGGAACTTTTGAGGGAAGTTTTAGTGAAAACGGTTCAAACGTTTCTGAGAACAAGGCTGTGGAAAAACACCGTTTTGACACATTCGAGCGCTCTACAACCACAACGCCGAGAAACCTTAACGCCTTCCTGCGGGGCCCGGCGCGGAGAGGGAGCGCTGGGGGCCGGGGTCTCCCCCCGTGCCGCGTCCCAGAGCCCCGTGCAGAGGGCTCGGACACGGCTGCCGCCAGCTGCACGCTCAAAATCCCCGAATGCACCAGGAAAAAAAACATTACAAACCCTAAACTGCTGAGAGAACCATGCTGCCTGGCAGGGCAAGTCCAGCCCTTGCACCTCTCACCCCTGCTCAGCCCCGTCCTCTCCTTTCCCTCCCTCTCGATGTATTTACGCGTGAGCCCGAGGCGGCAGAGCCCGCGGGGCCGGGGCCGGTGACACGCCATTTGCGCTTAGGTAACACAAGTGCCCCTTAATGGGAACCTGTGAAAACCCAGTGAAAGAAGAAGGGGCACAGCCATCAAACACAGCAAAACGAAGCTGTTAGAGAATCAAACTCATTAAATGGCTGTGATAACACTTTATTTTAATGGTACATTTAATTCATACTTGATTCCAGTGGAGTGCCGACAGAAGCCCCTGTGGCATCCGCGGGAGCGGCAGATAAATGGATCCTGCTTAGTGCTGAGACAACGAGCACCCGACAACTCCGGCACAATCGCACATGAAAAATGCGTGAACGGAAAATATATCCTGTGACGTGTATCGCTGGCATATTTGATAACACATCCTCGAGAAATAAAGTTGAAGGGACGGATAGATCTTCTCTGCCCTGACAGCGGGGACTCGCGGGTACGCTCAGGAGTCTGCCTACAACTTCCACCTGGTTTTGTGCCTGCAAAATCCACCGAGTGCGGGAAGAGCCGGATAATCAGTGACATGAAAAGACGACGAGCTGGAACTGACAATAGCGGCTCGGCAGCGCAGCGGCCTCGCTGCAGAGAGGAGCCGTCACCGGCAGTCAGCAGCAGTAACTAGCTGCGGTGGAAACTCCAACTTCTGAAGTAGGAAAAAAAAAAAAACCCCTCATGCCAGTGCTGCTGCAACAGCAAAAAAGAGCTCAGGAGCAAAATGAACCCAGAAATTACCTTGGCATAACTACCTTTTACAGTCTACCAGTCAGCAGTAAAATCAACTTTCTGGTTGCTAATTCTGGTTGATTGAACTCCATAAAGCTTAAGATTTCTTTATGCCATCATTTTTCACCCTAAAAAATTCAAGAAAACGTTGGGCTCTCGTGGCAAATGCCTGTTCTGGAAGCAAGCTGCTCTGGTTTATTATATTGTTCTGGTACCGCATCACAATCCATCAAAGTCGGAGTCCCCAGAGCAAGAGAAATCAAAACATCATGAATAAAGTGCAACTTTAAAACTCCGGTAGTCTGACAGCGTTAGACTAAGCCACCTAACGCGCAGCGCTGTATCGATGCTTTCCTCTAATAAAGTCGATGCTGGCCGAGCTTCACTGCCTACAGCGCATTTGCTCAATTAGAGGAGAACAAATAAGGCAACAAGCCAAGATGGTAGCGGTGAACACGGCGCAAAGCTCGCAGGGCTGCTGCGCCCAAGCCACGGGGAGCTGCGCTTCCCGCTTCGCACGTGCTCCCTCCCATCCCACCTCTCCCCGCTCTGCCCTCGACCCTCCTGCTCCCGGGTCCGCGAGATGGGGCGCAACGCGGGCGGGGGGGGGGGGGGGCACAAGGCAGCACTGCTCCCGCAGCCCCCGCCGGACATCCCGGCTCCTCGAACGGGGCCGCCGCTCCCCCTCGCGTGCCTCCGAGGGCCATCCCGCTCCGAGGGCCATCCCGCTCCGAGGGCTCGCTCGGCTCCCTCCGAGCGGACGGACCGCTGCGATCCCCCCAAACGCCTCCGGCGGGCGGAAGGCACCCTCGCTGCTGGAGGCAGCCGGGCTTCCTGCCCTCACGCGGTGCTCCTGCCTCTCGGCTGCCGCTTCCGAAGGCGGAACAGCCCTTGCCTGGGAATTTGCCGGCTATGGCTAAACGGCTCAGGGGCGCAAGAGGCTGATGCTTTTGCACCTCTTCTAGTGCACAGAAAGAGCCTGTCCAGAACCAGGTGCAGCGGGAAAGCCCTAGTGAACGCAGACGACAGGAAAGAGCAATTAGCAGATGAATATCTGATTGACCCACGAAGCCCTGGGGACACCGCCAGGCAGGACTCCCGCCTCGAGGGCGAGGAAAGGCTCTGCAGCCTCTCCGACAGCCCGGGAGCCCCAGGCTGCAGCGGGCCGAGCGCCTTGCCCGGATCTGCTGCTCGGAGGCGCAGGCCGCGCTCGAGGGGTGCTGCACCTAGGGAAAGGCAGGCGCGGGCACGACTGCATGTGCGACCTGCTCGTCCCTCCAGCACCCACCCGGGCCAGCCAGGCGCTGTGGGGCACCGAGCCCCCCCCAGCCCCGGCAAACCGGAGCCTCCCCGCGGCTCTGCCACTTCCCGCAGCGGACGGATGCGCCGTGCTCCCGGTGCTCCCATCCGCCCACCGCTGTCTGCCCGGGTCCGAGCCCTTCCCGACGGAGAGCTGCCCGTGCCGAGAGGGGAACGTGGAGCCGGGAGCTGCAGGAAGCCCGGGGGCAGGAGAGCTCAGCGCGGGCAGGGAAGGAGCCGGCTCGCGTCTGCACCCCATCCTGCGCTGCCCCTGCTCCGTGGCACCTTGGCACCGTCCGCGAACGTGCTGCAGCTCCTCCGGCCTGGGGCGACAGGGCAGAGCCGCTGCCCGGTGCCATCGAGGGCCCATCAGTGCAGAGGGAGCACCAGAACTAAAAAGCTCCCTGCACGGCCAAGCCCGGCGCCTTTCAGAGCGGCGCTGCTCTGGTCTGGCAGTAGGAGAGCTGGGCTGTAACAGAACATCTCCCCATGGCTCCATCTAGTCTGAGAAGAATTAGATCAGAGCAGCCGTAATCCCCCGATGCCAAGAGCTCCCGGCATCGGCACCGGGAGCGGGGAAGGGCAGGGGCGCAGCGAGCAGGCAGGGCACGCGGGCGGCTTCGCTCACGGCCAGGAGCCTGGAGACCTTTCCGCGCTGCCGGCACACGGGGCGCCGCGAGAGCTGGCTGGCTTTCCGTGGAGCTCCGAGCGTGCCCAGGCAGAGGGAAGGACTAGGCTCAGCTCCGCTGGCACCTCCACCCCGATCCGGCGTGCCCTGGCTGCAGCCCGGCTGCGCTGAGCGGGGCAGGACCGGCCCCGCTGCAGCCCCCGGACCGGCGGCAGCTCTGCAGCATCCTCAAGCCCAAACTCTTCCCCTGCGACTCTCCTCCGCCGGGCTCCCACCGCCGCACGCGGCTCGGGACGGCAGCGCCCAGACCTCCCGGATTTCCTCCTAACCCCCTTTCTCGCTGCTAGACCTTTCTCCGCTTCTCCCTGAAGAGGCGCATAGGCATTTTTTTTCCCTGCACATTTTAAAACTCTGTCACATCCCACTGAGCTCCTTCTCTCACCACCAGCTCTAAATCCATAACCCCGATGGTGGGATTTCTCTCCCGCCGCCTCCCCCCGCTGCGCGGCGGGGATGGATTACGGCACCTCGGCGCGGCAACGGCGATAATCCTCTGCTCTACCAACAGCAAGGCGCCAGGCCGGGAGCTCGCGGGGACCCTGACGGCCAGCGCTGCACGGCCCCGTCTCCCGGCACCGGGTGAGGCTCCGTCTAACCGGAGGGTGCCTGCACCCGGCGTGAGCTCGCTCGCGGCCACTGCACCAAAGCCACCCGTCCTTCCAGACGGCCGCACCAGAGGTTCGCTCCCCTGCTAGCAAACGGGCTCAGCTGAGCTGCGCGTGGCCTCCGCGTCCCGTCCCTGCCACCGCCTGCCGGGTTGCCCTGTCCCGGAGGAGCCTGCGAGGAGGCAGGATCGGGGGGGGGGGGGGGGGGGGGGGGGGGGGGACGCGCTGCTCCGGGGCCGGCTGAGCTGCGCTGCCGACAGCGAGGGGCAGCAAAGCGTCGTGCAGGCAGGTTTGGGCAGGGTTTTCCCTTAGAGCTGAGGCCCTGCAGCTCTTCTCTGCTGAGCGTTCGCACCCGGGATTGCCCCCAAGGTCTGGGCATCAGCGTCGGTTGGGGTTAATGCACCGAAGCAGCAGGTACTTCGGGCTGTTAACCCCCCCAGGAGACCCAGGCTGGTACGGCGAGGGGACAGTCCTGGGGCAAGGTGACCGAGTGCACGCAGGGCTCCTTCTGCTTCCCCAGTGCATTGCATTAATGCAATCGGCTAAAGCAGATAAAACATGAGTCAAACTCAGTGCTAAACCAGTAATGTTTGCTACGACAGAGAGGAGGTAGCAGCGATCTATGCAGGTCTCTTCCCGTGTCTTCTCAGCTCACGGCTCCCAGACCTTCCCCACAACCCCTTTGCGCTCCCGGGATCTCGCCCGCTCGTGCTCCCTCTATTCCTCTTCCCTTCTACCTCCCCTTCCCGACATCTCTCGGCTCCTCCGTCCTGTGAAGTCCCCCCCTGCCTAGCCAGACCCTATTGCTGGGAACAAGAAGGGCACCAGTACAGCAGAAGGATTTAATTGCATGTCAAAATTAAATCTCTTTTGATGAAGAACAATTCAACTACGGCTCTGCCTAATCAAATTAACAAAGTCTTTTTTGATTTTCAATTATCTTCTTCACTGGAACACTTTATCCGGCGCTCCTGCAATACAGCTGACAAGCCCCGACTGACAATGAAGGTGCACGCTGCACGTCAGCGAGGCACGGTGACCCCCAGCCTTCCTCCACCCGCCTCCCGTTTCGGGGACCAGGGAAACGGCCGGAGCAAACGTGCAAGGTTCAGTAACCACAGCAGCCCCTCTGCAGCGGCACAGCACCGGCCGGCCCTACGGAGCAAAGGGTGCCGGTGCCAGGCCCCCGCCGCCTCGGGAAGCGGCTGCACCCGCCACGGGGAGCTGGATGTGCTCCTCGCATCGGGGTGCCTCCGCAACGGGCCCGGTGGAAGGGCCGGGCCAGGCCAGGACCATCCCTGCCTGGGAGCTGCTCCCGCCCACGGCACCCGGACTAGCACTGGTTTTGCACCCTCCTGGGGGGTGGGAGGAGCTGGCAGCCCGCAACACCCTCGCCGCAGCCCCCAACCACGGCTGCCGCTCCGCAGCCCCAGCTGCACCGGACCCGCTGCAGCCCTGTGCTCGCGGCGCAGACGCCTCCCGCTCGGCGTTTCGGGAAGGACCCGGCCCCGGGCGGCAGCAGCCCCGAGCTGCCACGGATCTCACGGGAGCGCAGCAGCACCAGGCTGCCGAAGCCCGTATCCACTGCTGGCCAGTTATCCGTCAGGCATCACGCTTAAATCGCTTAAGGAAGAGAACTGACTGGTGTGAAAACGTTAATGGAGAGGCTGGTGCATCCGCTGCGGGGCACAGAGAGCCGGCCTGGCCCTGGCGGGGGATGCAGCAGGCCCCAGTCTCTAACAGAAATACCAGCTACCCGATGGAGACGGAGCTCCCTGCGCTCACGACAGGCTCGCGGGGACCTGCCGGGGATGAGGACCAGGGCACCCCCAGCCCAGGGACCCGGGGGACGCCCCTCGCTGCCGGCTCACCTGAGCATCCCACCCACGCCGCTGGCTCACCTGAGCATCCCACCCACGCCAGCCCAGCTCGCTGCCCACGCCATGGGCCCTGGAGGAGCTCAGAGCTCCCTGCAGCTGGAAAGAGACATTAAGCTCTGATGGCAGGACAAAACGCATTAAAAGATGCTAATTTAATTAAAAGAACACAACAATGGCTAAATTAGCAAGTGAAGGAGAACACCTATCCATAACAAGGGCAGGAATACAACAGCAGAGGGATGTAGCACATCCCCAGCAGCACGTCCCCAGGCTGCTGCGGCATTTTGGGAGGATGGCCGGGGGTGCAGAGGTCCTCCTCCCCTCCCGTCCAGCTGCAGATGCCCGGTGCAAGCAGGTGAGCGCACAACGTATTTCCCCTAGATCACCCTCCAGCCTTCACTCTGCCACCAGCATGCTGGGAAACCTGAAGCAATTCCTCCCCCTCTAGCACAGTTTCCCTCCCAAACACAGGCTACAGCATTTGATCCTACTGCAAATAAAAATCCACTCCCTGCCCCAGAGACCTTGCACTTTCCACCGCATTTAAACAGCAACTAACCACAGATCTGCCTTCTTCCAGCAATACCAGTATCTGCCTTCCCCCAGCGGCACTGGGAAGAACAGGGCACGCGTGCGTCTCCCTCCTGCTGCCGACAGCGCAGGGGAGGGAGGGAGGGAGGGAAGGAGGGATGGAGACCCTCCCGCGGTGGCTGCTGGCCAGCCCCTAACAAGTTTCACTTGCAGATTCCTAGACCCGAGCTCCATCCTGCAGTGGTTGCATATGTCTGAGGACAGCTTTATTGCCTTTTCGCTTTATTAAGCTGTTTTCAATGGAAACCATCTTAATTTGTATTGATCTCCAGTTTACCGCTGCCCCTTCCTGCAGGCTCGGAGTCAGCAGCTGCCCCAGCATCTCCTCTGCTGCCTCCAGCGCACCGCTATCCCACGCACCGAATAAAAATAGGCACAGGTGATTTAAGCTGTTTGGGAAGTTCTGTATGTGCCTGCTGCTCCCGCAGGGGATTTACTGCTGCGCTCCAGCACACGCTCGAGGAGGGGGGGCTTTGCCATGGGTTTATTTATTCCGGCGGCGTTCGGCGCCGAACCTCGGCTGCCTGTGCTGCAGCACGCTCTAGCGGCAAGAGCTCCTCGGCAGAGCCCCGCGAGCGCGGCAACGGGCCCCCTTCGCCACGAGGCTGGGTGCCACGCGGGGTGCGGGTGGTCCGTCCCAGAAAGCCCAACAGCAAGCACCGTCCCCAAAAGGGCTCCAAGCTCGCGGCTGCAGGCAACGCCGCAGAAAAGCAGCCCAGTTGCAGCGACTGCCGGCTGCAGAGGCCTGCACGAGGCCACGCACGGCATCGCGCTCCGACGACCCTTCGGATGCTCCTTACCATCGCTCTGGCTCTGCCCTGGCTGGGTGCAGGAGCCCGGGCACCCAGCAGACCCCGGGCCACGCACAGGGCCACACACGGGCTGCAGCTGCCGTCCGCTGGCAACCCGGCCCCACGGAGGGAGAGCCGCCACCGCCGCCTGCAAAGCCCCCGTGCCGCCGGTCCCCTCCCGGTCGCAGCCTCCGGGCCCTTCCTCCACACAAACCAGCCTCCCCATCCTCTTCCCGGTGCAAAGCGCTCTGCCTATCCCGGGGGGTCTCAGCACACAGAACTGAAGCCCGTCGCCATCCCCTGCCCAAGGCCCCAGCGCTTTGCGGGTACGGCGTTTGGCGATGGGATACTCCAACATGCGTGCAGCTCCCTGCGCCCCATGTCCTTCCCCTTTTATAGGAAAGCCATAATTCGGAAGAACATGCACACCATTGCATCCCAGCTCAACACGCACAGTGCCAGCTGCCTTCTGCAATAGGAGCACAGCGAGACTCGGCATGAGCACGCTTACAGGGCTCGTAGCGGGTTGTATTCATGGGCCCGGAGAGTGGACAGATTTGGAGCAAACACCTGCCAAATCCCCGAGCACAGCTGGTCCCAAGCAGCGCGCTCCGGCTGCCCTGGCACAGGGGAGCTGCAAGAAACCCCCTTGCAAACTCCCAGGGCGAAGGAGAAAGGGGCCGGGAAGCCCAGGGAAGGGGCCTGCGGACCACGCTCCCCTTTCGAGAGCAGCTGGACTCGCCTTCTGCATCCCTGGACTAAGCTCACCTCGGCTCTGCCTGAGCCAGGCCTGAGCGGGCTCCCTGCTGCCCTGGCTCACGCAGAGATCCCCAGGCTTCAGGAGAGGCTGGAGATGGCCAGGACCCTGCTGCTTACCCTTGGGCGACCTGCACGGCTGTGCCAGGCGTCACGGCCTCATCCCTCGTCCTCCTGCCGCTGCCAGGCACGGCAGCAAGCGCGCCGAGGGGCTGGAGAGGCGCGTGGAGGCTGCTCCTCCAGAACAGGGGTTGCTTCCAAAAAGAATATTTGATTCCTGATTTATGGATAAAGGGACCAGCTCCCATTCCCAGGTCTCTCCACTTCCACTCCCTTTTGTGCGTTTTCCAAAGAGGGGTTGATCACATCCTGGCAGATGCTGGGAGCAGACGCCTAATGGAGGCCATCTGCCACATTTCACAGGGAAAATTATTCAAACTCACTAGGACTTTAATTTAATCAGCTGGCACTGAAGTGGGCACTGGGCTTTCATGTGAGCAGGTGTGAGCACAAATCGGCAAAGGCAAAGGAAAGCATTTCATCTCCATTCACTGAACCCACAAAACAGGAGCTAATGTGCACTGTGCAACCAACACGCTCACCGACACTTCCCACCAGGGTAAAGGCAGAACTCCTGAAACGTCTCGAGCACTTTGCTACCGAGGAGCATTTCCACTGGAAGAGCTCGGGCACCAACCCCCCCAGCATTCAGGAACTGCAACACGTAGAGAAGATGCATTGCAGATGACATGGGACCAGATGGGGTGGTGGTTACAAGTGGAACGAGTCTGCTGGCCTCAGTTTTGTGCACATTCATCCACATCAGTGTCCCTGCAGACCTGGGAAGGCTCTGCCTTCGGTTAGCGGCAAACCGCTCAAAGCGCAAACAGCGGGAGGGACGAGTCCCCGGGGAACGGCCAGGATCGAGGGGGAGCCCAGCTCCGGGCAGCCCTGGGTGCTGTGCACAGAGTACAGCACACCTCCCCGGGCCTTTCCTGCCCCTGACAACTGTCACACCCTCATTCCCCCAAATACTTCCCATATGCGAAGTGACAGATCAATTTACTGCAAGGAAGAGGGGAACATGTCAGCCTGGCGCTTGCAAAATGGGACGGTGAGAAAGGTGCCGTCTGTGCAGCATGCTCAGAAATTTCTGCTTCATCTGAATGTAAGGAAACTTCCCCCAGCTCAATGGCTCTCAGCTCAGACACTCCTGGTGCACATGGTTACCCTCAAAAATAGATAAAAATGTGTCTGTCAGAGAAAGGAGGCTAATACAGCAAGAACTCTGCTCAAGGGAAGCTGCACAGAGCGATCTGGTACCCATCCGAGTGTGTGCGCGTCCCCCCACGACCTCCATCACAGGCCACGGCTCACGTGCAGCAGCTCCTATCGCTGCCGCTCCACGGGCTTCCCAGGGCCAAAACTCATGACGTGGATTAAGAGGTGAAAAGGCTCAGGTGCACCGTGGCACAGCAGGGGAGGCGGGAACTGAGGTATCACCACTGTCCTGGAAAGGGTTCGTTACAGTCCTCATTTGCCCACAGGAAGCAGAACCCACCTGCACTGCAGAGAAGGTCGAAATCCCCAGCAGCCCCTGCCGATCTGACCCAGAGGAAAACTTCCTCCTGACCCCAAAGCCAGGGGCTTGCTAAACCCGAGCTGGTGAATACGACGCGCCATGCGAATATAACACCGTTTACCGTATTCTCTCCCTAAACATAGCTCATCTTGTTTTCCCCTCAGCGTTAGAGCACGTCCAGCCTCAACAGCCAAAGCCGGCTTCATCCAGCGGCAGCAAATTGTGACCTTCCCAGCACAGACACTGAGCAAGCTCCGTGGCTAGGAAGTACCCGCGTCCCCGCCGTGCCGGGCTTTATAGCTCCGTCACTTAATATGCAGCTAACACTCCCAGGCACCGGCTTCTGTAATATCATCCCCCCCTTCCTTCTACTAACTTTCATTGCCACTACAACTGGTATATTATTATTGACATATGACATGAGTTAGTCTCCCTTGTCTGCATTTTAAATCAGTTACCCAGAAGCCTGGTACCAGACATATTTCAACCCTCCAAGCAACCTGAATCAGTGCAACTCAGGGGATCGGGCAGTCAGCTATGAAAGTGCCTCGCTCAGAGTTTTACACCCTCCAGAAAGCAGAGATTTTTCACTCCGACCATAAGTTCCCGCAACAGTCGGGGTGTGCTGATGAAGGACTCAGCCCAGCTTTCTGCACAGGAGCCAAGCAGTGCAGAGGCAACCCATACGGGAGGGATCAGAAGGAGCAGCGCTACCACATGCAGGGTTCCAGCTCTCCCGATGCACATGGCACTGCAGGCATTTCCTCCTGTTATGTGTAGGAAGTCGCACGCAGATCTAGCGGTTAAAACGCAAGCCAGAGACCCCCTGTCTCGGGCAATCCCACCTTTCCCTTGCAGCGCGTCACTGCATGCCCTTCGTCCTTTGCCACCACGGCTGCTGACAACACAAAACTGCTTGCTCTAGGACGTGGTGCCAGCACTGAGCTTACCCTGAGCTCCTGGCCCTGCAGGGGAGGTGCCATGCCTGGGGAGAGGCACGAGTGACCGGAGCCCATCTCATCTCTTCCGCACACCCAGCCCAGGGCAGCGGGAAGGAGCAAACACGTTTTCCTCATCCTTGGGGCCACCCAAGAGACCTCACTCACCTGCCTGCCTGGGGCCTTTCCCAAAGACCAGAGCCCAGCTCAGCTGGAAAACCCATGGAGCTGCAGTGAAATCGGGCAGCGAGGGAGACAGGGAGGGAACAGGGATAACTTGGCAGCTGCTCACATTTAGTTTGCACCTTCTTTGCCAGTGTGGAAGGAAACAAACGACCTGTGAAGGGAATGGAACGCAGTGATTCATTACCCCTGATGTGTGATGATGGCTTAATTATTTTTCTAACTGGGGAGAGACGCTTTCTGACAGCAGGTGCAAATTAATTCTCCACTGTTTTAAGGAGTGATCGGCCCAGGACAAGCAGAAAACTGGAAAACCTAATTAAATCGGGAGCTGGGTGGAATAAATGGAGTGGGGAGTTTGTTTGCACGGTGCTGATGGATATTAACGATCGCTGGTGAAGGCACCAGGGCTCCCAGCAGAAGAGTGGAGCTGTCTTTGGGTCTTCATGCATCCAGCCAGGCTCTGACAATTTGGGGCAGGAGGTGTTGTGATGGTTACAGTACGTGCTACTACTGTGCACAGACAGGAAGCCAGGGCTCTCCCTAGGGAAAAACATCTACAGCTCTGCGTGTGTTGAGCAGAGAAGGAAGGTGTTAACAGGCTGCCAGCCAGATGTGCAAGCTCCAGGAATCCCCCGAGCCGTTCCTGGGCTCTGCTGAGGGCTGAGGCCCCCGAAGGGCAACAGGAAAATGCCATCCAATTACGGGGAGCTCTCAGCAGATGCCCTGTGCCACAGGCAGCAGGATTGGGCAAAAAATCTGTCCCACTTTCATGCAACCAGAGCAGAGACAGATTAAACAGGGTGATCTCTGGAGAAGCCAGTGTCTGGCCTCCAAATCTCCAGCCCCAAGGCTTCTAGAAATAACAGAAGGGTTAATGAGGCTCTTCCCACCCTAGCCCCAGTGGTGCCTCGTTTCACCTCTGCAGAGCAGCACCCACGCACGCTCCGAATGCCTGTCCTGGTCCTCCTGCAAAGGAGCAGGAAAACAACCAACACCTGAAGGGTTTTGCCACGGGGGGGAGCAGCCCAAGACTGACTTGGAATATCGTTAGCTCAGTAATCAGGAAGGAAAGAGTTTATGTTGAACAGTTGCTATAGAAACAGTATTTATACTTTCCTGACGCTCCAGCTTTCCTGAAGCTCCAGCTCTTTCCGCCTGGATCCCGTGACCCCAGTGTGGCCACTTGTCCAGTCCTGCTGGCTCCTCTCATCACCTCCGACACGACACACTCGCTTTTCACTGCCCGGCTGGCTACAACCCCTTGCACCGGCCGGAGGGGTCCAGCACACCCCTTCCCTGCGCCCGCGCTCCCTCCAGCCCTCCTGGGAGCTTGCACAGTTCAGCACTTGCCCAGCGACCTCGCCGGTGGCCTTCCAGGGCCTCGGCAGAGCCCAGCTGGCAGCTGCACCTCAGCGCTGTACCAGCAGCATCCGGGAGCATCTCCGGGACTTTGCAGGGGAAAACACAAGCGGTACACGTTTCCAGTGTTTTTATCCAGCTCCCCAGAAGCAGACCTTCTGGAGAGCTGGGGCAGGATTTGGGGAGACGTGTCGCCTGCGCCTGGCACCCGAGGCATCGCACATGCTGGGCTGCCCGAGGCCTGGGCAGAGAGGCTGCAACACCTCGTCGCTAACATGGACAGAGAGCAACTCCTAAAGCACCGAGCTAGCGTTCAGCTTGGTCGCAGACACAACTGTGGGACAGCTCTGGAGGACACTTTCCCCTCTGTGGCTCTGGACCAGCGTTAGTCCTTGTTTTAGGTGGGCCACACCTCGGCCATCCCAGGGCTGGAAATGGTGACTGGCGCCTGCCTCGGCTAGCACAAGTGCTCAGCGGACCTTAAAGCCAGGGAGAAAACTCAGACCTCAACATTTGCAGAGTTGCTTCAAAGTCAGGCAAGCCGGCAGGAGAGGAGACCGCTATTCTCAGCGCAGGCACCGGTCTCTGCGGCAATGGGAGAGGAGACCGGTTATCCGGCAGGGAGAGCCGATGCCAGGCTCGGCTGATGCAAGGCTGGGAACGGGGGATCACGAGGAGGTTAAGCAGGTGCCCTGCTGCCCCGGCTCTTCCTCCCTCCCAGGGAGGCTTCTGCCAAACGCACTTGCTCCTGCACTCGGTGACACCAGTCCGGCAGAGGATGCTCAGCCAGCGGAGCCCGAGGGCGGACAGCCGGCCCGGCAGCTCCCTGCCCCACGCGGGGACTCCCGTTCCTCCCGGCACAGCCCTGCCGAGTTACCCTGGTCCTCCCCAGCTCCAGACCGCTGGCAACGCTGGGAAGAAGAGCCCTAATTACTTTTTGTTTTTCTGTTTCTCCCTTCATTAAATCCCTTCTTCATCCCTAATAGTTTGGGATTATATAAAGGTTAATATGTTTCAGGTTCCACACAAGTACAGCTAATTAACAAACAGTCCCCTCAATTCCCTTTAATGCCTACACATGTAATGTGATCGCTGCAATTACCTGCTTCCCAAAGCCATTACAAACCCCAGAAAATTAGCTGGAACAGGTGATAAAAACCTCCTTTTATTGGTTCATAAAAGGAGCTGATCTCAGGGCAGCAGCTCTTCACCCACCACCCTGGAGCGAGCCTTGCAGCTGGAAGGGCCACCACCCTTCCTCAGACAGCCCGGCCTTAATCACCAATTTGTTCCCTGCTCTGAAAGAGCAATCAGAAATGCCATTAACTGAAACTCTGAGCTTTACCTCCTCGTGTGTGGTTTAGGCCCAGACTCGCTGCTTGAGACCACTTCGCTTAGTAAGAGGCAATCCTGCCTTCTAACCGTAAAAATAAGCCTGCAATCAAAGCAGAACCAACACGGACGTTCGGGGTACCCCAGAGGAGCCAGCAAGGGATGTATGCTCGGTTCTCGGCTTCTCCCCCCATTAAATCCCTTCTTCATCCCTAATAAACCTCCCTGAACAAGGGCGTTCCTGACGGACATCCTCACGGACTTGGCTGCGCAGAGCAAAAGCAGAACCGATAACCAGCGCTGGCCCAGGTTCCCCGGGGCTGGCACGTCTGCCACGGCCTTGAAGAGCCGAGCTATCATTTCTAAGGACACAGATGTCAAAAGCACCTGGGGACAGGCACAGAAAAGGGTTAGAACCATTCAACGATTACCTCCTGCCAGAGAAAAAACAGGAGAGCCCTTATCTGCATCTCCATCCTTCCAGAGAAAGAGCATCCCCAGGCAGATTTCAAGAGGGGCTATAGAAAAACCTCATTCGACCTCATTTAACCCAGGCCAGAGCTCTTTGCCCGGGGAGCTGAGCTATTCCTGCAACAATTGAAACAGCTCGCGGTTAAACTACTTCGGTCTGTTGTAGGAAGCCACAGAGGGAGAGACCCAGTGCCAAGGAATGCGATGAGCTCTCAGAAAATTGCTCCGTTGGTCTATTAGCCCTTGTTAAAAACCTGTACCTATCAGGCAAGTTTCAATTTCCAGCTTCTGGATCTTGTTACGCCTGTGCCTGCCAGATTAAAGAGCTCTCTAATAATCAGTTTCTCCTCTGCTCCATTATTTATACTGCAACGATAACACACAGATCCTCTCAGAAGTAGGTGATGCTAAAGCGTCGGAGATCCGGATCAGGCACGGGATTTCTCCATCCGCGCGCGTGTCGCCCTGCCCGGAGCACGGCCCAGCCCCGGGGGAGTGGGGCAGCAGGGGACGAGGTCCCACCCCGCTGAGCACCGCGGCCGGGCGCACGCCCCAAAGCCGTTTGGTTTAAAGCGAATAAAAGCCGCCAGAAAACACGAGAGCTCCCTCTTGCACGGCACCGCGGGCCGGCAGGACGCAGCCCTCCTCCCTGCGCAGGGTCCGGATGCGACACCATCCTACCAGCGCAGAGCGGGCTGCCTCGCCCCGGGCACCCGGGGCTGCAAATCCAGCTGCGAGCCCCTTCGGAAGATCAGCACGCCCCCAGGCTTCTCCGGAGCGGGCGGCTCCCGCTGCTCCATCCCCGGGATTCGCACTCGGCAGCCTCCGCAAGCGAACCGCGCGGTGATCTGTGCTGCACGGCAGAGCCAAGCAGCTGCCCGCGCGGAGGCTCAGCGTCACCGGGCTCGCGCCAGCCTGCAGGGTCGCAGCTCAGCTCCCGAGGGCAGCTATAAACCTGGGAGTCTTGGGCTCGTCTTTAGCAGACGTTTATCTGCATCGCGCAGCCCCAGCGGGACCGTCGGAGCTGCGCATCAGCCCCGGCCGGGCCGGCACCGGGCACCGCGGCCTCATCCACCAGCCCTCAGCTCCTCGGCACCTTCCCCGCGTGCCCAGAGCACCCTCCAGCGAGGGACCTTCCCCGCAAGAGCGTCTCATAAATGTAAATTGGGAACAGCCTCACAGCACAGGAGGAAAATCACTGTAAACAAAATCGCTGTTGCTGTGGAAACCATTAAAAATAGATTCCCCACGCTCCCCCTTTTGTGCCGGGTATTATACAGCTGGGTTCCTTCATTCCACATTATTATTACTTTTTAATTATGAATAATTTCCTCCCTTCTATAGGAAGATGGAGTAAAAAACAGAACTTTCCAAACGAAGGGCCTTTAGGATATATTTCAATATGCAAATGAAGGCAAACACGCATTCTGTAGTGTTTATGCCACAGGGTAAAAGCTTTCTGCATTAACCCTTCCCGTGCCACATTTCCCATTTTCTCCCCTTTTCTGCAGCCGGGAAAGTCAGTGGTGGTTCCTGATCCCAGAAAGTTGTCTCAGGAATGACATTGAAGGGCAGCACGTGGCTGTTCACAGTAACGTCTCACTCCAGCAGAGAGGCCGAGACGAGATCGATCACGCATGCTCCCTCCAGCCCTCGCTCCTGCCTGCCCGGAGACCCCAGACACCAGGTGACAGCGACGCTCTTTGCGGCGGGGGCCAGGTTTGCCTTCACATCAATACTCCTTCATGCTCAGAGCGTTGAGAGCAGCACAGCTCTTGCGGCAGCTTCAGCGCCTCATCCCCTTGTGCTGGGCAACCCACAGACGCAGGACGAACATCGCAGATGAGAAAAGAGGGGCCACCCCGGGAAGGGGTGCAACTGGTCTCCACCTCACCAAGCAATAACAGAAATCCCATTTAATAGCAGGTCCAGAAGCATCAGCTTCAGCCCCGTGTTAATGCAGCCATTTGTAGCCATTTCCCATTTCCCCTCCTTTCCAACACAGGATTCGGACTCTGAGCAGAGATCAGGCAAATATTTGAGAGCATTTGGAGACCTGGGAACATGGTCCCGTTCCAGAGTCTGACTCATCCTCCGTTTGCAGCCCTGCTCGTCAGGAGAGGATGCTCCTCAATCAGGACCGGTGACCAAGGACGCCGTCGGCCGCCCGCGCGGTGCCAGATGCCAGCCGAGGTCCTGGCAGCGACGCGCGCGCGGGGCAGCTCCTGCCAGGAGCAGCGAGCTCCCGGCCCCGTCTCGCCTGGCGCGGGTGGAAGGTTCCCCGAGCAGCCTGGCCCCAGCCCACGGCCACCGCGCCGCTAGGTCGGCACGAGCTTCCCGCTGCCACCGAGGACCAGATGGACGGCACCGGGAACCGCGTCAACGCACGCTGGGCAAACGTCCGGCCCGCTCTGCCGGCAACGCGCTGCGGTGAGCTGGACGCGCAGGCGAGTCCTCGCGGCGCCCGGGCCCCCAACGGTGGGCTGCAGGACAGACACCTGTCCACGCGTCCACGGGGACCCGGGTCGGGATTAGCAACAGACCCTGCGAGGGGCCACCGAAGTCACAGCCGACGCACCAGTTTGTGCGGAGCAAGTCACATCGCCCCAATGCGGTTTCGCTCTCCCGGAGGAGAGCTGGGTCTGTTGATAGAGGAAACACAGCTTGTTTTGACTTTAGGAAAGCTTTTGCTGCTCCATCACATGACACTCATGAATAAAGCACAGAAGCATGGTCTAGCCAAAAGCATCACCGTGTGGGCACAAAGCTGGCTGGAAAACCATGATCAGATCTGTCTCCCAGGGTGCCAGAGACTCCGCTATATTCTCATAAGTGAGCACACAAAGTTTTCTTAAAATTTGCAGCTGACACCAAACCAGAACTGGGGAACGGCCCGGAGGGGAGAGGGAGAAGGCTGTTCTGCTCCAGACAGGGACAAGAGGCTGCACCGCCGAGGAGGGGGATGCCTGGTGAAGGGCAGCCTCCCCAGCAGACGAGGAGGAGGAGGAAGATGTACCGCGGAACCCCAGACGAAAAGGAGCAAGCACCGATATGCTGTTTTGGAAAACAGCAAGCACCATACCGAGAGGCCAGAAGAAAGCATCACCTGCGAGACCTGCAGAGCAGCTCTCCTGCCCATCACCGGCTGCCCTTTGGCTGCAGGGCCGAGTGCAGCTTTAGAGCTGCAGCTCAGGAGACCTGAGCCTCTCTCGAAGGAGACCAGCAAGAGCAAATGGGGGCACAGAAATCACAGCTTACCAGAAACACTGAACAGACAGGGACGGATTAGTCTAAATAAGAGAATTTGGGATGGAAAAAGAGAGCAAGAGGCCTAAGTAGGGTGCAGCAAGAGAGGCACGCGAGCCTGAAACCTCTCTGGGAACCAACTCTCAGCCAGAGTTAGTTTCCAACAGAGGCTTCTAGGGTGCCCCGAGAGCAAAATCCTCATGAGAGCCTGGGGTATCTCCCACCTCTTACCTGGTGTTTGAGGGAGATTGCAGCATGCCTCTCTCTCTTAGAAATCCCAAAGAAAACAAGATTCCTTCTCTATAACTGCAACCTCTGTTGATTCCCATTTCCAAGTTCTTTAGTGCTCCGTTTCTCCTACTGCAACCTAGATGTTAGCCAGCCCCAACCAAGCCAGTGTATAAACACTGAGCATTATTACTTATTACAGCTCAAAGCTAGACGGACCATTAAACCCGGTTAGCACAGCGCCCGAGCAACACAGGCCAGCGAGCACCATGCGACGATACCACGTTCATTCAAGCTACGGCGCCTCTGTTAGACAGATATCCGGGCTTGATCCAGAGATGTCAAGTGATGGAGAATCCCCACAGGCTTAGGCTGCTCCAGTGGTTAATTACCTTCCCTGTTAAAAATGTGCACTTCGTTTCTAGTCAGAATTTGTCTAGCTCGAGCTCTCTCTGCCGGGATCTTGTCATGCCTTTTCCCCTGCTAAATTAAAGAGCTCCGCGCTTGCAGAAGTCTCTTGATCACAGCCTTAAACTACCCATATTGCAAAGTCATCTCTCAAACTTCTCTTGGATAAAGAGTTCCTACTTAGGTTACGCCTCTCACCGTAAAGCAGATTTTCCAGCTCTTGAATCATTTTTGTAGCTCCTTCCCGAGCACTTTCCATTTCAACACTGTTTTTCAAGCAGGGATGACAAGACTGGTCCCAGCACCCAGACCACGCCACGCGCACAGGGAGCTACCTGCGCCTTGCGGATGCTCCTCACTCGCCCCGCGAGCTCGACGCGCGGCCGCGGGAAGCGTTTCGGCAGCGACCGGCGGGTTTCGACCCCGGCTATAACCGCAGCGACGCAGGTAACGGGTTTTCCGCGTCCCGCCCGGGCTGCTAGCGGGGAAGACACCGGCGAGGAGCATCCGCCGCCTCCCCAGCCCACGCGCCTGTCAGCGCCGCTTTCCAAGTGGGAAGCTCCCGAAACACCTCTTCCCAGCCAGCGCCTCGTGCGTGGGCCAGGGACAGATGAAGCAGTTGTCGCCCCAGCTATGGTTCCCCCGGGCTCGGCACGCCCGAACCGCAGGCTCGTTCCTGCCGCTGCAGGCGGGGAGGAGACAGCCCCCCCCCCCCCCCCCGAGGGGGCAGAGGCACGGGGCGGGCGGCGGGGGGAGAAAAGCTCCAAAAGCCTTAAAAACGCTGCTGGGAGCTTGCCTTAGGGAGGCCTCGGCAGCAGCGAGGGAGCGACCCGGGACGCTGGGAGGTTTCCGGCACGGCGCGCCAGGGGGTTCGGTGTTCGGATCCGCACGGGTGCCACGAGGGGAGGCAGCTCCCGCCAGCCCCCCGCGGGTCCTGCCCCGCTCCCGGGTGCCCCCCGCGATGCTGCACCCCTGCACCCAGCTCCGCGCCGCCCCCGAGCCCCCTCCGACCCGGGGCACCCCGCGTCACGAGCGCGGAGCCCCGCTGCAGAGCCGGCTGCACGTCTGCACGGCGAGAAGCAGCCCGCGAGCAGCTGATGCCCACCGACGGGAGGACGTTCGGTTCGAAAGCAGGCTGCTAAGGGAAAACTTCAGCACGCTGACCCGAACGGCGATCCCACAAACCGGCTGCACGCAGGGGCAGAGTCTCGGTAACACACTTGTAAAGCAAAATAACGCAAGGGGAGGCGAGAGAGCAGGGGGGAACAGCCGGCCACGGGGAATACTCACGGGTCGCCGGGCTCCGGTCAGCGAATCCACGCCGGTCAGACCTGCCGCTTGAAAGAGAGAGAGCAGAGGTTTGCGCTGGGAAGGCAGGGATGCAGGACGCCCAGAAATCCTCCCCGGCTCCAGGGCGCCGGGAACAAAGGCCGGCAGCTCCGGCACGGCAGGAGCAGCCGGGGAAGGCACAACTTTCCGCGCTCTCGGTCACAGGAGGTCCTGCTCCAGCCACAACCGCATCCTTATTTAATTCGCAGCAATTACACTCACATTCTGCTAGACAAATAGATTTTACAAGCCCTCAGTTAAATGTGGATAATTACGGCTGCCTGCATTGGGGACAGCCCTGCCCAGGCTCAGGAGGAAGAATCACATCCCGACTCCTCTAATGCTGTAAATTAGCAAGGAACGTCCCAACGGCAGCAGAGTAATTACCAGCATTTCCCCCCCTCCGTGGGCTGCTGCTCTCGCTCCCCCTCCGCCCGCATCTTCCTCCCTCTCAGTGTGTGTGTGTGTTTTCAGGCATATGCTGCTGTTAATGGGGCTTCTGTCACTTCATCTGCTGGCAGAGATTATTTTATCTTGGGAACCCTCTTTCAGTGTCAGAGCACAGACTTTCGACTCTAAATCATCAACAGGGGAACACAGGTGTGGGGGAACAAAAAATGGAAACGTCAGGTTTTTTGGAAGGTAGCTGTCGTGCTCGGCAGCGCCCGTGACGAGGGCTCCGGCAGCGACAGGCAGGACGAGCCCCGCGGACCCCCGCACACCCACGGCACACGCCGGGGCAGGACGAGCCCTGCGGACCCCCCGCACACGCCGGGGCAGCAGCCCTGCACGCGGGGAGGTGGCACGAGCGCTGCCCCGGGCACTCGATGAAAGCCGAGGAGGACATTTGCTCCCAGGCTGGCGCAGGGCAGCTGATGCAGAACAGGCTCAGGAGGAGCCTCCTGCCTCCCGGGGAGGAGGGGACGGGCTCCCACCTCACTGGGACACCGTGCACCATCTGTGCAAGGGGCCAAAGCCAAACTCCACTTAACAGGTTGGGAAACAGAGGCACAAAGCAGGAAAGCCAAAACAGACATTAAGCCGCCAAAACGAGCAAGAAAACCTCTCCGCAAGCCCACCAACCTTTTCCAGCTCCCCTCCATGCTGCTTCATCCCCAGCTGGGTCACAAACCAGCCCTGCAGACAACACTCACTGCTGCTGTGCTTGGAGGGAGGGTTATAGGGCGGGGGGGCAGCCCCAGCCCTCGTTCCTGCAACCGCGCACAGCTGTGCCCGGCGGAGGGGCAGCCCGGCTGCGGCGGGGGCTCTCCGGGCTGCCCCGGGAGCGCGAAGCCCCTTCCGAAGGCTGCCGGCAACGCGGTGCAGTCGCGAGACCCCGGAGCGCGTCGCGCCCCGCCTGCGGCTGCCGCAGCAGGATAAAGATAAATAAGAGAAACAGAATGAAATCGCCGCATTTTTCAAGATGATCTGTCAAAGTAAAACCATGCAATCTAGCTTCATTAGGCCCCGCTGTCCCGGCGATGACTCTGTTGTCAAATAGCAGGTAGAGCGATCCCTCACCAGCCCCCCATCCGTCTCCCCCCCCCCAGGCACCAGCTGCGCGGGAGCGACCGGAGGCAGCACCTGAGCCCCCACGGTGCCGGCACTGCACCGAGGTGCCAGCGGCACGGCACGGCACGGCACGGCACGGCACGGCACGGCACTGACGCACGGGGCCGCGCGGGGCCTGCAGTGATTCACTGGTGTCTCACCCAGGTGAAACCAGGACCTTTCCAACGCCCAGACGTTCCCCGCTGGAGCTGATGCCCGAGGCCGCACCACCGGCAGCCCCCGGCCCGCGGGGACGCCGACGAGCAGGGCTGCAGGGGACGGGGCCGCTGCCCCTCCACGGCTTGTCAGACCCCGCCAGGACTCGGGTGTTTGCTAAGATATGTGAGAGCCTCGGTGACTGCACGAGTGGGGTTTGGACCGGGGGGGGCCTGGGGGAGCACGTCGCACTTCATTAAAACAATTAGCTGAACAGATGCAGGCAGAGGACAGCAGAGGAGCGCAGCAGAGCAGCGCTGCCCTCGTTAAGCTCCAGCACGGGCTGCCTGAGCCCCGCGTGCGAGATTCGACCTGACGTCGTGACGACGGTCTGCTGTGCACACGCGTGTTCGCCGAGCCTGCACGGTGCGCGCCCTTAACGCACACAACGCGCGTCCTTGCAGGCGGTTTACACTCTGCTACTCATCCGCTCCATGAAGCCGGGAATACTTTAGGTTCTGCGGACAAAATGGACAAGAATCTGGCACAAAGTGTTCGCGGCAGCACGGCAAAGCCACAGACCACAGGGCGCAGCAAGCAGGCTCAGAGCCGTGCTGCAGCTCCCAGCCCGGCAGGTCCCTGCCCGCTGCGGGCACGAGGAGGCATCTCCTGCGCGGCCACCGCCTCCGTCGCTCAGCCACCGCGTGCGGCTGCTGCCTCCCGCGCCCGCGGCCAAGGCGGGATGCCGCGGCCCTGCCCGCGCTGCCGGTCCCAGCTGGCATACGGAGGCTCCGTCAGGCTCCTGCCAGGGAAAGCTCATGCTCTTCGCCGCCACTGAGAAACTTCTGTGTTCCTTAAATACCATCTTCCCCTGGGCGACTTTGCATGCAAGTCTTGGGAATTGCTGGAGCATTAAGCTGACATGTAGGTCAGAGCAAGAAATAGCTCGGTGCCTCCAGGAAAAAGGGTTTTCCTTTCTTATCCCACTGCCTCCTCCAGAAGCGAGACACCCAGTCTAGGAAGCAGCACTTAACGGGGTTGACCATTTCGAGCCTAGCATGAAGCACAGTGTGGGGTTGAGCGCTGGATTAAAACAATTTCTGAGATTTGACCTAGAGACAAATTACCGTTTCCAGGGTCCTCCTGGCTCTCTGTGTTCCCCAGAGCACCACATCTGCAGGAAAAAGCACTTGGAAGGTTAATGCAGCGGGGGAGCCAGGCGGGACACGGACTGCCTGGACATCACAACTGCACTGCCTGGGCCAGGGCAGGCACGGAGCGCCTCACCGTATTTTATACCGCAGAAGCTATGTCTGAGAACAGACGATGCCGCGTGGAAGACGTGGCCTGGCCGTAGGCGTCTGCGACCCAGGTAGCAAATAGCTTCCTCACCTCAGCATCTGCCGGCCTTCCTGGGCGAGCGCCCATCCCCACGGGCAGCCCCGATGCTGCGTTCGGGGGGTCCCGGCAGGGCACCGGGGAAGGACGCGTCGCGCTCCAGCAGCGCACGGCCACGCTGGGGGCACGGCACGCGCCCGGCAGCACTGCCCGGAGCCGCCACGGCCCTGCCCTCCCTCTCCAGGCGGAAACACCCAGCCCCGGCTCCATCCCAGGCCGCTCCGAAAACCCGCCACGTGCTTCCAAGAGTCCCGGTGGCCTGAGCCCAGACGGTGCCTGCCCTGCGTCGCCCCGGAGCAGCACGTCCCTGTTACCTGCAGGCCTCGTAGGCTCCGCCACGCGCAACTGACAGCTGTCCGTCTAAATACCTGTAACGCCAAGACTCGTGTGCGCGGCCCCCCCGTCCCTGTTCTTCCAGAAATACGAAGAGCCTATTAAATAAATAATGCGTGGTAGCAAGGACGGCTGAGGGACAGGGAAGCCGCGGGCTCCCGTGAGCAGCAGCTGCCAGTCAGTGTCACCCTTAATCACGCGCGTGCCGGACGTCCAGGCAGGCCCACGGCTCCCGGGGCGGTGGAGAAGGCGGCTCTCCAAAGCCACGCGCTGAGTCCAGGCAGCAGGCGAGCAGCGTTTGCCCGTTTCCCCCGCGCTGCGAGCTCGGTCTCTTGGCTCCCTGTGCCTCCGAGATGAACGAAAGAAGGAGCAATCAGCAAAAGGGGACGGACAGGCCTGGGCGACGGCGGGGGAAGGAACCCTTCTGCGGACGAGGGCAGCGCTGCCAGCACCGCTCAGACGATGCCTCCACCACGCAACACGCCGAGCTCCCGCCTGCAGCAGGAGTTTTCCCTTGGGGACAAGACGGCCAAGCCTGGGGACCAAAGGAGGGCACGGGAAAGAAAGGCCCTGTGGCAGGAAGCAACGCGGCAGAGAACTGGAGTCATTTATTGCAGGTGAGCAATGCACACAGGGGAGCTGGCCCTGGAAGGGGTCAGGAGGAAACCCTCTGCTCAAAACGGGGGCCGTGTGCCCCGGGGACCCCCAGACTGGGGATGTCCAGGCCGCCCCAAGACTCAAAACCACCGACGTTCCCAGGAAGACCAGCCCCACGGACGACAGGCATCTCCCTCCCGGCAGCCGGCGCGTAAGGACCGCTGCAGCAGCAAGGTCTGAACGCAGCTGGGAAAAACCTACTTGCTTAACGGTCCAAAACCTGTGTGCACCGCACACCATCAGCACAGGAATCTGCTCCGGCTGCAAAACCACCCACGAGGTCGGAGAGGCAGCGAACCAGCCCGGGTCACCTCCCTGGGCCCAGGGCCAAGCCCCAGCTCTGCCCCGGCTCCCCGGGGCGGGACAGGCCGGCACTGGCCGGGGAGGCAGACGGGCTGCCCCGTGGCAGGGCAAAGCAGCACTTCCCAGAGCTTCCTGAAGGACAGCAGGACACGCGGCAGAGGCTCGGGTGGGCTGGCCGGTGCCCGGAGTGCTCTCCGTGCCGTTTCACGCTGGGGGACGAGGCAGGAGCTGAGCCCGGGGGTGTGCAGACCCCCAAGGGGAGGTAGCAGAGCTCGACTTTGGGATGTTTGCCCCTCTACTACTTTAATATCATTGCTCACACTTCCATCTACAGAAACTGGGGACCACACAGCAGAACATTTGCCTGATGAAGTGTCCCCGCGGCTGTGCGGCAGGAGCTGGGCATGATAGATCATAGGAATAAAACCAGGAGAAGGGTGAGACAAGCAATCGGCAAGGGCCAGCTGTAAATCTCGGTTCTGATGGGGCTGGAGATGAGCTGGTTGGTTTATGAGAGTGGGTGAGCAGCAGAGAGGAGAGGCTGATAACAGGAACAGCATGCGGCGCCTGATCCCGCTTCCCGGCTGATGCAGAGGCCTTGCTGTCAGGGAGACAAAGTGGAAGCGCTCAAGTGCATCATTGATTTTTAATAAAAGCAGGTAACACTGAAAACCCAACACTTAGCCTGGTTTTCTCTCCCCTGTTTGCCCAGTCTTACCCCCATCCCCAGCCTGCTCCCCGCAGCAGCAGCATTGCCCCAGGGGCCAGGGCTTCGGCACCCAGAGGCTGCTCCTCCAGGACCCCCGGATGCAGGGGCTGCTCCCACCCGGGATCTTCTCTTCCAGCCCCCCCAGCCAGCGAGCACGTTCCTCAGCGGCACCAGGAGGAGCAAACACCGAGATCCGGCAACTCCACCGCGCTTGGGGCCAGCAGGAATGCTCTCCCGGACACCCGGACCAGCAGCAGCGCCCGGTGCCCATCGGGGAACGAGGGCTCTGCTCTTGCTCACACTCCTCCTCCCAGCAGAAATCCAGCAGTGCAAACCCTTCCTCCTGCACGGGCTGGCTCTGTTGCACGTGATTAGGCTCCAGGGCAACTTCGTCTTGCACTGCGCACACTGGATGAGAGTGGCATCGCTCCCTGGGAAACACGTACCCCTCAGCCCTGTCCAAAACGAGGTTCCCAAAGCAACTGTTCCACTCAAACTTGGTGGTAACGACACCCTGGTAGCACGTCCCAGGGAACCTCGCCTGGATTTCCACGGGGAGAGCATAGCCCGGCTACAAAACCTCGGTGGGAAACAGGCCCCGGGGCATCAGCGGGTCGGTGCCCTCCTCTTCTCCCCGCAGCTCAGCGCCTCCTTCGCGGGAGGCAGCTGGACGCGGCACCACACAGCCCAGCGCGTCCCAGCGTGTCTGCGCATTGCACGGCCGCGGAGCATCCTTCAGCCAGCTGCAAGCCTTCCCTCCTCCCTCCGCTCGCGGCCCCGGGGATCCTGAGGCTGGGATCAGAGCGGAGACGGGAGCACGGGCTGCAGCGGCTGCGGCACCCGCAGCGATAGCCGCGCGGCAGTGGCATTTGTCAGACACTTGTCCCCTGCTGTCACGCCGCCAGGGAAGGCGCCCCGCTCGCTCACAAAGACCCAACGCCAGCCAGCGGGGCCCATCCTCAAACGCGGCAGTCGCACCAGCGAGGAGAAGCAGGCGGGTCCGTGCGTGAGGCGGAACTCGGGCTCCCGAGACCGGCAGGGAGAGACCGGGCACACGCGGGGATCGGGAGCCGGGAGGGCCCTGGTGCGCCTCTCCCGCAGGAAACCTCCGCGCGCCGCGGCGGGCGCTCCTCTCCCCGCCGTGTCACTATGATGGAGTGCAGGATGCAAGCACCGTAATGGTTTCATCAACTTAGCTACTTTTTATGAGAAATTTGTTCCAATAGCTTCACTTTCCCAGGCTGCTGTCACTTTAACAGATGCCAGACCAGAAAGAATAATAATCATGATGAGAAAACTTTGAACCAGAGCTAGTGGCTTCCCAGAGGGGCGGGCAGGGGAAAACTTATTGTTGCAGGCGGCTCAGAACCAGCGAGGACTGTCCCAGCCCAACAGCGCCCGCGCTGCGAGATACGCTCGAGCCCTCCTCTTCCTCCACGGAGGAAAATAACAGCATGCAGAGAGGCTGCAGCGCTCGTGAAACACGCAGCTCCGGACAGGAGCCCTGCGGAGCCAGTCCCGCGCATCCCGCATCGCTGCCGGCCGCAGCAGCCCTCCGCCCCGGTAACCGCTTGCCCTGTGCTTCCCCCCTTGCGACACGGTTCCCAGGCCTATTTCTGTCACCTCTCGCCGCTGCCGCCTGCTCCTGCAGCCCTGGGCTCCCGCGCGCCGCTCTGCCAGGCAGCTCTGTCCCACTTGGCAGCACGGCTGACCTCCCGCTCCCCGACTCCCACGCTGCGCTGCGGAGCTCAGCCATGCCCTGCAGCTCCCTGTCACTTACTCCTTCCACCCACAGCTTTGCCAATTAACTTCAGTCCTCGCCGACTGCCTCCTCGACTCCTGCAGCCCGGCGGCAGCCCGAGCCCGCCGGCGGGTCTCAGACCGGGCGCACGGAGCCGGGAGGCAGCAACAAACCGCGTCACGGGTCGGCCACGGCCACAGACCCCCCCCAGGTTCACCCACTCCATCCGCAGCACGAGACCGGTGGGTCCCTCGGTTGCCCCTTTGCTGCACCCCGACCCCCGCCTGCGCCCCAGCGCCGCGCGCGCCGGCAGGATGGGAGCCACATCCGCCTGCCGAGGCCGCCGCGGAGGTCGGCACGAGCCCGCTAACAAGCCCGGCCGGTAATTGGGGCCAGGCCGAGCGGAGACGCAGACGCGGTGCAAGGGTAAAAGCCACAAATTAGCGTGCCCCTGCGTCTGGCTGGCAGATTCGCCCCACCACCGGCCAGCGAGGTCAGGCTGCCTGCTAATCTACGGCTCGTTAGGCTAATTGCAGCTATCACCCCACGTCCGGGGAGCGCCCTGCTCCCAGCCCTCTCACCCCTCCAGCCAGGGATGTCCCCCGCGGCGGAGCCCCGCATCGAGCCCCAGACCCCGCAGGACGCAACGCCCCGGGGCCAGCGCCCTGTGCAGGGTCCGGACCGCGCCGGCCGCCCCCGCGGCAGGGCCAGGACGGGGGCAGCTTCCCTGCCGCGGAGCAGCCCCGGGGCTCGCGCGGGGATTCCCACGGCTGCGAGCGCCAGACCTGCCCCACCGCCCGCCTCCTCCCGCGCCGAGCTGCCGCTCTGCTGTGAGTCATTGCTGGGAGACAGGATGCTATTTAAAGGACGTTATTCGTAGAAAATTGAGTTTTAATAACAGGGCATCAAACGAGGAGAAAATACCAAACTTCCAAAGGGAGTTCAGTTTCCTTATGTTAATTTATACAGCACATTTACTGCTCCAAGGAACGGAAATCACGGGGAGAGCTTCTCTCTCCGGCAGAAAAGCGGGAGGTGCCCTTTGCCGACCGCTGCCCCCGCCACGCGCGGGAGCGTCCCCAGCCAGGCAGCGGGGCAGGAGCCGGCCCGGCTGCCCCGGCACGGCCACCCGCCAGCGGCGAGGGCTCCGGGCTCGCGCGCTGCTGCCGCGCTGCTGCCGCGCTCCCGAGAGCCTCCAGGCTTAGTTTAGCCTGCTGGTGGGAGGGCGGTAAGAGACAGCACTGAGCTTGCTTTAAAAATAGATCAAACCCTCTGCTATGGAGCCATTTTATTAGAGCAGCACAAGCTGTTTGGCTGGTGACACCTATGCGAACACACGGCTAAGTTTTCCTTCATGCGTTTGAAAAGCAAGCGAGGGGAAGGACGACAAAGGCAGCAAAACAGACTTGTTCCCCCGACCCGCAGAAAGGTGGGAGAGAGAAGAGAAGAGCAAAGCAAAGCAGCTCCCTGTGCTCGCGGCCCTCTGCCCGTCCCCAGCCCGCGTCTCCCGCCCAGCGCGCTGCTCCGGGAAGCGGCTCTGCAGCCTGGCGCGCTGCAACCCGCCGCTCACGCAAGCCTGCGGCCTGGGCCCGCGAAGGGCACCCGGAGGGAGACGCCGTGGGAGGCCTGGCAGCAGGACACCGGATCTCTCCCAGGCTCCCGGCCTGTTCCAAGGTCCCTCTTGCTGCCCGAGCAGGAACCGTGAGCACGGCCAAGTCCCAGCCCAGACCGATGCCCCCACAAGCACCATCCCCCCGAGACCCCCAGCGCCCTCCCCGGCACACGCCGTCGAGCGGGGCCAGGCTCCGCAGGGCTCAGCAGGGCTGAGGAGCTCAGCTTTTGTTCCAGCAGCTCCTCCCGCCTGGACGCATCCTTGGGAAGTCCCAAGAAATGGAGCTGGAAGATGCCAGGCTGATTTGCTACCCGCGACCCAGCAAAGCCTTCCTGAGGCGGCTCAACCGAGCGCCAAACCCACGCAAGCATCGCAGAGAAGCGCTAAGCCTGGAGGTTGGTGGCGGGTGCTCGTCCAAGCCCAGCGTCCGCTCTTTGCAGGAGAACAGCCCCAAACGCTGAGGCTGCTCCCCGGGGCAGGGAGCACTGTCCTGCAACGCACGAGGAGACCCAGCGCGCTGCAAACGCTGCCGGGAGCCCGCGGCGGTGACGGGAAGATCCCGCGCCGTGCTGTGCCACGCAGGACGCTCTTCAACGCAGCATCCCGCCACGGCTCCGGCATCTCCCTTTTGTGCACGCTACAATTGACTCATGTTTTTAAAAGGAAAATCAGGAGCGGGGGGGAGACAAAACCCCAGAAATGCTTCAGAATCAAACCTCGGAGAAAGCGTGGGAGCTCTCCGGAGAGGAGGAAAGCACTTTCTATATAATTCACCTTTTGTCATTTAATCACCACCCCTCTGCTGCCAGCAGCCGGGACGCATTGCTGGGTGATGGCTGCGCGCTGGGAAACGCCCCGCGCGGCGCCGCGGGAGCGCTCGCTCCGGTGTGCGGGAAGGGCTCCCTCGCCCAGCGCCGAGCGGCACCAGACAACTTCCATTCCCCGGCCCGGTTTGCCACGGAGACAAGATTATTTCCTCTCCCACGAAGCAGCTTACAAAGCAGCTGGCAAAGCGCCAGGGTCTTTTTAGAGCAATGTTAACGATGCCCAGAGAAGAGCTAATCACGTGTCACGGAAAGGACCGCGGGCCAGCGGAGGTAGCGCCCGGCCGGAGCCCGTGGCCGGCAGCGGGGCATCGCGGTGGCCCCGGGCGCGGGTGGGCGACGGCGGCGGTCGGGCTCTGCAGGCAACGCGTGGGCATCGCCGGGACCGTGGCTCCCCCCATGCCGCAGGCCCTCCCGCGGGACCCGGCACCGGCACCTCCACCGCTCGGGGACCGCCCTGCCGCCCCCAAAATTCGAGGGGAAAAAGTTTGGACTCTTGCTTTCCTCAAGGCAAAGGGTTAAACGTTTCGTTACAGCTGCCAGCAGCAGCGTTAGGAAGAGCTGGAACAATAAAACAAGGCTGCGGCAGCCGCGGCAATCTGGGATCTCTTCCAGAGCCTTTTTTAGGCTCGGAAAGCAGGGCCTGGCTGCGCAGCGCCCGGCGCCGGAGCCGGTCCCCGCTGCCGGCCGCGCAGGCACGGCTCTCCCGGCAGTCCCAGCTTTGCGAGCCGACCCGTCCGCTAGGGAACAACACAAACTCCTACGTTGACCTGGGGACCTCTGCTGCGGTCCTGCTCCCGGCACCTCGCACCCAGCACCGTGCCTGTGCTCACGGGATGCCTCCGAGCCCGTGCGAGAAAACCGCTCCCGGACGGGGAAAGGGGCGGCTCACGCAGCCCCTTCTCTGCAGCCGGTTTTGCTGCCTCGGCTCCTCTGTCGTTTTGAAGGAATCACAAATGACACGGTAACATTTTGCAAGCCACATCTTGCGCCTTTCAGCATTTTGCACCCATTTGTCTCTCAGTTTCTCCCCTGATGGGTAGCACGACTCCCATCAGGAATCCTTTCATGCCTTCATAATAGTTTGCAACTTACTCACAATAAAGGGCATCATCTACACAACATTTCTTGCAGCCTGACATTTCCAGGCACGTTGTGGGGTTTCCAAACACAGTCCTTATGGCACGGCAAGGGCCTGGCACAAACACGGTGCAGGAGAAATGGGTGCAGAAAACAACCTTGGCTCAAACGCCACATGCTGATTCTGTTTAAACAACACACGGTAAACAAAAATATATCTGTACGTTAGGGCTAGCTTCAAGAGTAAAGACAAGAGGATCTAAGAGGCCACAGTCTCCAGCTGTAAGCAGAGTAGAGTTTTATTTAATGTAAGAAGAGTAAATAAAGTCCTTAAGCAAGAGGAAAAAAGCTCACACAGAACAGACCCAGCACTAAGCAGATAAATAACCAAGCCAACTAGATCTGAGCCGTACGAAGGGAGCCTGCAAGGAACCGGGGAGGAAAAGGAGAGACCGGCACAGAAAGCCTGGTACGTTAGAAAGCACGGGGCAGAGCAAGGACTGCCACGAGCAGGCTGCCTGAGACGCTGTGGCAAAATAGTAAAAGGTTCATTATTATGCAAATAAAAAGTAATACAGAAAAAGTGAGGCTGCTACGCGGCATGGACGAGGGGAGATAAAACTAACCGAGGTGTTGCCTGCAGACCGATTTCAGCGGGGATGGTGAGGAGCAGGCTGCAGCCTCAGCCCGGCTCACCGAATACAGGTGCAGAAATTAAAACGATGCCTCCAAAGCAGGAGCAAAACTCAAAAGGTCCAAAAGAGTTTAAATCAGAGGACCGAGGAGATCTGTCCCAGAAACGTAACAGCACTGGCCGAACTCACGGCCCAACAGCGGCATTTCATTAGCTACGTCAAGCTGCAGCGGCCACGTCCCTGGCAAGCGGCAAGCGCGGCACGGAGGGGGAAGGAGCAAGGGACAGGGAAAGACCACGCAGCCCTTTCGGACCTCAACGACACGCAGAACAGAAGCCAAATAAAAATGGAAATAAATGAAAAACAGGTAAGATTTAACATCGCCTTACCAAAGGCAGATCATGCCAGAACAAGCTGATATCTTCCTTCGGACAAGGGGAACGCGAGCGGCTCGGCCTCTGAGCCCGGCGGTGCAAGACCTAGCGAGCCCGGCTGGCGAGGAAAGCTGGCGGCATTCTCAGCGCAAGGAGGACAGAGGTATCGGCCTGGCAGTGCTGGCAGACCTCGAGGACTCGAGCGATTGAACAGCACAAAGTTCAAAACGCTGTACATAAGGACTACGCAAGAATTTCTGCTATAACCTGGAAAAACACACAGAGAAACATCTAGGTATATTACTCAGTTACAAGCTGACTATGAGTCACCATCTCCTGCATCTGTGAAAAAAGCAAGTGTGTTTCTAGGTTGCTCGGGAAAGACATTTCCAGGAGAGAGCGGCAGCGTTCGCGCGGCTGCGCGACGCTCGGCCGAGGCCGGACCGGCACCGCCGGACAGCCAGGGCTGCCCCGGCTCACGAGCGACGGGTCCGGGCGGAGCAGGAGCAGCGAGGGGCTGCCGGGAGCATCGGGAGCAAGGAGCTGCTCCTGGAAAAGCAGACAAAAAGCTCGTCCTGCTCAGCCTCGCCGAAGGAAGCCTGAATGAAAGCCTGTTCTCTATAAATACACCGGGAGTAGGCACTGGGGAGGGAGAGGAGCTATTTAAGCTAAAGGACAATGTTGGCACAAATATAAATGGGTATAAATGGCTGCAAGTAAATTTAGGCAGGAAATCAGAAGCAGGTTTCTAAGCACGGAGCGAGGCGCTGGAGCGGGCGCTGCGCCGGGACGGTCCCTCCGCGATGCAGGCGCGTGGTCCGTTGCGGAAAGGGACGTGGACGGGACTGCTCCGAAAGCAAGGACCAGCCTCCGGGGCCCTGTCCTGCTCCTAAACATGGCTTTAAACTGTTCTAAAACGTTGCTCTGGCGTTTCGACCACCTCCATCACCCGAGATGACAAGCAATAGCCCACAACTGACCAGCTCGTTCCTTGCTCTCATGCAACAGTCATCTGCTGTGCCCAGCTTAAAATAGAAGTGCTAATGCTTTCCTCAAAGCAAGGTCTTCTGGGCCTTCTGTCATGTTCCCTGCCTCTCTTGCGGCTGCGAGATATTTTTGAACAAAACCCAACGCGGAGCACAAGCCAGCAGCAGGAGCTGTGCCGCGGCGCGAGCCAGGCGTCCTCCGCGCGACGGTGGGTGGGCGCCGCGCCGGCCGGCCCCGGGGGGACGCACAGACACCCCGGGGGGACGCACGGACGCCCCGGGCCGGGGCAGCGACGGCGGCGAGCTGGGCACGGGGGCACCGGCTCCCTCCCCGCACGGAGATGGGCTCCATCCTTCCTCCCCGCTCCCCGCAGCGACCGGAGGCTGAGGAAACTTCCCAGATGGTGCCAAACTGCTGGAAGCGCGGGGCGGAGCGCGACGCACCCACCCACGGACGCCTCCCACCCTCCGCACGCCAGCGCCGCCGCACCGAAGCCCCCTCCCGCGCCTGCCCTTGAAAAGCCTGGGCCAGGCGCCCGTGCTCCACGTTCTGCTCCGATTGCTTCGTTAACTCGGTGCAGAAATCCGAGCTGCTAATCAGATGGAAAGTCTCCATCCCATAATAAACAGAATGAACTATTTATAAACCTGAAAACGTCTTTATTATTATTATTTTCCCCCAGAAAAAAAAATCTTGCACAATACTGTTAAATACACCCCACCAAGGACTCGCAGGTCTGCAGCGCTGGTATCGCTTCCCCAGGCAGTGCCCAGTGGAACAGATGGCAGTGTGGGCGTTAGGTACCAGCCTCCTGGCAATCTGAACATCTGTTACCGTTAGAAAATGCTAATTGCCATCAATCAGGACAGCACCTACCCACATTTACATGCAAGCACAAAAAAATTACGTCTAAATTTCTCCGAGTACAACACTTGCTGCATGTTAAGTAACTGGAGCTGCTCAGATGCTGCAGCCTGCCTGGCACAGGCGGCTGCTCGCGGTGCACCACAGCCGAGCGCCCGGCTCCTCTCCGGCCTTCCCGCCGCGCGCAGCGCGAGGGGCCGGGCGCAACGGGGCCCTTCCTCCCCCTCGCTCGCGCAGGAGAGCTCCGGGCTCCCTGCGGCCCGCGCCGGACGCGGGTCCGGCCCCGGGGCGACTGCAGCCGTCCCTGTGTCCGAGGCAGCTGCCTTGCTCTCCCGGGAGCATTGCGCAGCTACAGGGCACCCGCGAGGAAGGCAGTTCCCACCCCTCTGCTGCAGTGTTTGCACCCTTCTCTTCCTGAGCGCTTCTCCCAGCTCACCCCAGGCACCCCAGACACGCAGCAGTAGCGTTTTCACAATTCTGCTCTCTCTGACCACTTGCCCCGCGTGCCTGAGACACGCTCAGAGGCAGCAGTGCACCTTCCCCACCTCCTTTGCCAGCAGTCACATTTTTTCCAAAGCAGCTTTGCAGTGCCCAGGGCCGCTGCCGCGAGCGCTGCGCTGGCTGGACGCCGGCCGGCCGCTGACAGCGACGTCCCGTTCGCCTCGTGCCGGAGTGCAGGACCCTCGGGCAAGGGAGCCTCGCGCTGCGGGCTCCGCACGTCGCGCAGCACCTCATTACTTGCGAGCGAGCAACGACTCTAAGCAGTTTTAGGCCACCCAGTGCTGAGCAGCTGCTTCTGAAGATCTGCTAGATCCCTGCACACCTTCTGCTAAGCCTCTTCAGTCTCGACCTGCACTACTTCTTATTATTCCAGGTCTAAAATTTTGCATAACAGGAGCTGCCAACTGCACACAAGTCTCCTGGAAACAGGGGCCAGCTGCACCGGCCGCTCGCTTTTCGCTATACACGACACCACGACGAACGCCTTGAATTCATCCGAGTTACCTTGGCCCTGGCTGCTCCTCCTGGTCCACTTTGCAGGAACACGAGACGCTCTCCATCCCCAGAGAGCGCATGAACAGACGAGAACAAAAATAGCTCCAGCATGGTTTATCTGATGACGTTACAGGAATTATACAGAAAGGTTTGGAGAAGCCCATCCTGCCATAAAGCCGTGGGCAACCTCCTCCTTGCCTCCCTCTTTTAGCAGGCACAGAATAATACCTCTATCTCCTCCTTATAGCTCCTCTTATGCTGGTACTTAATATTCCCAGCTTCAAAACAGCCTCTTACAGCTTAGTGGGACACACTCCCCGGCTCCCGAGTCTCCCAAAACTGCGGGGGGTTGCACGCTCCAAAAGAGCATCGGAACCACTGCGTCACCTGGGCTTTATCTGGAGCACCTGGGCTCAGAGCGAACCTCGAGCACCGGCCACCGAAAGGGCAATTTCTGTGCCAGGCAGCAAAGGCACAAGGCTCGGACTGCAAACTCAGCAACGAAGCTGAAAAGCAGGAAAACCAGAAGCGGCGGCGTGAGGGGATCCCCGAGACAGAGCTCCCGGCCCAGCGGCCCCGCGGGAGGCTCCGACACCCGGTGCCGGCAGCGCGGCTCGGCCCCCGGCACCGCCCGGGGCACCGCCACCCCCTCGCCGCGGGGGCTGCCGCCGAACGCCAGCCGCGCTCCCCGGCGTGCTCCAAAGCTCCCTCTGCCTTTTTTAATTTAGGACACCTCGTTTGCATACTTAGGCTTATCCAGGAATGACTCTTCGCTGACATGCAAAAAGTGCTGTGTTTTACCCGCATTTAAGTCTTTTCTCTTAGACTTGAAGTTCTAGATCTTATCCGGGGACCACCAACCTCCCCGACGAACACAAAACCCCCTCCCTCCAAAACCCTCCAACGCCAGCAGGTCTTTTGCCCCAGCGACACCTCGACCAGGTCACACCTCCTCCAGAAGCCCCTTCCTTCGGCTTCTGGAGAAAGCCCAGGCCGACCCCGAGGCTCTCCCGCAGGGAGGAGGGCAGCGAGGAAGAGGGAATCTCACCGCTCAAGCAAAGGGGGCACAGGATTTCGGAGTTGCCGGGACCACCTCATCACACACGCACCATCTCGCTCTTCACACGACTCAGGGGCGCGGGGAGAGGTGGGTGACGGCTGCACACGTTTAGCTCCCTCCCAGCCGTTGCATCGCGGTGGCTGGTCCCCGGCTCCGTCCCCTGCTCGCCCCACGGCCCGCCCCGGCGCTGGCTTCCCGACAAGCTCCCGCTGGCGCGAGCAGGTTGCAACACCGCTGCTCGCTCCCGCGGCTCCGACCATTACTCAGCAGCCGGGGGAACCACTCGGAGCTGCAAGGTCACTCAAAAACACCATCTGTCCAAGCACCGCCTGCCGCGCCCCGAGAGCGGGAGCGGAATTATTCCGGGAGGCCACCGCTATAAACACGGATGCTCCAGGCAGGCAAACGCTGCCCGAGGGGGCCGGGATAAAACGCATCCGCAGGAGCCGGCGATCTGCTTGCAGACGCTGCTTCTCTGCTCCCAAGCGCCGCAGCGAGGAAGCTGTCTCTGCCGGGGCAGCTGCCCCCCCCAGGCGCCGTGCCCCCCCCAGGTGTCGTGCCCCCGCGCACGTCCCGGCTGCTCGCGGCCCCCCGCGCTCCCAGCAAGGCTCCGGGGTGCTGCGAGACCACTTCCATATGGGATCAGCCAGCGGAGCTGCCAGCTCCCGGCTCCAGCGCTTGCCGCTACATCTGGAAACTCTTCTCACCCTTAATTGTTCTTAATGCTTTAACACGCGCAGTGACTAATAAGACACTAATTGGGCGGCGTTAGCAGCGAGAGAGGCGCGGGGAGCACGGCTGGCAGTGCCCTCCGCGCCGAGCGGCTCCTCTCCCGCCCTCGGGCTGCGAGCAGAGAGAAATCCCTGGTCCCGCTGGCCTTTCCCGACGCAGTGGGCACAGCCCGCCTCGCAGAAGCACGGTGCAGTCGGCACCTTCCCCATCGCCGCCGCGCAGCCTCGTGCAGCGCAGCCGGGACCCGCGCCGCGCGGGACGTCCCCAGGCTCTCGGCGGGGCCGGCACGGGCTCCCCGGCTGAGGCCACGAAACAGCCAGCTTTGGGCCATCCCGAGCCGCAGCCTCTCACGCACGAAGCACCGCTGCAGACGGGCAACCCTCGCCCGCAGCACGGCCTCCCCACCGCTCCCCGCCGGCTCGCGGGAAGCCCGGGAAGTCCCGGGACTCCCGGCATCCCGGGAAGCGCCGGTCCCGACCGCGGCGGACGCGGGCATCGCTGCTGCTGTGCCACCACGGGCTCCCGTTTAACATCTTTCATGTCAAGCAGACACAAGAAGACAAGTGATGAACGGGCACGGGGAATGCAGTCCTTCCCGGATGATTTATGGGCAGCAGCTTGTTGCTGCTGGGGAGCCGGGGGAGAGGACATTTGTTGCAGTAAAGTGCTTCGGGGTGGGGGGAGCCTTCGTGCCGGCGTCACAAAGTCAGCACAACGACGGCGCTTGCAGCATCCGCCCCGGCGTCGGGCTCTTCCCGCGCTCGGCTGAGCCGCTCCCACGGAGCAGCCCCCAGCCCTGCAGCGGCGGCTCCGGCAGGACCGGGATGCTCCCGTCGCCGGCAACAGTGAGCTCCGGGCGCTCCCGACGGCTGCCGGCCCCGGGAAGAGGCGGCCGCTCCGGCTGCTGGTGCGCCGGACCCGGAGCGCGCCGCGCTTGCTGGAGCTGCTCTACAGCAGGAAATAGGCACAAATCTTGTTACACACCGGCTAAGCCTCCCTGGGCATGTTTTCTATAAATCTCCTGGAATTTATGATATGATAACTAGCCTGGAAAAGCCAAATTAAATCCACAGCCAAGAAACTGACTTTCAAGTATGACCCAATTTGCCTGCTCGGAGGGGAGGGAGGGAGAGGGGAGTCCCGGTGCCAGCTGCTCCCGCGCTGACCTCCCTCCGCAGCCGCGCGCCGCCGGCCTCCTCCTCGCCGGGGACTTGGGGACGGAGGCACGCAGCCTTTCATGTCTAAGCGGATCTCGCACTCCCACTCGCCGGAACAAAAGCGCCTCGGGGGCTCCCCTTTCAGATGTTCCTCCACTGCTCATCTTCAAGCCTTCCTTTAAGGAGCGCTTTCCTCCCGGGGAGGGCTCCGTCGGGTTTGAGGATGACAGGGAGCGCATTCGCAGGGCTAAGCAACCGTGCGCTCACTCCTTGATCCAGGCTTCTCCCCCCACCATTAAACCAAGCTCTGTGCAAAGCACTGGCACCTCTGTTTGAAGTTCACGGCTTGCAACCCAACGCCTTCTTGCGAGGCAACAGCAAGACAGACGGCCCTGGGTGAGGGAAGGTCTAAAGGCAGAGCGAAAAGCAGCGAGGAGGAAGCCTGGGCGGGGAGGAGGCTCGGTGGCCTGCGTACGCGCGAGCCCCACGTCTCTCCGAGGAGCCCAGAGCAGGGTCCCGGGCGGCCTCGGGCACTGGCTTCTCCCACACGGCAGCGAAGGCCGTATCCACACGCCAGGAAACTCGCACTTCCCTGAGCCGGGATCCTCCTGCAAACTCCCGGCAGAGCACAGGCGCGGATGGGCTTTACTGCCAGGCTGCTAAGCCAGACCAGCGGCACGTTCCCCCCTGAGCTTGATTTTGTTCAGCTACAAGCAGAGACTGAGCTAAGCCAGGCCTTGTTTCTGCTGGTTTGCCTCCTACATCCAAAAGAGACCAGTTCTTGCCGTGCGGATGCATCTGTGAGCGCCCTCGGACAACCCAAGCACTCACGAAGCGCCTTCCCGGGGGCTGCAGCTCCCCGTGGGCAAGGGCTGGAGACGCGGCAGGGACGTCCAGGGACGGGAAGGGGAGGGAAGCTGCTCATCACAGAACGGTCGGGGTCGGCAGGGACCCCTGGAGACCACCTAGTCCAGCCCCCTGCTCAGGCAGGGTCACCCGGAGCACGTTGCCCAGGATCGCGTCCACGTGGCTTCTGAGCATCTCCAAGGACGGAGACTCCACAGCCTCTCTGGCTAACCACGGGCACTGCCATAACCACGAGAGCGGCAACACCTGCGCATCGCCCCGGCTTGCCGGACCAGACAAACTTGATCTCTGAACTACTCAGGAATAAAATTAGCCGTTTCAGTTTGGCTTGGAGCTGCTTCCAACCCCCCAGCCACAGAGCAGCACGACCCCCCAGCCGAAAGCTGTCAGCGCACAGGACCGCAGGAGAAGCGCCTTCGGGTCCCGCTCCGGACCAGGGGGCAGCTGGGGGCCCGGCGCCGCCGGGGGCAGCCCTGGACGGCCCCCCCGGCACGGGGGGCTGCAGCCGGCCCCGCGGGGCTTTGCAGGGGGCCGGGCCGGCGGCGAGGGCGGCGAGGCTGAGCGGCCCGCGGCGCCGGCAGCCCCGGGTGCGGGCTGCTGCTCTGGAACGACGTGCACCGGCAGAGCGCGGCGTGGGAAGCTTGCATAATAGTGCCAGCCCACACGACGCCTGCTCCTACCCGGCATGATCAGACCCTCGCTTTCATGAGCAATAACATCCACCCAAAGTTTTCTAAAAGACAAAAAAAGCTTCAAGGTGATACGCAGAGCTCGGCTTCCTTTGCTGCCTTCAAGCTGATTAATGCAGCTGGGGAAATACATCTGCACTGCCTCTTCACAGAGGCAAGGCTTCTCTTTAATCCTTCTCTCCGGACGACCTCTGCCCCCAGCGGAGGGATGAGGATTCTCAAAATCTCCGTCCGTATTTTATGGTTTCAGAGCATGCACTCGGGACCGGCAGCAGAACAGAGAAACGCGCACGCAGCGAGCAGCCGCCGCCCGCAGAGCCGCGCGAGGAGGTGGCCGCGGGACGGAGGAGGTGGCCGTGGGATGGAGGAGACGGCCGCGGGACGGAGGAGACGGCTGCGGGATGAGTGGGGCCGGGCATTGCCCACGGGCACCGGGTGCTCCCCGGGGCCGCCCTGCCTGGCCCCGGGCAGAGGCATCTTGGTGCTGCTGCGAGCGCAGGTGGCTGCTCGGGCTGCAGCCGCTGCCGGTGCAAAGCACCCCAGGGAGCAGTGCGGAGCGCGGCCACTACGCCAGGCACGGCCCTTGCAAAGCAAAAGCTTGAATTTCTGCCCAAACACGGTCCCCACGCTCCCTCCCTCCCTCCCGCGCTGCGGAGCGGGGGGCACCTACCTGGGCGGCGGCGAGGGGGCTCCGGTGCCGCGGGGCGCTGCCCGTCGCGGAGGCTCACGCCCGTCGCTGACCCTTGGCGCCGGAGCCAGGAGCCGTCGGGGCCTCGCAGCAGCCGCTCCTCAACCTGCAAGAGAGAGGCAGAGTCCCCAGTCTCGCTCCGCGCGGGCACCGTCGCGAGCACCGGGGGAGCAAGCGGGGACGCTCGCGGCTTCCAGGCGGCAGGGCTCGGAGTCGCGCACCGCTTGGCCCGCTCTGGGTTTTAACAGCGCAGTCGGTCCACGGCGAGGAGACGGCTCGGGGCTCTGCCCACTGCCTGGCGAGCAGCCCCCCGGCCCCGCGCCCCGAGCAGAGCCCGCGGCCGAGAGCGCGATGCTGGGGCGGATCCTGCCCCGGGACGAGCACGAGCCCCGTCTGGGCAGAGCGCCCGCGGCGGCGATGCTCCTTCCGAGGAAAAACGCCCCTTCGGACGCACCGCTCTCCCTCCGCAGGCTCCCGGGAGGCGAACCGCAGCCCCGCATCGCTGCTTTGCTTCTCCACGACCCGGGTTGAACGGAGGATAATTTAACAGCTTGTCCCCTGTTGTAATGGGACTTTTTCCCTCACTCCACCCTGGGAAGACCATCAATCACGGGGCTGAATGGAAAACATCCCCCCGGCACCCTGGGCCCGGCGGCCCCCCCGCGCCCGTGAGTTATGGAGGCTGCACCGCGCCGCGGCCGGGCTTGGCGCTCCGGCTCCGCGCCGCGGGCGAGATTTATCCCCTCGGCGGAATAGGGGGCAGAGGCCGGGAGATAAGTCACAGCAGAGCTGCAGGAGCGTCTCTCAAGGTCCTCCAAGGTTGGCTCATTAAAAAGCAAGGAGAAGAGGGAAAAAAAATGCCCGCAGTGGTGTGGCTGGCAAATAACCCTCCTGCTTGCGAATCGGCCGAAAAACAGAAGGGAAGCGGAAGGGAGCCGGAGCGCCCGGGACGGGATCTGCAGGACCCCCGCTCGGCCCCTCCTCGGGCGCTGCCCCGTCCCGCCGCGCCGCCGGGAAGGGGCGAGGGAGCATCGCCGCAGCGCCCGGCCCCGGATGCCCCTCGGGGAACATGTCACGGAAAACTCACGAAGCAGAGGGACCCAACGGGTGCGGGAGCTCCCCAGCCCACCCCAGCTTGCTGGAATTCCCCCTGCACCTAATTACACCCGCTCGTTAGGCTCCGCTCCTGATTAGCACGCGCAGCGACAGCACAGCTCAACACAACTTTACGCTCCAGAGCCCCCCCCGGCCCCCTCCATCGGAGTCACCTCTAAAGTCAATCTGTCACAGCCCAATTTTCCAATCCGCCCAGCACAGAAACCCACTGGCTGTTCGCTCTCGAATTAAGCTGCCTCTGCAGCTCCTCTTCTCCTTCTTCGATTATTTTTATGTTACCAGAAACCGAAACGGAGCGCAGGGTTAAACGGGGATTCAGACGTTCAGGTTTCCAAGAGGACGGGGTTTTTTAATCACACACATCTCCTCTCCCCCCACATCTGACACAGCCGCTGTTAATCACCGTGAAAACCGCTCCACGGGCCGGGCCGGGAGCCGCGGGCGCTGTGCCGGGCAGGGCGGCAGCGGGAAGGAGACCCGGCGGAGCGAGTGCCGGCGAAGCCCCCGGGAGCGGCGAGGGGGGATTCCCGAGGCAGGAGCAACGCGGGACCGCGGCCGGGAGCCGGAGCTGGCGGAAACGCAGGGCCTCTGCTGGAGAGGGCAGCTGGCGGCCAGGACGATGCCCACGCGCTGCCGAAGCAAGCACCGGGCCCCTGGGAAAGCTGCAGCCAGAGAGCTGGGCAGCTCTCGGGGACGCGGCCCGGAGCGGGAGATGCTCCGAGCGAGGCGCTTTGCAAGGTGGGGGCTGCCCGGCCCCAGCGCTCGGAGCCCTGTGGCTTCGGCCCCTCCTGCACGGGGCTCTGCAAAGCAGCTCTGCGTCGCTGGGGCTGGATTTTGAAAGCCAGGAAAAAACATTACAGTCATCGCTTCTGATCTCCTGCATCGTATAGAGCAGAGAACTTCACCCGGGAGTCTCGGCGTGAGGCCACGACTCCTGCCCAAGCCACAGCATCGTGCTCAAAACGCTTCCCGCCGGGGCTGCAGCGATGGCGAAGCCGCTCCCTCCACATCCCAGCCCAGCCCGGGGCGGCACCAGAGGTGGTAACGCTGCGCACTTCCCCCCAGCACCTCATTTCTAAAGCGAATTGGTTTGGCTGCAGCTTCCATCCCTGCGCTGTCCTCTTGCCACGACCGAAAGCCCCAACGCGTGCCGTTAACTCGGGACACAGTAAACGGCAAACCCGCAGCATCCCTGAAACAAAACCAAACACGGTCACCGGCATCGCCCGTTTGGAAAGCAAACCCGCGCGTGCAGGGAGACAGCGCTGGCCCGGGGCACCCGGCACCCCGGGGCGGACGGGACCCAGCAAGCGAGCGTCTCCGTCCCGCAGCACGGCCCGTTTCCCCAAAACCTCCCCCGCGCCCCCAGAAACCAGTCCGGTCCCGGGAGGGGGGTGCAAATACGGCAGACTGCAAGCGCATTACTGGTCCCCGGGGTGCATCTCCCTCTACAAGCCACTGAGCTTTTACTACACAATAAAACACCGTGATTAGATCTACAAACCAGGCCCTGGAAGGCTGAGAGGTTTTATCAAAGCCAGCAGGACCCCAGGGAGGAGACGGGAGATAAGGGGAGCCGCCGGCAGCGCTCGCAGTCCCCAGCCCAGCCGCAGGCGCCGGTGGCCGCGGGGGCCCCCGCTCTTCTCCTCCCTCCTGCCGGTGCCCGAGCTCCGTTCAGGGCGTCCCGCGCGGCGCTGCCGCAGCTGCACCGTGCACGGTGCTCGGGAGAGGCAAACCGGGAGATTTGCAAACCGGGTTTCACTGCAGCGACGGCGTCGCTGAAACGAGTCTCCTTTCGGGCCGGGGAGGCAGCGGTGGGGATGGCGGTGAAGGCGCACACAGGCCGCGTTCCCCTTTGCACCGAGGCGAGCGGGGACCCTTCCAGCAGGAAACGCGCTCAAGCGGCAGCGCCAGCCTGGGCAGCCCAAGATACGGGCGCCGGCTCCAGCCAAGAGCAGGAGCTGTTTCCACTCATCTGCGCCGTGCCTGGTACCCGCGCGGCAGGACACAGCAGCGGTAACAGGACTTTGATGCTGAGCAGGAGATGTTTCTCCCCGAGCCTCTTACGTCACACCTGGAGGTATCCGTGACCGCAAAGGTGACACGGAGGAAGGCTGAAGAGTTTGAACTCTCACGCCGAGGGAGCAGCCGCTCGTTTAGCTGCAAAATAGCAGAAATAAAGCACTCTGATATGAGCTACGCACCTCGCGTCCCTGCTGTGCCCTGGCCCTGGGAAGAGGAGGGAGGAGAGCGCAGCCCCGCAGCCGTCCTCACCGCCCCAGGACCCGCTGCACCGCTGCACCAGTCCCTGCCCGGGGGGACCCCGAGGCCAGGGGGACCCCGAGGCCGGGGGCACCTGCTCGGGAGCGCGGGCAGCTTTCCCGGCTTCCCCGGGCTGCGCCGGAGGCCGGCAGCCAGCAGCACAGGGCTGTGGCACCTCCGCAGCGAAGCCCCCGGGCCGCGCTGCCAGCGGCATCCCAACGCCGGAGCTCGCCCACACGCAGCGGGAGCGTCGGCACGGCGCAGGGTTCGGGCGGCTGCGAGCGCTCGCGGCTGCCTCGGGGAAAGGGGAGGAACATCCGTCAACTCCACGCTCTGCCCCCCCGGAGCGAGCCGCGGGGTCCCACGCGTCCTCGCGGCCCCAGCTGGAAACGTCGCTGCCTGCACAGACAGCAGCGAAGTGCAGGGAAATGCGGGGGTGACGTGCTGGCCGCGCTCACAAAGTTTCTTTCCAGTTTTTGCAATTAAGAACTTCAACCTTTGTTTTATCATTTGTTCCCTCACGTGAGTGCTGTGACTGAAGCATTTGGGATGTTTCTCCACCTCCGGAGGTGACAAAAACGTGGGCGCAGCCAGAGCTTTGGGGTGCCTGCTCCCCACCAGGGAAAAGTCGGGGAAGCCCAAGGGCTGGGACACGTTTCCCCGCAAGCCTAAGAGCTGGTTTGGAGGCATCGCCCCAGCGGACATCGGCCACTGCTGGGCACCAGCGGCTGCAGCCGGCTGCGGATCTGCACCGCGGGAAAGGGGTCCGTGCTGCGGGAAAGAGGTCCGTGCTGCGGGAAAGGGATCCGCACACCGGGAAAGGGGTCCGCACACCGGTGCCCGCTGCAGCTCCCGCGCGGCTGCCCTGCAGCACCTGCACGCAGCAAAGCAGCGTCGCTCTGCGGGAGAGGAAAAGCAGCGGCACCTCGGAGGCGCCGCGGACGCCCTCGTGCACGCCGGCACGGCGGGACCTCGCGCGGGTGGCACAGCCGGAGGGTGCCCAGGACCGGGCCGTTGCGGGGAGGGAGCGAGCGCGGGCAGTGCCGGCCGCGGGGGGAGGTTATGGATGCCAAGACGACTCTTGCAGCCTATTTTTCTGCACAAATGCATTAAGTATTCTGCACAGCACTTTTGCTGTAAATCACTTCCTATTCAGGCTCACTGCTGAGGGTCTCTGAAGGTCGATTTTCCATGGTTATGACAACAAAAACTAAAATTGGGTCAAACCTGAAAGGTATTATCTTCCTCCAAGCTGCTAAATGCACAATAGTAATGAGGTTGGTTAAGCAATTCACCCACAGACTGCATTATTTGCTCTGAAGATGTATTAACCAGTTAAATGAGCGTGATAAGGCAGCTCTGCTGATTTCTCTCACCCGCCGCACCGAAGATCTGAGGGCCGGGGTCTCAGCATCCCGGCTAACAGCCGAGCCCGCAGCGGGCGACAGAGGCGAGCGGCACGCCGTGCCGGCCCGGCCCCGTCCCGCCTGACCCGCGCTGACCCGAGGGGAACTACAAAGGCAGCCGGCAGCTGAAAGCTATTGAAAAAATCATTATATCTCCTCCTCCCCTTTCCTTTTCTTATTCTCGAACGCTCTCCCCCGCCCCGGCCCCACTGGACCCCCCAGGCAGCAGCGAGGCAGGAGAAGCTTGTGCGGAGCTGCAGCCCGCAGCGCAGCGGGGTTTATCCGCAGGGAACGTGCTCCAGCCCCGTCGCCCCGACCGGCAGCATCACCACCAACCTGCCCGCTGCACGGCACCGCTCATCGCTCATCACCCGAGGAGCATCCCGGCTGGTATCCGACGGGTGCTGGAAGCAGCCTGTGCCTGTGCCAGAGCTATCTATAAACACCATAGCGGCCTCCTTCAGCTGGCGGATAAGGGGCGGCTTGGAAGGAAGCTCTTGGGAAAGGGCTGTCCGAGGGGACCATCCCGGGAAGCACCACCACGGGAGAGCCGTGACGGCTCTGGATGCAAGCAACATTTGTTTTTACAGGATTTCTGCTGTTTTCCCCAAAACAAACATCCATTAATGTAAATATAACTGATGTAAACAAGCATGACCCTAAAATCCATGTGCAGCTGTATGCGATGGGGGAGAAGGAGGGAGGGAGCAGAAACACTTTAATTAATCCCTAAAATGAATGACATGGAAAAACTCTAACTGTAACAGAAAGCGTCTGTCGCTGCTAGGGAAGGAGCTGCCCAGGCCGGAGGGATGCCTCCGCGTCCCGCCCCGGGTGCCGGGTAGGCACCCGCCGTCCCCAGGCGCGAGGCTGCAGGGAGCCGCGCCACATCCACGCCGCCCGCGCGGACCCGGCACCCGGGGATGGGTCTGAGCCTGGCTCCCGCGCACATCCCACGTGCGGGGCGGCTGCAGCCCCGAAGCGCGAAGCCGGGAGCGAGCCGGTGTTTCTGCCTGCCTTGCTGCCGGATCCCGACTCCTCTCGCTGTGCTCTGGCAGGAGGCTGATCAAATTACGCCTTGATTCGCGTATCGATCTCCAGCCAGACAGGAGAGGCAGCTCAGCTCTCCTGGAAGCTGGCTGCCCACAGCCCATTACCCCACCGTCCTGCTGGGGCAATTACCTGGTGCAATTTCAAGGCGTTTGCATCGAAAGGGGCCCAGCAGCGCAGAGGCTTTCAAGGACCGTGGAAGCCGAGTCCACCCACTCTCCGCCAGACAGGCACTTGAGCTAATTTTCACAGTACTCTCCTTGAACAGCTGCTGAAGAGCAAGGGGCTGGGGTAGACGCCAGGGCTAGGAGGACAGAGAAGGAAAAAGAGCCAGAAAAACAAAGAGTAAGAAAAGGCGACAGTGAGCCTGTTTGAGACAGAAATTCCTCCTCTTAATCAACCTTCCCCAGGAAGACGCTCCAGCCATGTTTCTTAACCCGGCAGAAGGAGGACAACGGAGCGGGAGCATCCAGCTGCTGACACCGTGACGTGAGGGATGCTGCAGGGATCAGGGCAGTGCCCATCCCGAGCTGCCCAAGCGCACCAGGCTCCTTCCCCAAACCAGAAAGCAGCAAGGGTTTTCGGGGGAGCCGAGGAGGCGCATCCGTCTAACCGCCACACGCAGCCCGAAACAGCGAGCTCAGCCTGCCACATCAGATGATCGAGAGACCGCTGGAGATGGCAGCAGGCTCCAACCACCCGCGAGAGGGACCTAGACAACAGCCAGGGAGCACAGCGAAAGCACGGAGAAAACCTTTATTTTTCTCTCCTGGTGATCCAGCTGGCGGTTTGCCAGGAGGAAGGAGCTGCATGGAGAAGTGCCAGCGCTTTCTAACACAGGAGGATGTAGGTATCCCTTCAAAGTGGGATGCTTGTCAACAGAAGCTCTGGGAACAATGCTGCGACCTCCAAGAACGACCCCTCAGGTGACGTTTTGAGCAACACTGCTGAAAGGTGGCCGAAAGGTACCTTAAGGGTGAAAAGGGCAAGAGACCACAGACCAGACCTGGGGAGCTCTAAGAAAGGAGGAAAAGGTGGATTGGGTCAATCAAAGAGGCATCAACAGATCTGCACAGCCTAAATGGACTGCAGTGGTCCAGGCAGTGGTTTCTTCTAGCCAGGCCTTCCTCACAAACATTCAACGCACCAGGCGGTTTGCTGGAGAGGAGATCTGAAGTCAACACGCAAAGAAAGGTGGATAAACATGGAAAGCTAACTTTGGTGCTCTTGCCCATTTAAGATGTCGGCTCAGGACATCCTCTTTGGAGAAGAGCAGAGAGGGCAAGACCAAGCGGGAACGTGGCCTGAAGAGAAGCAGCTAGGAGCAGGGGCAGCCGAGGAGGCCCTAGAGACACATGGTGAGACTGGGGCACGTGGTGCCCGGGACCACGCAAGACCACCCAGTCCGTCATGTCAGTGCCGGGGCCTTCTGGCAGAGGGGCAGAAGGCACCACAGGACCAGAGCACCACAGGACCAGAGCACCACTGCACAGAGGATTCAGAAAGCAAAAGTGTCAAGAAAAGATAAGGGAGACCTGTCTTTGCCTCTGCTGGGTTTTGGACGGACACGACTCCTGGGAGAGCTGCTCCCGGGATGAGCGCGGTGGGCAGCATTGGCCACCTTTGCTGCCCAGATGTGCCGACCGTCCCGGCCGGGGCGAGGAGGGAGAGGAGGGAGCAACCACACCTGAAGCTGAGGAGAAACCGCAGCAAGTCGCCCAGAGGATCTGACCGAGCCCCCTGCAAACCCGCCGCCGTGCCCTCCCTTGCCATCTCCACAGACCGATCCTCGTGCCCTTGGTCTCCACACCGAGGGACTCAGAGACCGCATTGCACCACTCTGTCCTTGCAAGAAGATGCGGGAGGACCGAAACTCTCCCAGCGTTGCCTTCTGCAGCGGGAAGGCAGCAGAGTGAGGAAGGCAGGTTAGTATTCAGGAGGGCACTGCTCTCCCGTTTAAATGCGCTGAGCCCAGGCAATCCTCTAAGAGGTCTCGCGTTCATTCCGGATTCAGGTGGCCTGCCTGCCCACCGAGGAACGGCCGCTGCCCGGCCCTCCCCTGCCCGCCGCGGCAGACACACCTGTCTCTCAAGGTGACACCTTGGATGCTCAGGGAGGTATTCATTAGATCCTCCCCGCTCCTCCTCCTCTTATTAGATCTTAAACTCTTTCCCTCACCACCTGCCACTCACCAGTCATATTTTAGAGAAGGAAGTGACAGCTTCCCTTTGATCAGCCCTTAGAAACCCCGTCGGTGTCAGGCACCAGGAAACGAGGGGAATTCATAATTCTGGCTCGAGGTGGACTCTTGACCCCCGCCACCCCACGGGACTGTCACTGAGCTCGGATCTGGCGAGGATGCGGCTCTGACTGCCAGTGACGTTCGTGCTCTGTCCTTCGCCTGCGCGGTGGCTCGGGGTGGGTTTAAGTCACGCCTGCTCCGGACCAGCAAGTTCCTAATGAATCGCCCTTGATCCCACATCCCGGAGAAGGAATCCAGGTGGGTCTCCGCAAGGCACCTCCTCGCAGAGCAACGCTGTGCAGCGTCGTCGCGGCGGGGAAAGGAAGGCGCTCGCCCTGCCCCGCCGGCTCCCTCGGCTTCCCCGGCTCTCCCGCCGGCTCCCTCGCCTGCTGCGCAGCCCCAACGCGACCCAGGCCGGCGGCATCGGCAAAAGGCAGCCCAGCGCCCAAACCGCGGGCGCGCTGCCGGGCTGGGGTCCCCGCTCTGCCTGCCCGGGAGGCCTCCAGGAGAGCCAGCTTGTCCCGGGCACGGTGCGCTGCGCTGGGAAGCACAACCGCCTTCCTCCTGCCCGCGCGAGGCATTCGTGCTTCGAGGCTCTCGGCATGGTGAACGCTGGAGGACGGCCAGGCAGGGCTGCTCTGCTCCCCAGGGCCTGGCTCAGACGCTGCTCCCCGTCGCCCCGCGTGCAGCCCCGCAGCCCTCGAGCCTTCCCCGCAGCCGTCCCCGTGCCGCGCTGCACCGGGGCTGCCGCAGCGCATCCCCTCCCGCCCGGTCCTCCCCTCTGCCCTGTGCGATGCCTCCGGCGATGGGAGGGAGTTAGAAATGCCACAAGAAGCATTTCTCATTTCGAGAAGTCAGATCATCTGAAGATTGGCAAAAATCCAGAGCTGGGAGAGACAAGCCCCAGATTTACGACCGGTGTGGACGAAGGGAAGGAAGAGCTTTAGCGAACCTATTTAAAAACTCGTGGGGAAGCCAACAATGAGAGATGTGAGCGACCAGGCAACACCACCTCTCTGGGTCAAAAACAAAAGCAAAAGGAGAAACAAGCCAAACACCAACTGCAGAGGAGGAGAGGGCTGCAGGGGGACAGCATGCCCAGGAGCCCGGGCAAACGGGACACGCCAGGACAGCGGCCCCCACGCAGAGAGCAGGGACACGGCAGTGCCAGGCATGAGCCGCGGAGCGCCTGCGGCACGCATCCAGCCTCCCTTCTCCTCCTCCTCCTCCAGGGCTCTCTCGCTCCCCCTCTTTGTCATTCCTCTCAGCTCCCGCCTCTGCTCTGTTCTCCTTCAGCTGCTCGCAGCAATAATCCCGGGCACTGACGCCCTGGCAGATTGCTCAGCACCGTCCCCCGCCAGCGCTGACCAGGGTTTTAATGACTCCCCTGCTCGTGGCAGGGGAACCATCCTCACCTCGGCGTGCAGAAAGCAACCCCCCCCCCCCCCCCCCCGCAAAACGTGTGCACCTGATGAGGCCTGGGCTCGCTGCAGGGACGGCGGAGCAGCAGCCACCAGCTCCACGTCGAGCGGGAGGGACGGGCCAGCGGGGACCTCGCCGAGTCCCGCGCCCCGGAGAGAGCAACGCGTGCGGCGGGCCGGGCGGGAGGAGCTGCCCGGGGAGCAGCTCTGCACGAAGGACCCTGGGGTACAAGAGAGACCGAGGTGCTGGAGCGAGTCCAACAACGATGGTCAGAGGCTGGAGCACGCGGCCGAGAGGCCGAGCGAGCTGGGCTCCTCAGCCTGCAGAAGAGGCGGCTCAGAGGCACCTAATTACCGTTTCCAGCAACCTAACGGGGGTGATGGAGAGGACAGAGCCAGGAGAAGCAGCAGGGCGGGAAGCGGAGCTCCATTTGCAGTATCTTATTTCCACACCATATCTTGCCACCCACATCAGCAAACAGATTTCAGAGGCAAGCAGCAATCCCAGAGCAGAAACCACAGCAGCCGCCCATCCAGGGATGAAAAAGCAAAGCCAACGCTAACTCCTAGCGAGTGCATCCAGCTAGCGAGCTCTGTGCCTCCCCCGTGGGATGGCTGCAGGGAGCAGCGAAGCTGCTTGGGGCGGAGGGGTTGATCCCCGCAGCCCTCCAGCCTGGCCTAGCCCTCGCCACGCGGCAGCTGCCGTGCTGCCAGGCTGCAGGGCCCTGCATCCCGTGCGTTAATTAACATTCCACATGTAAAGTTGGGATTGTAATTACTGCAACTGATTAACAGGCCGAAGGTAGCCCGTCTCCGAGGGAGCAGATTAACGGAGGCTCTCTCAAGCTCCCGCTCTCACCTCGGCACCGTCGATGCATTTTAAACAGGGGCCCGATGCCCCCACGGCCGGTGGTTAATGGGCGAGCTGGGCAAGACGGACGTGCCGGTGGCTCCTGCCCCCCGCTCGCCCTCCCCACGCTCATGCCGGCCAGGACGGGGCAGAGGGCCCGGGGCCGTCGGAGCAGAGGCGAGCGGCGGGGCAGGGAGCCAGGCGGCTGCACGGGGCGGCGGGGGCCGGGGGGCCTCTGCAGAGCAGCGCTGCCCCACGTCCTCCGCCCCACACCGCCGGCACAGCTTCGCCTTGCAGCGGGCCGGGGGGGCCGGTGGTCCGCTGTGCCCCAGCCCCGCAGCTGCAGCCGGCTGATAACGGCGCCCGGCTCAGCAGATGCTGCGCGGCTGGGGGAGGCCTGGGCATCGCTGGAGGGGGAGAGGCTTTGGCAAGCGCGAGCGCCGGTCCGAAGGGACGACGCGCTGAAGGACGAGCCTGGCGGGAGGCTGCCCGTCCCCCCGTCCCTCCCAGGCAAGGGAAAGTAGGGCACAATTCCCAGGAAGCCGCCAGCTCCAGGTAGGTATTCTGCACGGAGAGGAGAGCATCAACTCGAACCAGCAGACCTGCGACAGGGACCCTCCGGGAGCGGCTCCGCGGCGCGAGGGCGGGCTGGCAGCGCGGCCGCCCATCCCTGCCCGGCTCTGCGCCCACGGCACGCGGGGCGGCTTCCCCGGGGGCTGCCTCGACGGCAGATGCCTGGACGCGGCAGGACACGTGCGGCTCCGGCAAGCCGAGACGCTCCTCGCTCAGTGCTGCGGCATCGACCGGAGCCCCTGCAAAGCCCGGCGGGACACGGGCAGCCCCCGCCCCGCGGAGCTCACCCCTTTCCCAGGAAACATCCCCCAAAATGAGCTATTAAAAAAAATTAAGCAGGCTGAGCCAGCTCCCCTCCCCTCGGCTGCCTGCTCCCCCGGGACACGGTCACCGCCTCGGGCTCCGCAGGGCCCCGGTGCTGGGGGGAGCGCGCCCTCGCCTCCCGCCCCACGGGCTGCTCCCGCCCCACGGCAGCGGAGGAGCCCGCGCTGGGAGAGCCCGGCTCCTCGCCTGCTCCCGCTCTCTCCGCCAGCGCGGCTCTCGCGCTCCCAGCCCCGCGGGTGGATTCCTCCCCCGGGACTTCGCAGCCTTTCCCGCAGCAGCTCGGCGCCGGGTCTCTGCTGCGGGTTGCGGGGCCGAGCGGAGACGACAAGCAGGGACGGGCCAGGGCTCGGCGCCCGCTGCGACGCCCCAGCCGCGACGCCAGCACAGCCAAGCAGAGGCCTCGGGCTGCACCGCTGCACTTTCCAGATGCAAAAACGCATGGAAACTCCCTGCTCCCGAAGGCGCCCTTCCCTGGCGCGCTCCTTCCCGACATGCCCGGGGCCGTCCCCAGCTCCGGAGCCCCCCGGGCCGCTCGCCCGCGGCGCGGCCTCACCGCGTATCGATCCGCGAAGCGCAAGGGGAGCCGCCGGTCGCGAGAGCCCAGCGAGGCTCCAATAATTACGAGGAGATAAGGCTATCAGCTGTAATTAAACACTATCCACAGGCAGGCCGCGCGGCTGCGGAGACTTGCTTCCCTTCTTTTCCCCAAGACTGCAAAATAAATTATCCTGCAAAGTTAGCAGAGGCTGAGCTATGGAAACAATTAAACAAAAATTAAATCTAATTCATTTATACTCCGAGCACAAAGTGGATAATGTGGGGGTTTTCTTCACTCTCCTTCTTTGCCTTGGTGTTACAGAGGACTATTATGGGAAATTAATCACGGGGAAAAGCAATGAACGTGATCTATCGCTCTTTAGAAGTGCACTGTAGTGATTATATAAAAATCTATTAGAGAGGCCAGGAAATTTAAGAGCGACACCATTTAAAAGGAAAAAGGAGACAGAGCTAGAGGCGAAGGCGATCGATTTCTGAACGAATGGATCCTCGGGAGCGGGAGCGGGAGGAGGTCGGGACTCGGCCTCTGCAGGCGCAGGCGGGCCGTGCCCGGGGCCGGCTCCGGAGGTGCCAGGGGCACCATCCACGCGCTCCGTCCTCCGCTGCCCAGCGCCTGGCCCGTCTCCCCCGGACCGCAGCGACTGCGGGGAGCTGCTGCCGCGGGGCACGAGGATGCCCCAGGGCACGAGGATGCCCCGGGAGGAGGGATCGGCACCGGTGCACGGCACGGCGGTGCCGGCGGGGACAGAGCTGCCGGGGCGTCAGCATCGCCCGTGCTTGGCGCGGAGCAGAGCTCACACCCGCCTTCGGGGCCGGCACGCTGCAGGTGCCCGACGCCAGCCCTGGAGCACGCGCGTGGCCATTTAAAAGCCACCATAAAACCTTCGTCCAGGCAGATGCCACTGTAAATCCCGGCCCGCAACAGGTCCGGCCCCGGGCCAGCCCGGCGCTTTAACGGGGCCGTCGATCCGGGGAACCGCGGCGGCGCAGGGAGGACGCGAGCCGTGCTGCCCCCCCGTCCCACCCTCACCCCCGGCTCCCGCGCAGCCACAGCCGCTGTCTGCACGGACGCTAACGCCCGCAGCAGCCTCCGTGCAGGCGTCGGGTTTCCCCGCAGCCCTTTCCCCTTGGGCACCCCTTGCCCTCGGCACCGCGGAGCCGAAGCTCCGGTAAAGCGGAGTCGGCCGCTCGTCCGTAAGCGCCGGTCGGACACGACGCGCCCGCAGGTCTGGCCCCTCCGGGGCCGCTACCCTAGAGCCAATATTTACAAACACTCCGCTTTTGCATTAACATCCACAAATGCCTTTATGCAAATTTAATGGAGGCTTCTCCTCCCTACCAGGCTCATGGAAACAAAAAACAACACGCTCCCTCCAGTGCATCTTTCCAGTGATTTGAAGAAGAAAAAAAAAGTTAAAAAAAAACCTCTTTGATCTCAGCAGCCCGTTTGTTTAGTCCCACGCCGGGATTTAATTGAGAAGGGATGTCCTTGACTAAACGCGGAAACGTCCTCGCTCCCCGGGAAGTTGCTTCAAGTTGTAAAATCCACAGTACGAGGTTTCCACCCGTCCAGCGAGATTCTGGGACGACCCAGCCCGAGGTCCGCGGCTGCGAGGTGGCCACCCTGCCCGGGGGGGTCACAGCCCACCGCGATGCAAGCGGGGTCCCACGCCACGGAGCCGGGTGCGGAGGGCATCGAGTCCCGGGGGAGGTGCTCTCCCAGGGTGGCTGCTTCACTGCCGACCCCAGTTTGGGGCTGGTCCCCCCAGCCCCCAAGCCAGGACTTGCGCCATGCACCGAGTTTGCAACGCGCCAAGTTTGCAACATGCCGAGTTTGCAACGCGCCACGTCTCGGGCTGCTACAGCTGCGGCAGCGAACGCCGCGGCCCCGGCAGCACCACGCAGCAGCTACGTGCAGGTAACGCCAGCCACACCGACAGCCGAGCTGGGACAGACCAGGGGCAGCTTTTCAGTCAGTGGTCCCGGGGGAAAACGGCCCCTAATTGGGAGGGTTTTCTTACAGACAGCGAACGCACCGACCCGGAGGAGCCACGCTGCAAGGGGACGGAGGCGGAGGGGCAGCCCGTCCCCGAGAGCCGGGGCTCCGCCTGGGCTGCCCGCGGGGGCCCTGCCCCAGCGCCCGCCGCGCTTGGCGAGAGGCCGAGCCAAAGCCAGGAGCCTGCACGGAGCAGCCGGCATCCGCCGCCGCCGCGGGCTGCTGCCGGCTCGTTTCCCACGGGAGCGGCCGGCCCGGGCAGCCGAGCAGCCCCCGGCGCAGCACGAGGCTGCGAGCGCAAAGACGCAGCCGGGCTGGGACACGGCCCGGCTCCCCGTCTGCCGGGGGATGCCCCCATGGCCCCCCCGGCCAGGCCTCCAGCCCCCCCGCAGCAGGACGCGGCAGAGCCGGGGAGGGCTCGGCGGGTGCACGGGCGCGGCGGAGGGGTGGGCGCAGCTGCGCCTCGAGGGCCCGCGGGATCCGCGCCGCGTTAGCGCGGGGAGGGCGGGAAGGGAGCGGGAGAGCTCCCAGCTCGCCGGACTCCCTTGGCTGAGCCGCAGCGCCCGGGCCCAAAGGCGAGCTGATTAAAGCAATTAGGATTTTAAATAGCAACCTCGGAGTGGCTCATCAGCGCTGAAGAGGCAGTCAACTGCCGAGTCTGAGGATCCTATTTAGGGATCGCGCTTGGCTGACGATCCGAAGCCAGGCCCAAGGCTCCCGCGCGCGGTGCATCCTCGGCCGCGGCGCCCCGGGGGCAGAGCCAGGGCCGCCCCACACCACCCGCTTCCCTGAGCGCCTCGTTCACCTCCCCTAAAAAAGGCTCCAGGAGGAGAAACGTGGCAGGAATCCAGCGGCGCTTCGCGGGACGCAGCACTGCACGCCGGCAGCTGAACAGCACCTTTTGCTGCAGGTAAAGCACGAAGCGCTTTTTGTCTGCCCGGACTCCGAGTGCGACACGCCAGCGATTCGGGACAGGCTGGTGGGAAATCTATTTTAGTACATAAAAATCTGCAATTGCAAAGGAACCCAGACACAAATACAGATTCAAACAGCAGCACAAACAGCTTGGAAACGCTCTGAACGCTCCCACCTGGCATCCGATTTCTTGCACGTGAGTCTCCTGCTCCCTTGGCTACCTTTCGCACGGGGACAGACACAGCGCCCAGGACACACGGACCCGGGCGGAAGGGGACAGCCGCTCCGAGGGATGGCGGCGTGTCACCGCCCCGAGGGCTGCATCCCCGAGGGCTTCTCCCACCGCGTCTTCCCGGCGCAGGCAGGGCGACCAGCGCGGGGGCAAAAATAAAAACAATTAAAGAGAAGCGGCCAGGAGCGGGGAGAGCGGGTGCCTGCAGCCTGAGCACGAGCCACTTGCCTACTTTCTCGCGAGCTCTGGAGATGCTGTAGGAGGGCACTGGCATAGGCACATTACATTTATTTATAGGCATTTCTGTGGCACTCAATTAAACGCTGCGGTGGAGATATTGCAGCGTGAAGAGTATTTAGAGCCATTTAACACCCCTTAGTCGGCAAAAGCCCATCTGATTCCTGCAGTGAACTGGGAAAGTGCATGTAGCAAGGGCAAGAGCAGGGAAGCCCGCGCTTCCATAACCGAGCGTTGTCTGCGGAGAGCCGGGATCGCCCCGTGCCCCGCTCCCGCTCTGCTGCCGGCAGCCCCCCGGGCGAGGGGCGCGCGGCGGGACGCGGCTGCCCGCAGGAAAGGCCGTTCTGCAGCCGGAGCCAGGCTCCTGCTAGTAACCGCTTCCCAGCACCTCGCCACGGCTCAGCAGTGCGGAGGAAGCCCAAGCTGGCGAATCTCCCGACCTCGGGAGGGCCGTCAGGGGGGGCCAAGCTCGGAGCAGCAGCTGGCAAGCGCCCGTGAAGGGTAGCGCTAATCGCTAATTGCACCGCTGCAAATCTGCCGCCGGCGCTTTCGCCCGCCGAGCTGCCGGCAGCGCGTCCCCGCTCTCCGCTCTCGCCGGAGCGATTTGCCCCCCGTGCGCGGTGCGGAGCTCGACCACCCCCGCCGGCACCAGCGACGGAGGCTGCCGGGGCCGGACCACAGCCGCCGGGACACGCGTTCCCGCGGCCTCTTCCGCGTCGCTCCCGGAGGAGCCGGGAAGGAGCAGCCCGAGGCACCGAGGCCCCCGCAACACCGACCCGCGGCAGCCCGCTGGGACCACGTCCAGCACCGCCGGCTCCGCGGCCGCGAGGAGGGGCAGGAGGGGCGACCCAAAACGCAACGCAAAGACAAACGCATGGAAGAGCAGAGCCGGAGGGAAGGGCCAGCCTCGGCGGCCTCGCCTGCTCCCCGGGGCGCGGTCCCTCCCGCTGCGACCCGCCGCTCCCGCACGCACCGCGGCTCTGCTCGGGCGGGGGCAGCTGCTTTGCCGGGGCGCTGCGGGGGCGGATGCAGCTCGGACAGGGCAGCGCCGTGGGGCTGAGACCGGCCTCGCTCGGCTCCGCCGTGCTCCGGAGGGAGGATCCCACAGACGCCCCGGCACGAGGACTTCGCCGGGCCCAGCCGGGCGACGCACCCCCCGCATCCAACAGCCAACGCGCGCGGTCCCGGGCAGCAAACCCCGTCCCACCTCCACGCGCAGGACAGGACAGGGAGCCGACGGCTGCGCGGGCCGGAGGATGCACTCGTGCATCACGCTGAAGAAGAGCTTCAGCCCAGGAAAGCCTGAAACCCGAGACGAGAACGAGAACGGCCCGGCGGGGTGACAACGCAGGGACACCCGCCCCCGCCCCCTCGCCATCCACCGCCCCCCCGGCGCGGCATCCCCGGTGCTCGGCCCCACTCGGCTCCGCTTGGTCCCGGCTCCGCGGCTGCTCCCGAGGGGACGCGACGAAGCCGAGGCTGCAGCGGGGCCGCGGCTGCCGTTCCCTTCGCCCGGCACTGCGACCCCAGAAACCCCCATTACACTAATCACTGCCAAGCGAATACAATCGTAGCTCGCGTAAAACCTGCTGTGCTTCACGGTGAAATATAACACCGCAGAAGGCTGAACCGTCCCATAAATCTGCCCAGCACTTAACACTGCCGGCTAAATGGCCCCGCTTAATTATAGCTCTATAAACACGACTTTATAGCAATATCAATACAGTCAAAAAATCAATCCCAGTGATGGACAAATGGACGGGCGCGCACGGCGCTGACCTGCCGGCTCCGTCCCCAGCCGGGTCCCGCTCCGGGCGGCACGGCACGGCACGGCACGGCACGGCACAGCCGGAGCACCGCGGGGAGCCCCACCACCCCCACGGCCGCGCGCCGCCGCCGAAGCCGCAGCCGAGGCATCGGCATTACAACCCGCACTGATCTTTGTCAATTATGCTACAGTATTTGAGCTCTAACCAGCTTTAAATTGAATCAGGACGAAATCATCAGTATAAAAAGAGCCCGCACCAGCCTTTCAATTCCAGCGCTGGGAAAAAAAAAAGTTATACATCTCATAATGGCCTTCTACCCCATAATGAACAGGAAAAATAAATTAGATTCCCAGCTAAGGGTATATTTATACAATTTCATTATGTGTCCATGAGCAAGTCTGGTTTTCACCAAGATAAAAATGAGCTCTCAGCAATACTCGTGCTAAATAAATGGAGTGATTTAACAGCTTAACAAGGAGCACGAGAGAGGGGCTGAGGAACAATGTCAAAAATGGAAAATAAAAATTAAAAAAAATTAAAATGCTCGGGATTTCTTAACCGCACTGCTGCTGCACGGCCGGGCCGTGCCCGAGCTCCCGCTCCTCGGCGGCTCCGCAGCTCCCGGGGGCTGCAGGATGCCCCCAGCCCCGAAACCTCCAAGGACGCCAGCGCGGGGCCGAGCGGCAAAGCATCAGCCCACGAGCCGCCCGGCCACAGCCACGAGGCCGGGGGGATGGACGGGCGGGCGGGCGGACGTGTGCACGCAGCTCCTCCTGTTCGGTTAGCATTCAAACCCAGCTGCCTGCAACACGCAGACGGAGTGAGAGCCTCTTTCTGCTGGAATAAGAATAGGAATTACTTCTCCTCCTTTTCTGCGAGCTATTTAAATATTTTCTCCTGCTGATTAATTTGCCGCTCCCCGCGGCTCGGTGCTCTGCTCCCGAGTCAGAGCAGCTGCCCGCTCCGAGGAGCCCTCCGTGCCCGCCAGCCCCGCGGCTCTCCGGGGGACCAGCCCGCGCGAGCCCCCCGTTATCCCTTTGGGTCACGAGCCGAAACCCGGGCTCAGGTTTCACGTTATGTTTTCAGCCTTTCGGCTCGTTCGGAGCGGCAGCGCACGTCCTCGCCGCCCGCATCCCCCTCGGTCCCGGGAGGGACCCGGCCAACCGCCCGCGGTGCCGCGGCCGCAGCGGTCTTGCCGAGCTCCTCGGCCCTCCCAAGGTTATCGGCGGCCGGGGAAGGCTCTTCCCTTCCCACCTTCTGCCGGGGCCGAAACGAGCGCGGCAGCCCCCCCGGGGCCCCCCGTCCCGGACCGCACGTCCATCTGGGCTCAGCATCGTGTGTCTTCCCCAGCACGGTCAGACCGATCCCAGATCCATAACCCGCACTCGAACAGCTCATCCCTTTAACGGCAGATAGCTGCCAGCAGACAAATCTGTCCTCTCAGCAGCAGCAAAGCCAGAGCTAAGCAGTTGCCTTTTTTTTTTCTTTTTAAATCAATTGCGAGGCCACATGGTCCACGGGAGCGATCTGGAGACCAGGAGACCTCTCCAAGAAGGAGCTGACGGACTTGGCTGCGTATCACAGCTCTCCTGCCGCAAGGTGACATTTCCCCCTCTCCCTGCCCCAGGGAGCCGGGAGGATTAATAGTTCAACGGGGCTTTGGAAATGTGTGCGCTGAGAGTTATGAGCCTGATTCGTAACAGGAGTTCCCTCCCCTGCTACGAAGATTAATCGCTGGTACAAATGCAAACACCATTTGGGCTCAACTGTCCCAAAATGCAGCGCAGCTGGGGAGGAAGCCGACGCTTTTCCTGCTCGCCCCACGCAGCCCGAGTTTGATAGCGGAGTTTGCGCTACTCATAATGTTGTCGTAGCCTTTTGTCTACACCTTTACCTTGAAAATTATGGAAAAATAAATTTGCTGCGGAAAGCCTCAGCTCGAAAGCTGCTGAACGCCGCATGCAAACAAGCCACAAGCTCTGGAGCCTGACGGCGTTTCTCAGCACTGGAGGAATTATTGACCGGCCTCGGGGGGAGCTCCGCTCCGCTGCAGCCCTGCGCACGGGAGGCCCGAGGAATCCAGCCCGGAAAAGGGCACAGACCGGTTAACAGCTGATTTATCCGCAGAGACCACAACAAATGTGATGAGCGCTCGAAACCGCCCTTAGAAGACGCATGAAAACGCGACAACGCCGGCGATGGTGCTCTTGGCCGGGGCCTCGGACGAGGCTGCTGAGCCCCCAGACGCCTTCCCTGGGCTGTGCACCGGCCGGAGCAGGAGCCAAGACACAATATTTTAACACAATATTTTAAGCAGCCCCGGCTCAAGCTGTTTCCTAGGCTGCCAGAATCCTCCACAGCCCCGGAAGGATTAGCCAATGATTTTGCACTCTTTCCTTTCGATCTCGGAGAGGAGAGGTATGTCGGCTCAATAGCAATTAGAGCGAACTGCAGCTCTTAAGCAGTCAGAGCTCATGTTACCAGCGAGACGCAAGAATGATCTAATCAGACACCGGGGTCAGATAACCAAAAAAAATCTTTACGGGGATGGTAACAGCCTGCGTCTGCTCCACGACCAGGCTGCGGTACCTGCCTGCGCGGCGGCGGAGGAGCCCGCACGCGGCAGATGCCGGGGAGCGCGCCGGAGGAGCCGGGAGCTAGCGACCGCGGCAGAGACCTGCTGGCTACCTGCTCGCTGTCCTCGACCTTCCTCCGGAGGAGGAGGAGTATTCCCGCGCTCCCCACCGCTGCTGGCAGAGCGCGGCGCGCATCCCAGCCGCGATGCTCTTCCAGGCGAGCAGCTCCCCGCGAGCGGGGGGACAGGCAGGTCCGCGGGCCTCGGAGGGCATCGCGTCCCCGCTCCCCAGCGGCACGGGACACCCCGGCAAAAGGACGGGTGTCCGGAGCGCCGGGACCAGCAGGGCCGTGGGAGACCCCCAGCCGGCACCGGGGGCTGCGGAGGGGCTCCCGCTGCGGGGTCAGTGCCCGACGGCAGTGACAGCAGGGAAAACAAATTCGCTATCGCTCTCCTCCCCCCACGCTGCTCGATCTCTCCTTCGCCCCCCCGCTTTTACTTTTTTATGCATTTAATCTGCCTCCTCACCCCCAAATCAAGTAGGACGCAAGTTCACTTGGGCTGGATGCTACAGATTAGATTGCATCTGTCTGGGTATAAATAATTTACTGCTTGATGGTCAGAGTGAATTTAATTAGTTCTTGTTCTCCTGATAGAATCAGCCCACCGCTGCTAAAGCATTTCACTCCGAATTAGCCTGAAAAGGACTAACAAGGCAGTGCTAATTTTACACACACGACGTCCCCCGCAGTCTCTGAAAATACAGCTACAGCGAGCGCCCCGCACCTCCCGGGCCGCAGTCCCCGCCGGAGGCTGGCGATCCGGGCGGCGGGGGAGCGACCACGGGCCGAGGCTGCGACCGGCAGAGAGCCGGGGCGCGCGGACACAGCGCGGGTGGGTTCCCCCCGGCCCGGAGCCAGGCACCTCTCCGCCCTCCCACCGCGGCAGCTCGCTCGATCCCTTGGGGCCTGGCACGGCACCGCGGGGAGCTCTGCACCCACCGCCCGCGGGATGCAAACCCCAGCCGAGAGGAGCCGCGCCGTCGCGGCGGGTTTGGGTGCAACCGGAGAAAGCGAAGGCAGGAGAAATTCCTCCGTCTCAAACCAGTGGGCGCAACTGCTGCAGGCTCCAGAGCTGGCTGCGCCAGGCTCGTGCAAACGCACCAAAAAGTGGTTTTGACCCCCCAAAGCTTTCCGCGCAGAGGGCCGGGCAGCGAGGGGAGCAGGACAGCAGCGACACGAAACCCCGCGTGCCAGCGGCGCTCGGCAGGACGGGAGCGTTGCGGGGTCGTGCAGACACCCACAAAAGCGGCTCCCCGGCCCCGGCTCGCTCCTCGCGAGCATCTCGGCGCGCTCTCCCTCCGCTTCGCAGCGAGACCCTGCTCTCCCCTGCGAGGACGGCGTCTCGTTGACCGCAATGCTTTACTGATCCCGCCTCCCTCCTCTGACCTACCCTGTCTCCAGCACGATTTATGCTCCGCATTAGCAGTCTAGCAGAGCCGCCTCGCACGTCGCCGGTGCACGGCGGCACCTTGCCCTTCCCGCGGCCCCGGGGCTCGGCGGCACCGCACCAGCACGCGGTGCAAACCCCCGGCCAGCACCGACCCGGGGAATTTCTGCCTGAAGGTGAGCTTTGGGGCAGCCAGGCCCCCACCGACGACGAACGTTTTGGCAAACGCTCTGGCTCGACGGCTTCGCAAGCCGCTACCTCCGGGACCCGCAGGTTCCCGCGCATCTGCTGCCCAGACGGGGAGCGGCAGGGCACCGCCGCCCCGAAGGCATCGTGCCGTGACGGGCGGCTGCACCGGGCCCCCGGCGCGTTCCCCTCGCCGCCGGACGGCACCGCCGCCCCGGGCCGGCAGCACCTCGGCAGAATGAACCATCAGGCTAATTTTCTCCGCTCGGTTCCCAGTCGCAAGGCTCTGGCTCGAAGCCTGTAATCCCACGCGCAGCATCTCACTCCATAAATCACCCCGCAAAGGCGACCCGGCCAGCAGCCATGGGCAGCTGTCGAGAGCCTCGGGCAAAACCCCGGCTCCCTCCGCGCCCGGCGGTGGACCAGCAGCACCAGCACCAGCACGGACACGGACTGGGCCCTCGGCCTCGTCCCCGGGGCCGGCGCAGCCCCGCGTTCGCTCTCCCACACTTCGGGGCGGCAGCCGCTCTGCAGGACGGACACAAGAGGCCCCGGCCCCGGCTCGGCGCCCGTTTCTACCTCGGTACGGAAGCGAGCAGCATCCAGGAAAGGAGATGCTCCTGGAGAGCAGGTCTGATCCCGGGCAGGAGCCAGGCAGCCACGTGGTGAGGGAGGAGACCGTCGCTGGAAGCACTGCTGGAGAGGAGAGGAGAGGAGAGGAGAGGTGAGCGGAGGCCACCACCGCGCGCGAGCCGGAGGAGCGGAGCGGCTGCGAAGCGTCCGAGCCGGAGCCCCGTGGCATCCTTCAGCACGGAAAGCAGATCCCTCGCCCGAGTCCCAGCGGCTTTCCCGGATGTCGCTTGTGCTGGGGAATCTCGGTCTCAGCCAGGCCCAAGGCACGAGAGCCCCAGCAGAAGAGCGGCGGCCCTAGACCCCGCCAGCAGCATCTTCGGGAGCTGGGGCACGAGCCACCACGGCCACTTCTGCCCCAACGAGCGGAAACCTGGCGCCCAGCAGCACGAGATGTCCGGTCCTCGGCCTCCTCCTTCGCCCCAGCCCGCCGCAGCAAAAGGCACTGCTGTCTGCTTGTGGGTTTTTGCCCTCGCTGCTATTTACATGTAAGCTGGGCTGACAACTCCTCTTCATCACAGTGCCAGGGCCTTCCTCAGAGGCCATGCATCTCAAGCAGGACAGCACCATAAATATTGCATAGGAGGTGTTTCTAATCTAGTTATGGGTTCAGCCTCTCGCGCTCTTCCATCAGGGAGCCTTGGATTGAAATTGAAGTGTATTAGTATAATTTTATCAGGTTTTATTAAGCCTAGGGTCTTACGTTTTTGATATATAGTTTTAATTAAGTTTTAAGTCAAAGAATGCAGTTGCTCATATTTTATCTTGCCATGTCACATCAGAGGGAGGCAGTTAATCAGCATGTACAAAAACTTCCATCGCCAATGATGAACGTTCATGAACTTTGCCTGCAGAGACCATCTTCCTCCCATCACTCACAGCAGGAACCCACAGCCTCTCCAACCCGCTTCCCAGCGCCAATTTTTCCTTGTCCTCCTCTCTCCCACACACGCGCGCTCACGTCCCGTCCTGCCCTCCAAACACCGCTCCTCCCGCGAGGAATGCAGACGCGCAGGAAGGGAAAAGGAGGACTCCAAGGACGGAAAAGGCAGCTCGGAGGCGGCTGACGCCGGGGGCCATTGGTTAGCCCGGGTCTAAGAGCCGCGGCTGCCACTGCCGGCAGGGAGAGCGGACGTGCTAAGGAAGCGGCAGGTCCCGGGAATGCGAGCAAAGGTCCGGTCAGGGAAAGCCCAGCACGGAGGCAGCTCCCTGCCCGTCCCGCAGCGGGGTGGCACTGAGGGAGAGCCCCGGGCAAGCCCGTTCCCCAGAGCCCTCCAAAACGCAGACAGACGGATTGCAGCGCGCACGGACACGCGCAGATACCCACCTACTCCCGCAGCCTCAAAGCAGCCAGGCAGCGCGAGCAAACCGGCGGAGGGGACGGGGAGGATGGTCACGGCCGCGCGAAGGAGGCGGCAGCAGCGGCTGGGGCGGGCGCTGGGTGCGCGGTGCTCGGCCGACAGCCCCCTGCCCACCCGCAGCACCCACGGGCTGAGCTGGCCGAGGGGAAGCCGCCCTCCGGCACGGCCTCTGCCCAAAAAGGCCCAGCCTCAGGTCGCGCCGTATTTTGCACTCGGGTTCTTCCCGTTTAGCAGCCCCTCGGCGGGCGCTGCGCTAGCACGAGACCCCCAGCACCGCGCAAGCCAGCCGGTGCTCCGGGGGGTCTGTGCAGCCCAGGGGAACCAGAAACTCCCTCCCAGGAACTGCCCAGGAACGGCAGCAGGAACCTGCAAACGGAGGGGCCGCGTCCACCCACCCCCAGCGACTGCAGAGCCCAGCAACCGGCCAGACCAGCCTCCCTGCCCACAGCAGGCCGCTTGGCAGCCGGTTTTACAGCTCAGTCCTCCCAAACCATCAGTACGCAGGTTTGGGGTGATCCCAGCTGAATGCACATCCCAGCATCGGATAAACCATCCCCTCTCCCGAGTCAAACACAGGGCTGCAGGCTGGGCCATGCTCCAGCGCAAGGGCCAAACCCGGACGGTCTTTTTTTCTCCCCCACGCAGGAGAAGAAAATCCCATCCCTTACCTCGCGGGGACCATCCCGACCACCACGACGGGCACCGAGCGGGCGCGACGGCTCCCCGGGGACAGCACAGAGGCCACGGCGGCCGCGGGCTCAGCACGCCGGCGCTCCCCGAGCCGCCCCCGTCCGCGAAGCTCGCGGGTCGAGCGCGCTCCTCTCCCTCAACGCGAGCGGTTTGGGGGAGCCGAGGTCTGCGGATTCCTGCCAGCGAGGGCAGCAGACGGCAGGGCAGCTTGCACCGCCAAGGCGCTCGCCCTGCGCGGCTCTCCAGGGCGGCTGCTCCGCCGGGGACGCGAGGGTGAGGCGGTGGTAGAGCAGCTACTGCTGCTCCTGAAAGACGGACTGATTCATCCGGCTGGGAAGAGCTGCAACGCACGCTCTGCGGAGCGGGGGCCTCCCACGCGCCGTCCGCCCGGGCACCTCCACCCGCGCCCTCCCCGCTTGCACCCCGCGCTGCTCCCGGGCAGGTCAACCGCCCCAGACCACCGCCCAGAGTGACAGGGAAAAATGAAAAAAAAGAAAGAAAGATGATTCTTTTGCAACTACGGACATGCAGCCACACTTGGAGAACGGGCCGGAGCATCACCTCGTCTCCCCACGCAGCACGGCACGGCAGAGGCGGTGGGAGACGGGAGGTGCACGGAGGGATCCGCATGCGCCGTTCACGTGCCAACTTTTCCCTTAGCGAAGGGCAGCAGAGATCTCGGAGGCTTCCTAACCGAGGATAAAGACAGCGGCAGTCAAGAAACCTTTCAGGTCCCTGAGCTTCTCGGGGGCCTGCTTCCTTCTCAGCACGCCCAAAGCAAGATTTCCTGCGTTTTGCCAAAGAGAGGGAACAAAACGCTTCCCGGGCGCAGGCTGATTCAATTAGAGGCTCACACGAGGAGCAGAGCAGCTGAGTGCAAACCCGTCTCCAAGTTGAGGTGCTTAAAAATTTATCATCGAACTTGCAGAAATGAACTCAATTAAAAACCATCTTAATGATACTACATTAAAAAAAATAACTCTCGTATTTCCAGTGTCAAGGTTCCTCTCCGTAAGAGAGGCAGAGACCTCCGAGAGCAGCATTAAAAATGATGGGATACACTCTCTGCCAATAAAAGCCTCCGTCACCAGCCAGCGCGCTCCCCGCCACATGTTCCGCTGTTAAGGGGAAAGCGGTGAAGCTGGCAGCCAGCTCCTCGCTCTCAGCGCAGAGGGGGAAGCCTTCCCCTTCCCCAGCTCTCCATCCCCGCGACGCGCCAGAGCCCGGGTCCGAGGCCGGAGGCAGTGGAGCCCCAGGGGACCCTCCGGGGCACGCGCAGGGGCAGAGCGACCCGGGTGGCCCCGGGGACTCATCGGGACACCATGGCCCCGTGTCCCCCCTGTGACAGCGATGCCAAGATAAACCACGGACCTGGGGAACGCGCAGCCCCGGAATGGCCCTGCTCCACCATGGCCGGCACCGGCACCCCGAGGCCTCCCCGGGCGCTCGCACCCCATCGCCGGCGGAGCACGGCCTCGCTCGCGGCTCGGCCCAGGCTGCACACCGCGTCCACGCTGCCAGCAACCGCAGCAACCCCTTCCCGGGGAGCAGGAGGGGAATCGCAACAAGAGCATCCACTGAAAACTGAGAGACTTCAGCGGGACGGGGAAGCAGCTTCTGCGTGTCATCTCATTCCTTTTCTTTCTTTCTTTTTTTTTTTTTTTTTTGCAGCAAAGAAATAGAGATTTTGTTCCAGATTTGAATTTCATCCAAAAGAAAAGAACTTCAGAGAATACAGCTTGTTTGTTTTCCCCTCCCCCCCCTCCAATCTTCCCAAATTCAAATGGGATTTGGGGCAAAAAGTTTCAAGCCAAGCAGCCCCCCGCTGCTAAGCGAGCGCTAAGGGGGTTTTAACCCCAGGGCCCGAGGCAGCAGCCCGTGCCTGGGGTCCCCTCACTCGGGGACCTCGACGTCCACCCTGGGACAGCAAAACCGCCACTCACTTGAAAACTGAGGGGTTCAAAACAAGCAGAAAGCAGGCTGCGTGCCGCGGGGGGGGGGGGGGGGGGGGCACGCCATATCCCGCAGCAACGGCGTCTGCATTAATAAAGCGAGCCCATGGCAGAGCAAAGCTGGGACGCCGTCCAACCCGCACATGCTACAAGGCAGAAGGTGTGTGCAGAGCCGCATCCAGACTGGAAAAGGATTCCCTGGGAGCCCTGGGCCCGCAGCCGCGTGCGTGGCTCGCTCACGGGCATCACCTATCCCCGTCCAGCGACGGGAAGCGCCTTGTTAAGCCCAGGCCAGGGCCTGCCCCGCGCGCTGCCTCGGTGCCGCGCTGCCGTGGCGTTTCCCAGCTGCTACCGCATCCTCTGCCCTTGTTTGAGAAGGCAAACTCGGCCGTTTTGCTGGGATGGAGGAGCGGGACCGGCTGCCCCCGCCGCCCCCCGCACACGCACCCCCCGCCCTTGCAGGCAGGGACGTCCGTCGCACGCAGCCGGAGCAGGAGCTCAGCCTGCGCTGCCGGAGCCCCCGTCCCGCCGCGCTTCCAGGGACGGCCGCGGGCGCCCGGGCAGAGGCCGCGGATAAATTCTAACCGGGCAGCGAGAGAGCAGGGGAGCGGGCCGGGGAGAGCGCGCTGCGTGCCATCTCAGTGCGTGTATTTATATCCTCCACAGCCGCAGCATCCCTTTGTAAAGCCACGGAGCGTGTATAGTCAGGGCTGTCAGTTCAGCGGCATGTTACAAGTGTTTGATATGGAGATTTTGGCAGTGGGAATGGATGTACCTCGCTGAGAGGTTTATGTAAAATGACAGCTTCTGGAAAATGAAGCACTCAGATAAAAAAAAAAAAAAAAAAAAGTACAAACAAAAGGGAAGAGAGGCCTTCCGCTCGGCGAGCCCAAAATGGATTTCTCCTCCCTGCCTGCATCTCCCCAGCTCGGGCCTGCAGGCAGCGAGCAGGCAGCAGTCTCACCAGCTGCACCATCCCCGTGATCTCAGCTCCTCTGGTTTAAACTTCACACTCGCATCCCCCGCCTCAGACCGCTGCCCCATTTTCATCTAATCATTCTTCCTCTCCCCCCCTTGTTTACCGGGCTGAGCCTTTTATCGCTGGCTGCGCGTGGGCGTGCGTGGGCGGCAGGGAGGGGGATGCCTCCGAGAACGCTGCTGTCAAAAGGCCCAAGGAACACGTTCTGCAACTTTTGCCATTTCAGGGTTTCGAAGTGGGGGATGCTGCGACAACCGAGCGAGGCCGCGGGCGTGCCGGGCGGCAGCGTGGCCTCCCGCCGAGGCAGGGATCCCCCTCCGCGGCCTCCCGGGGGGGGGGGGGGGACACGCGCCAAGCGCCGCTCAACGCTCAGCGCAACCCGCAGCCGCCGACCGCGGGGTCCCTCGCGAGGACGCCGTCCCGCGCGCCTGCGGCCAGGGCGAAGCAGCGCCTGCTGCAGCTGTGCCGCTCCGTGAAGGAGCCGACTTGTTTCTTACCGCTCTGAAATGAAGGATGGTGATTACCCCGCATCCCAGTTCACAGAGCTAATCCAAACTGATGGCCTCCCAGAGATTGCTTCGCTTGCCTATCGCCCAGCCTAATACCCAACTCTCCCCTGCCCACGTCTGCCGAGTAGCAAAATGTCAGAGTAACTCATGCCGGCTCTAACGGAAAGGCCATTTATCCTGGAGTGAAAGGCTCCGAGACTAGACATTAAATTACCTGCGTGTTAGGGACCGGTGGCGGAGCAAGCCCTGCCTTCCTGCCGGACCCGAACGTCACGCAGCAGGCTAAAAGTCTTCCCCTTCGGGAAGAAGCTTCTTCCGCAGCTCCGAGGCTGCTCCGAAATGTCTTTGCAATGGATCCAGCAGACAGAAGATGACCAGGATGCCTGTGAAGCCCGTCTGCCCGAACCCCCTCCCCACTCTGAGCTAGATCTCAGGATAAATCTAACTCCAGACACGCAGGAGACCTTCGCCCGCTTTGCACAGGCATTAAAGCAAAAAGAAAAGCAGACTCAAGTCTTGACCTGGGTCGAGGTCTAGCGCATCCCAAACACCCCTCACCTCCCCAGCTGTCGAACGCAAGCTCAGAAGCACAAGAACAGCTACAGATCTCAACGTCTGGAATAAGAGAGTTTCCTTATCAACTTCTCCATCGGAGAAGACAGCTACGCAGAACAAAGCCATGGCCAAAGCCTAGCTCTGCAAAGGCCCCAGCTCTGCAGTCAGCAGCGGAACCCCCTGCACCCCGCGGTCGCACGGTGCCCACGAGGGTCTCCCGTTGCTGTCAGCCGTGCCACCGAGCGCTCAGCACCTCGGGTGCACCCCACCGCCCCACGGGGAGCGGGACCAACCCCCACGCTGGCACCGGCCACACGGGACGCGAGGACGGCTCTGGGGAGCAGCCCAGCCACGTCCCCACCCCGCCTCGGGCTCCAGCCCCAGGCCGCTCGCCCAGACGGCAACCGAGCAGCGGCCCGGCACAGCGACGGGGATCTCTGCACCGCGCTCCCCCCCGGCACGGAGACGCTGCGTAACTGCTCCAGCAGCAGCGTCCGGATGCCTCCCCGACCGAGACCGTCCCCCCCCCGTGCCGTGGAGCCAGCCTGAAAACCGGAGCTCCGGCTGCGCCGGCGTGCACCGTGCCTGGCCGCGAAGGCACGCGCCTGGCTGCCCGCGCGCAGGGCTGGCTGGCTATAAACAGCCGAGAGCAGGAGCGACGCCGAGGGCTACAGCTAACCTGTGCAGCACACGTCGCGTGAAGGTGGCACGGACTCCGAACTCAGCTGCCCTGCGTTTCATCCACACCTCAATTAAACCTGCAAGGTGAATCTCTGTGATGTCCCATCTGCTGATAAGACCCACGAGGAGACATGGAGCCGTCCCTCCAGCACAGCCCCCTCGGCCATCGCGGCAGCACGGGCTCCCCTGGGACAGTTTAAGGAGGACACAGGGAGCCTCGGACACGCAGCGGGACGCGAGGCAGCAAAGGCGGCAGCTGGTCTCTCCCGGCAGCACCAGGCTCCGGCCGCCCGGCTCCACGTCCGCCCTTCCCAGCCCCAAAGCCTCCGGCGTCCCCTTTCCCGCAGTGTCCCCCAGCGCCGTCCGGACGCCAAGCTCGCAGCGGGGCCGAGTACCCGGGTGCAAGCGGGGGCTTGCACGTGGCTTGCACCGCTCCGGCGGCCCCGCGGTGGGGGAGCGCAGCCCCCGCCGGCCCACCCCCGGGCCGGGAGCTGATGAACATCCATAAATCAGCTCTCTTGTGCTTGGTTAAGACATCCTCATCTCGACCGCACCGCAGGTGTGCGCGGCACTTAGCGCCGGCGCAGCCCTGCCAGCAGCGCTTACTTGCATTAGCCAGATAACAGCACGTCACGACAACAGCCCGCCGTGGGGGACGGCGGGGACCACGGCGCGGCGGAGGGCGGGGGGCGCGGGGGGCTCGCCGGCAGCACCACGCGCTTCGCATCCGTTTCCCACGCCTGATAATGGGAACGCAGCGGCAGCCGGCGCCGGGAACCGGGCCGGAGCCGGGAAAATTAGCAGGAGCAGCAGGAGAAGGAGCGGTGGAGGGGGAAGGTCGTTTTACCTGCTTCCCACCAAAGCCCTTCTGCCCGGGCACGCGAGCACGCTCAGCTGCTCTCGGGGCGAGGAAGAGGAGGGAAGTGTGGGAGAAACGCGCAACCAGAGCGGGCTGCAGCCACTGGCCTTGACCCGCTTCCCAGAGCCGGGCAACAGCTCACAGCGAAGCCTTGCCCCCGCCCCGGGACCCCCGCCAGCTTGGCACGGGGCGAGAAGGGGCGGCACCCCCCAAAAACCACCTGCAAACCCGAAAGATGCCTGCAGAGCCAAAGAGCGGCACTCCCGGGCACGCGGAGCCCCACGCAGCTCCAAAGGGACCGGCCAGCCGCTCCGCTCCCTCCGTCCCCCCAAATTTTCCCAAAAACCAAGCTTCCCCTCGCGTCGCGAGGGTTGGTGCGCGCGCACGCATGTGTTTTCATTCCAGTCTTTAAATGAGGTCTTTGCTGAGAATTTACAATTCCCCCATGGCCTCAATCTTGCAAAGATTGCTTTTTTAACACTGTTGGGCTTTAATTCTAATAAGCCTCCTCTTTATTACGGAACCAGGTCACATTGCCTTGACACTGCAAGAAAATCTTTCATCGGGAAGGAAAACAGAGGAGGGAAAAAAGGAATGGAGAAGGGGGAGAAGGAGGAAGAAACAAACAAACAAGAGGCAGAAACAAACAGCGGCGGTGCCCTCGGTCCGGGGCGCTGGCGGAGCCGGCGGAGCAGCGCGGCTCCGAGGGACGGGGCCTCCCGGCTGCGCGCCCAAACTGCGGGATCGCTCCCAGTGCCGAGCGAGGCAGCTCTCCAGGCTGCAGCCCCGGGGTCTTGGCGATTTCCCTGCCTGCAGCGAGACCCGCTCGCAGCGCCGTGCCGGCGACGCCGGGGAAGCGGAGGGGAAGCCGGCAGCCACCTGCGCTGGCTGGGCTGCTGCTGGCAGGGGCCGCGGCGCAGCTGCCTCGCACCCTCCTCGCGCCCCAGCACCTGCCTCCTGCGAAGCCTCTCCCGGGACGAGGGCCCGGAGCCGGCAGCTCCCAGGCGTCCCCGCGCCGCGGGCGGACCCAGCACCTCCCCGGGGACGATGCTGCCGCGAGCCCGGAGGGGAGCAGCGCCCCAGCCCGGATCTGGGGGTCGGACCCGCGGTCTGGAGGAAGCCCTCGTGCCGCTGAGCGTGCAAGGGGGAACGCGGAGCCACAGCCGCCCACGGCGCTGGCCTTGCCGCGCTTGCAAAGAGCAGGGCAGCACAACGGCTCAACCGAGAAGCAGAAGCGCCTCTCCTCCACGCTGCGGGGACCAAACTACCTCCCAGATTCCTCTTGCTCCCCTGTTCAGCGCGGGAGAGTTGGTGCGTTAACACCCCATCCAAGCCGGCCGAGCCCACGGCGTGGAAACACCCCTCCAGGGTCTGCAGCGAACAAGCTCCCGGCCCGCCGCCTTCCCCCGCGCGCGAGCACCGCCGAGATTTACAGCTGGGGAAGGCCGGGGCTGCTCCAAATGTAGATGTTTTAATTCTTAATGCTAGCAGCTGCACTTAAGGCAAGAGAGGCATGGAAGCCATGCACAGGAGTAACCATGGCAACTTCACGGAAGTTAAATAAAAACTTCTTTAAAAAAAGATAACGAGGTCCCTGAATCATGCTTTATCAGCTATGTTGCTATAAAGATCGAGATACAGCTAGCTCAGGATTCCTAATTACTTCTGCAATATACTGTAGATAGCTTTATTTAAAAAAATCTGGCTATGCGTATAATTATTTAGGCCCCTCTCTATACGCAGATTTGCATATTCCATGAAATGCATACGCACACGCACGCAGCTCTGTTTGCGAGCGCCTGCCCGGGTGATGCCTGCCCACCCCCTGCACCCGGGGCTCCCGCAGCCGAGCCCCAAACCCCCCTCGCCCACGGAGGGGCCCCGGGAGAGGCGGCCCCGAGGCACCGGGTTGCCGCCAGCGCGTCCTTGTGCTGGGTCTCGGGGAGCCCCTGGGCAGCACGGCGGAGGCCGTCCCGGGCGCTCGCTGCCGGTGACCGCAGGGGCGACGCGCTGACGTGCAGATCCCCCGGCTGCCTGCAGATCGCTCCGCGGCCCCGGAGCCCGCTCCAGCGGCAGCCACCGTCCATCCGTACGTGCCCAACATCTGCAGCTACGCCGTGTCCTCCGACACACACGGCACCGCAATCCCCATCGCCAGCCGGAGACGGGCTCCTGCCTTGGAGCTGCGACACCGCAGCCCCAAGCAGCCGCCTGCTCAGGGCCCAGAAAACGGCCAGAAGCAGCATTTATCCCCAATTCAGCTGTGCCCCGGCCTGATGCCTGCTAGCAGCGCTACGGCAGGAATCCCTCCACTGCCCAGAAATCAAACGCAAGTTGTTAGAGACCTCAAATCCCGTGTTCCTACAGAAAAGGGATCTCAAACAACCCTGGTAACTACCAGGAGGGAAACAGATCCTCCCTGTCTGCCAGCGGACAACGCTCGCTCTTCGTCATAAACAACCTGAAACTGCCATGCCCCACGACGGCAAGACCCGAACGCTGTTTGGGAAAGTTTCACGGAAATGCACCGTTTCCATCAGTCACGGGAACAACAAAGGCGGCCCACGCGGGAGCTGCCAGAAGCTGGAGCGGTTCGTCAGCGTTTCCCGCAGCTCGGCGCTCCCCGAGCCCGGCGCTGAGCACGCACACGCTCGCCGCTGCCCGTCGCCGCGGCCGGGGCTCCGTTTGGAGGATGCTCTGGAGACAGGAGGCACCAAGGTCTCAGCATCCCCGCACCTCTCCCCTCCTGCCGCTGCAGGGTTTGAGCCCACAAGAGAGGCACCAAGAGCCTCCTCAGCCCCGTTTGGGACCCAAACCCAAACCGCGCAGCGAGAGCCAGCGGGACGCAGCGGCTCCGCAAACCGCAATCGCCCTGTTTTCAAGGCACCGTGCGCTGCGCCTTTAAACCGCCCTGCTCAAACCTTTAACTGAAGGTGACTGATTTATTCCGACTATTGCTGCCTCTCGGAGACATTGCTCTCCTCCAACCGTGCAGCGCTTTAATTGTCCATCAAGCAGAGCAGGGAAGAGTCGTAAATCTCCCCCCCCCCCCCCGTCGTCCCCCCCGTCCCCTGGAGCTAACCACCGCTTGACCTCCGGCGCCGGCCCCAGCAGCCGAGCCCGCACCGGCCCCGCCGCAGAGCCGCGCCGCACGCGCGGATTCACCGGTGCAGCGGGAAGGGGCAGGGGAAGCCGCAGTGCCCCAGCAGCGGCTGTGGCGGGATCGCGCCCATCCCTGCATCCCGGCGCCCATCCCTGCATCCCGGTGCCCATCCCTGGCATCCCGGCGCCCATCCCCCTGGCATCCCAGGAATGGGGGGAGGCTGCGAAGCCTCCCCCCATGGAGGGGCTTAAACAACCGCACTTATCTCATCCTCATCCCTACTGCAGTTCCCATCTTACAATTAGTATTTCCTTCTTACTGGTTAATTTGCCAGGACATCAAATTCACCAAAAAGTGCCAGTTTGTTCACTAACCAGAAGGACGCAACTCATGTAAATCTAAACAGTTATTTGGATTCTTTATTTTCACAGCTTATGTTAAAACTAAGTGAATTATATTTCTTATTTACTATATTTTTAAACTCATTTAATTTAAGCTGATTCTGAATGGAAATTGGAATTCAATTAAAATGCGGGGGAAAAGTCGGCATTTTGAAGCAGATTATTAAGTAAAGCTACATTAAACATGTTGGAAGCATAAATATCTAGGAACAGGTTCTATATTTAAAAGTGGATTTACTCAGCAAAGGAAGTATCATCTGTGGTTCATGAATTTAAGAATTAGTTATCAAGGTCAAGGTTTTAGAACTAATAGATCTCGAATTCTCGCATCTATGTTTTATCCATGGCTTGATTAAGAGTTTAGAAATCGGGAAAACTCTTTTTCTCTGCTTCCCTGCTTTAGAATTAATTGTTTATTGATCTGACAAGAAGAAAATATTCTCTCTAGCTGCAGAGGAGGTGAACCTGTTGTCAAAAGTTGTTTTATCACTTCCATAAATTCTAGTTCTAATGACTTCCTCCAGCTCAATAATTCGAGTTTCTCTAAACATCAGCAATACATGTGACCTGCTCAAGCATTATTTGAAATTATTTTCACAAATTACAGTAAGCTCAGGCTATTACATAGATTCTCAATTTCAAGAAGTCTTAAATTCACTAGACTTTCAGAAGAAAAAAATATATATATTAAAAGTTCCATTTAAAGCCCCGTTCCTTCCCTTGCAGTGCCCTTTTCCCCCACCTCCGCGGGCTGAACGGCTCCCGGGGCTGCTCTCGGGGCCGCGCGTCCCCCCACGTCCCCCCCGGGGACCCGGGGCTGCAGCGCTAGCTTTGCCAGGGTGCAAAGGACCGATGCAGGAGGGGAAAACCCGGGAAACTCGACCGGCTCTGCATCCCCCTCGGGAGCTTCTGGCACCCTGCTCGGCGCAGCCCCCGCTCGCCCGCGCCGCGCAGGGGGGCTTTTGGCAATACCTCCACCACCACGCGATCCGAGCGCGCAAAAAAAGCCTCTCCTTCTGGCAGGAAAGCCTCCTCGCGACGGCGAGCAGTCTAGACGGGGCCCACACACGCGCGCGGGTCCTCTGGCGTCTCGGGGAGAGCAGGCAAAGCCCGCAAAAGAAAGCGGCTCTTCCCAGCAGCGAAGCCCCTCGGACGCCCCGGCGAGCCCCGCGCAGAGCCGCTGTCGGACCCGTCCATGCAGCCCTGAGACCTCCGGGAGCTCCGAGCGCGGTGGTGCCGCGCGGGCCGGTCCCCTGCGCAGCCACGGCTGGCCACCAGCAAGCTCGCGGGAGCAGGAACGGCTCCAGTTTCCAAGCGACAAAGCCAAAAAAACCCCAAAAGACAAAAAAAATAACACTAAGGAAGAAAAAGTCGATGGCAACACAACAAGCCGACACCTTGCTCGCTGCCGTTGCCGCTCCGGGGGCCGGAGAGCCGCCGGGTCCCTCCTTCCCGCAGCCCGCGGGTCCCCAGTGCCGCCCCGGGCAGGGACCGTGCCGGCACGCACGGCGTGGAGCGGTGCTAGTAACCCGGCTTTGCACCACAGCTATAAATAAATATAAAATTATTTTATAAATAAAACAGAAGGTCTCCTGCCCACAGCGGCTGGAGGGACACGGCGAGAGCCGCAGAGGGAAAACAGCTGGAAAGGGAGCGTTTGCCAGGGAGGCTCGCGGTACCGGGACACGGGGCTGCGAGGGGGGGCACGACGCGCAGAAAAGGCCAAGGTCTGGCAGATACAGCTGTGCCCCGGTGATGCCAGCGGCGTCGGGCCGAGACGAGCCCAGAGGCCACCAAGGAGGGAAGCGGCGTCGGGGCTGCCTGGCGAAGCCCGGCCCGGCAGAGCGGGGCCAACGCCGAGCAGCCCGAGGGAGCCGGGGCAGGGAGGACGCGTGCACGCAGGCCACGGAAAGCGCGGCCCAAGGAGGGGTCCCTCACTGCCGTGCTCGCTTCCACCCACCAGAAATTCAGTCCTGCCTGGTCTGGAAGCCATGATGATGCCTGGAGCATCACAGAGCGCAAACTGAGCAACGGAGAGAGGGAGTTTTAGAGGGGTTTATTAAAAACAAAGTTTCAAAAATATTTAATCTCAGCAACTAATGAAATTACAGAGAGTACAATTTTTCTTCCCAGTTCAGTGTATCAGCCCATCAATTAGTTTTCAAGAACACACATCCCGAAACACCTCAGAAGACCCCACCAGAAAGCACTGAAGCCGCACTGACAACAAACAGCCCTGCTAGGATGGGAGGTCAGGGAGGAAAACGAAGCTGCTCTCAGCAGCCCCGAGCAGCGCAGCCTCGGCGAGCGGAGGAGCCCGTCCCGCTGGGAAGAGGCAGCGGAGCCCCTGCATCCGCTCGCCGCAGGGTCGCTGGGAGAGAGGTGCTTCACCATCCGCTGTAAGGCAACACGCGGGAGGCTTGGCAGCTCACACTCTTAAAAATACATATCCTTACACCTCATCGTGTTCACCACCAAAAAGCAAAAGGCCCACAAACCCACTTAAATGAAAAATACCCCACAGGTCACCTTTAAGTCCCAGCCGGGACAATGACTCGCTCTGTAACCTCAGGAAAGGCCCCGACTCTTTCGTACTTAGTTATTCCAGGTGGGAAAAGAGGAGAGATGGCACCAACAAAACAGCCCACAGCATCTCTGCAAACACCGGAGCAGGGATCGCGTGAGGGTCTCGCCAGGGAGACAGCGCAACGCAACGTGGAGGAGAGCTGCAGGTACCTGCAGCAGTGAAGCTTCCCAATCACGGTTTTACCTTGGAACATTACAAACAGCTGCAAAAATCACATCCACACAACGTTTCCTGCAAAACGCGTTTCCCCCTATTCATCACTCCTGTCTTCCTTCGCACCAGTAACAACCCCAGTCTCTGCCGGAGCTGAACTGGTCTCTGCATTTTCAGCAGCCTGACTCCCCTCCGCGGGCTGCAGCACCCGCCCGGCACGAGGAGCGAGATGGAGATGCAGAGCCTCCTCCAACACCATCCCCGGAGCAGGACGGAGGGGAAGCGTGCGGAGGCTGCGCCACCTCCAGCTGTAAACCCCAGCGCGTTTGGCCTCAGTCATTAACCTGCTCTCGGTCTTTGCAAAGAACTTAGGGATATTCAAGCAAATAGCGCAAAGGAAAAACATTCTCACCACCACCATTTGGTGGAGAGACCGGGCTCTCCCGCACCTCGCTGCCCCAGCTGTGCCGCCCACAGCTGCAGCACATCTGCACCGCCTCCAGCAAAGCCCCTCGCCGCCTGGTTCAACGTCTCAGACCTCACCACCATTTCTCCTGTCTCTTCCATGGTCGTTTTAAAAGAGCAAATCATTCATAAGAACTAATTATTCAGTGTACTCTCACCCCATAATACTGTAAATTAAAAGAGAACTCAAATAAATTAAGGAACTTCCCTCATGCCTTTTATTATCTCAATAACCTTCAAAGGCATTTATCTACTGTCAGATGATCCATTTGAAAAATTGTGACGACAAACTAATTTAGTAAATGCACACACTTTAAAACCTTTATTTATTTATACACTGAATGAGCAAATACGACCCAAGCTGGAGGAGCTGCTCAAGAAGCAAGTCTTTAGCGGGGACGCTTACGCCTACCCCGAATGCCCCAGCGCGGCCGACGTGCGCGCGAGGCCTCGCTCGCTGCTCTCCTGTGAAACCGGGAAACATCCTGGGGGATCCACCCACGGCACCGCGGCAAACACGCTGAACTGCTCCACCTGGAAACGACGCCGAGGCAGGGAAGAGAAACCTTCTCGGCAGGATGAGGAGGCAGAGGATAAACCATCAGCAGCGATGGCAGCACGGCGAGACCCGCTCCGGGCACCTGCACGCGGCACGGGCTGCCCGGCCATCCCGCAGCCTCGCGTGTGAACGCAGTGATCGAGGATGACACGGGACAGGGACGGGGGATGGAGAAATAAGTGCAACAGAGAGGGTTGGGGTTTTTTAATTTGAAAAGGAAAAGAGGAGAAAAGAAAAAAGAAATCCATACCTTGTCAAAAAGATACCATCTAAACAGGGAACTCGAATTCGCACAGTTGGAAAGGTTTGGGAAAGGAAATATAGAGGAACTCTTTTTCCAAATGCAGCATCACACGGAGGAAACGTTAACCTAGAAACACCACCTAAAGGACCCGAGTCTGCCAGGGTCCTTCTCATATTTAAGAGAAGGAGAAGAGGAAGAAGGGACAGAGCACCAGCCCTGCAGCAAAGCACGGAGGTTACCCAGTGGAGACAGCCAGCCTCGCGTTTCACCAGCCGAGGCCCCTGGAGATGCCTCCATCGGCACTCAAATTCGATGAAGTTTGTCCCTGTTTCCTAAATTGCCATGAACAAGCAAAAGCCGGGAATGCCAGGCTGCGGGGTTTCCAAATCCTGCCCACCCTGTGCCCCTTCAAGTATCTGCTTTTTGGATCAGAGCCAGTTAGTTTCCCAGCTGGCAGCTTGTGAGCTCGGGAGCGCCAGTCTTCGGTGCTCCCAAACCACCGTCTCAGCTTGCTACGCACAATTTATGCCCCCCCTGTACCTTGCGAAAGGATCCTAAAGCCATGCCCCAAAAGCGACAGCCATAACCCTGGCAAGGATTTACCTAGTGCTGCAGCAAAGCGTTCGTGTGCCCTTGTGCCAAGGCTTTCTGTTGTGCTGAACAATCCTACAGCTCATCTTGGAGGAGGTGGGGGTGGGGGGGACTCGTGTATTTTCTCTGAAATAGCAAACGCAGAACCCTAATAGCTCCCCAGAGCCACGAACTAATTCCCAGCAACCGGCTGGATTTGGGCATCCCTGGCAGCCCCGACCCTCTGCAATCCTCCCTCTACCAAAATTATAAACTCCAGGCACTTTCTCCATCTATTATACAGAAAAAATAGCCTTTGTTTCTTGCTTTGTGAGGCTTTATCACGCCTCAACCATTTTAGCCTGAAACCAGGAAGCTCTTCAGGGAATGGACTGTCTTAATCTATGTTTGCACAGCACCCAACGTAACGAGGCCTCTAGCCTGACGGCAGCCTTTGGGCACGATTGTAACACAAATACGACGACGACAGCAGACTACACCTCCGAGCGCTGCAGGACCAACCACGAGCCTCAGGACATCCTCGAGATTGCCAGGCAGGACGAGCGGGGAGCCCGCAGACAGGGCAAGGTGTTCCCCGGCTCCGCAGCTTCCCAACCGCACAGCTACCCGCAGCCACGCGTGGGCTCGGGCGGCCACGCTGCTCGCCCCTTCGCCCCGAGCCTCCCCGTCCCCCCCTGCAGAAAGCCCACGAGCAGCCCGGCGCCACGGGCAGAAAACAAAGCAGCCAGAAACGCTGCTGCTCGCGGCCAGGTTTTCACGGAGGCAGCGAGCGAGTTCCAAACCTTCATGAAAGGCAACCAAAAATAGTCAGTGCTGTTAATGTCATGCTTACTGGAGTGAGAAGCCGAGAAAGCCCTGCTTCCCCGCTATCCCCCCTCGCCATCCGCCCGCGCACGCACGCACACACGCAGCCTCCCAGCTCTCCGCAGGCAGGAGCCGCTGCCTCTGCGGCTGCTCCAGCAGTGGGGCCGGAGCGGGGCCGTGCCCCTCGCTGCCACTGCCCAGCCCCGCTGCCCGGCCCCACGGCCGCTCCGGCATCCCCGAGCCACGTTTGTTTACTTCCAACGCCTGCGTTTAAACATCTGGACGAGATGCTGCACATTGTGCTGTTCCCTGGCGTAACTATCGACGGAGGGATCTCCAGACATATGGACGGCTGAATAACGGCGCTGTGCTTTTACACACGCAACACAAATAAAACAGGTGACTCTAAAAGGCCTTCTCACCCTGTCTCCCGCACGGCAAGCCCTCAACACCCGCCTGGACGGCGAGCCCAGCTCGCAAGGAGATTCCTGGAGACGGGCACCCTTCCGCAGCACGGGAAAAACCCAAAGCAGCTGCACGAGCTCGCGCTGACTTGCATCGCTCTGCCCCTCGCGGAGGGGCCACGGGCTGCCTGCACGTCTCTGCCCGCGCGCTGGGGCCGGCCAGCGCCTCGCTGCCGCTCTCACCCCCGTTCATCCAGACTCCACCTCGCACAACTTTTTCTTACAATTTACGTTCACCTGGAGGGCGTGATTTTAATTAGTGTAATATTCCTGTTAACAACAGCGCCTAATTAAGACATCCGTTAAGAATCCATAATGTAAACTTAATGAGAAGTTGTGCTAGAATATTTTTGCAGGCAAATAAAATGCTGCGGATTCTAACTTCAAGAGACCGCGTTATTAATAGACACATTCAATTACTCAAACCTGAACTCGGGCAGGGAGACTTCCAAGAAAGCGTCGCTGCTCCGCATCCTACCGAGGAGGAACTTCGCTCCCGAACGCACCTGGGCAGCTCCGGCGCATCGGGGAGGGTGACGCCGGCGCAGCCCGCTGCCTCCCCCGCCGGGCTCCTCTTCCTCGGCCCCGCCGGGGGCCGGAGCCGCCCGCCCCCGCCCCCGCCCGGGAGCTGCCGGAGCGGAGCCGAGCGGAGCCCCGGCCGGCTCGGCACAGAGGCGCCGGGGGAGGGGGTGGCACCGGGGGCCGGGGCACCGCCGGGGGATGGGGCACCGCCGGGCTGGCCGAGCTCCCCTCCCCCGAGCCGGGCGCCCCCCGCCCGCGCCGACCCCGAAGTTTCACGGGCGGCACCGGGAAGAGCTGCCCGCGGCGCCCCGGCGGCTGCCCCCGCGGCGCTCCCGGTGCCCCGCGCCGCAGCCTCCCGCGCCGGCTGCGCTGCGGCCGCCTGGCCGGGGCCGCCTGGCCGGGGCCGCCCCCCCCCCGCCGCCGCTTCTGCCGGTGACTCACGCGCTCAGAGGTCCCCGCCGCGGCGGCCGCGGAGGCGCAGGGCAGCCGCGGGTCCCCGCCCGCCGAGCGGCATCTCCCGAGCAGCGGCGACCGCGGCAGCCCGGCGGCGGCAGCGGGCTGGGCTCGGCTCTGCTCGCCTCGCCGGGCGCCACGCACGCGGCTGCGCCCGCGCCGCCGCCCCCGCAGCCGCCAGCCAGCGAGCGAGCGAGCGAGCGCGCCGCCCCCGGCCCCGGCCCCGCCGACGGGGCGCGCCGGGGGGCGGCGGCAGCGCAGCCCCCGCCCCGGGACCCCCGCGCCCGCCCCGAGACCCCCGCGGGTCCGGGCAGAGCGCGGCCGCCGCAGCCTCGCTGTGCTGCTGCGGGAGCCGCTGCTGCGGCGGAGACCCGCCAGCCCCGCGCGTCGCCCCCGCCCGCTGCCCCCCAAGCGGGGGCTGCTCAGGGCCCGCGCCCGCCGCGGCGACGCGCTCGGCCCAGGCACCTGCTGCAGCGACGCGCGCTGCACGAGCAATGTCCGCGGCAAGGTGCGCAAGGCCCGCTCCCACCTCGCACGCTCACCCCAGCAGCGCGTTGAGCTCAGGCCACCACGGTGGCAAGGCACAGAGGACGCGTCCCCCCCTCGGCACGGCACACGAGGTGCGCTCCCGCTGCGGCGGCATGCCCGGCACCCGCTCAGCATGTGCTCCCGCCTCCGGTCGGGAGCAAGGAGCCATTTTTCTCCTCGCTCTTTCTCCATTGCAAATGAACATATCAGGACTGTGACAAATAGGGAGTTTATTCCCGCAGTCAGGCTGGGCTCACTGCTGTCTGCAAGTGGGCAATGAACTGTCCCGAGGGGTTTCCTCCGTTTTACTGTGCATTCAGCAGTACAGCCACACGCTGACTTGCAAGCTAGCAAGGAACAAAGCTCCCCGCCATCCTCAGGGCAGGCCTCCCTCCGGCTCAGCGTGCAGCGCCGGTTCCTATCGCTTTGCCCATACTGCCGTAGGGCCGGACGCCTGGGCCCACCTCAGCCACCTGGCAGGTGCAAAACAAAAGGATGGTAGGGAGGAAGAAAGGGTTAGGTTCCCGGCTGCAAACACTGGGAGCAAGGAGGGAATGCATGAAACACACAGGATGCAAGTTCACAAGGTATGCAGGGTTAACTACAGCTTAGATTACGTCTCAGCCCCTTCCCCTTTCTCCTTTTTAAACCTAATTTAAGGACCTTTGGGCAGTGATCTTAGCCATGCAGTGAGTGAAAGCAACAGTCCTTCCTTGAGCTTCATGCGAGAGCAGGTCCTGACTTCCCAGGCTCTCTCCCGTTCAGCTCTCCTCTCGGGAAGCCGGCTGAACGCTGTTGTAGACCTGCCCTGTAATATTTTGCAAACCACCGGCTGTTAGAGGTCCTGTCGTACTGCCCTTTTCCGGGTTGTTATGCAATCTCTAAGATAGGCTGCTTTGGTGGTGCAGGCCCATTTATTCAGGTGTTGCTGGACAGCCTCAGACTTCCCCCTCCTGAGCTCTGGGCTGTTACGAAATGCAGCTAGAGCAAGTAGCTCTTCTTGCAGACTTGTCTGAGTTACTGTACTCCACTCAGCACCTTGCTTCTAGCTCAAATGACCCATTTGTGGTTTCCAATATTTAAGACAGTGGCTAACCTTCATAAAGCTACATTTCATGAGAAATATTTGGAATATATGCAGCCTGTTTAAGTCAATTTACTTCCTGTGAACTCTGCATAGCATCCATCCATGAGACATTACTAGTATCCTCTAGAGCCCACATGTGACACCCTGAAAACAGGTACCGCTTTCCCTCCTTCCCATCCAGATATATTTTTCCCTCTCTCTCAAAAGGGTTTTAAGGAACTCTTCAGAGAAGATCATGGTTATATAGAGTACTAACAAATGAGGACTACAAAATGCACCTGATAAATTTATCATGTGTAATGGATATTTAGATGCACGTTTTGGCCATCTAGGATGCAGTAACAGCCAAGCCTTGCTGCCACGTAGGAAAGAGGCAGCAGCACTTGGTCTCGTGACCTGCTAAACCAGGGAAGCACTTGGCCGGCGTGGCTCCTTGGTGTGCCCCACCGTGTTTCCTCCACACGGTTCACGGGACTGAAGATGCTTTAGGCGGCAGATTTGGAGGATGAAGAACCAGGAACATGGGAGAGAAGAGATCTGAAAATTTCTGGGTTTCAAGCCGCTGAGCTGGGTTCCTGTTGACATCTGTTCCTACAAATGCAAACTGGTATCCACTTCAGAGATGCAACTTCACAGATCAGGAGGTGTATGTGCACTAGCTGGAGTGGAGGAGAAGCAAACAGCTGCTGCAGCAAGATGGTGTGGGATTGCTAGGCAACCCCACGCTGCCGAGCAGGAAAAGGCCTGTGCTGAGCCAGTGCCACGTCGCTGGGGCTCGCATCCATTTTCTGGGCCTCCAAGACAGAGAAAAGCAGGCACCAAGAGAGGAACGCACTTCGGAAATCTTTGTGGATTTCCAGGAAGAGCAGCTGAAACCTGGCTGTGGGAGAGGAGGAGCAGAGAGGGCTAATAATAGAGAATAAGTGAGAGCGACAGTTGAAGGAAGAGAAGCAGTTAGAAAAACACAAGTCAACAAAACCCTGCCTTTTGGCAAGGTTGTTATATGAACCAGAAGGAACAAGTATTAATCTGGAAAAAATATTTGTTTTTCTTAGCTTATTTCACAGTCTATTTGCCATTTAGAGTCTTAGTTTGGAAGAAGTCATACTTGTTAAATTACTGTTGCTTTTTTATTTTTATCCTTAATGATGAGGAAGTCTTCCTAATCACAGCTGGAGCAGAGAGATGACAAAGCCTGTTGTGGCTCTGCCTTGCTTTTTTTGTGAGCACAGATGCTATCGACAGGAGTTGCAGCAAGACCGCTGCACGCAAGGATCCTCTTAGTCCCCAGGGTGGTCTTACCCCTGTTATTCCCTCTGCAGAGCCCAAGGAAGGGCAGTGCCAAACCACCAGTCCTAGATCTCTAGAAATACCAAGACACAACAGATTTCCAACACTGAGAAGAGACAAAACAAAGGCGTAGCCCCTCCAAGCTGTTCGCAATGGCACAAGCTCTTGGGGACCCTTGACTTCTAGCTGCCCAAAAGGGGTTCACCCCCACTCCACGCCTTTGCTCAGTCTCGCAGACTTTCATTCTGGTGCTGAATACACAGAGATGGAGCCATTCTGGCTCAAAGGGTCCATCTGGAGCACATTCAGCTCTGACCTAACAGGCAGCTCAGACTTGGCTGTGCTAAGAGGTGTGCCTGCACGCTAGCGCTGAAGTGCAGTCCGACCTGCCCACGGCGCAAGCAAGCGCAGAGCCCGCTGGCTGTTTCAGAGGGAGGGAGGGAGGCATCCTGCCAGCTGGAGATTTCCCCAAAGACCATCCAGAACACTGGGTACCTGCACAGTCCTTGGCTGTGATGAAGACGGTGGGATGACATGGCAGGACCCAGATTTTTTTGGCAGGTGTCAGAAGCCCTGCCAAAAGCCTAATGCAGAACGTGAATACGTGAACACAAGCTGAATGCATCCCTAATCATAAGCAAGTTCAGCCTACAAGGTACTCTCCAGCACTGGAGAGATGAGAAGAGAGCGCCATGCTAATGTACTCTGAAATAATGCTTTTTTAAATATAATTTATGATAGATTTCATAGCTAAGTTATGCAACATAATGAGCAAATCTAAAATGCAATTGTCACTGCACATTAACAGCAAAATCCTGAACCTCTATTATACTAACAAACTTATTAAATCAGTGAACATTGCATTGCATCAGTCAATTACTAAAACAATGCCAAGATCACTAGAATAATCTGATACCCATTAGAGAGAGAAATAGAGAGAGCGTGCAACTAGAGCTGCCCACAGTGTGACATGTTTTTAAACATTAACTGTATTTACATTTTTGATGTAATGCTGCACCTGCGGGATATTCTGCAGCTACTTCCCTTGTTCCAGGAGAGGAGCATCAAGAGCCTAAATGAGCTCTGTGTCCAGGGACACCAAGTCTGTCTGGGACAAGGAGGTCGAGGAGAGAAGCACAAACAGCCTCAGCTCTGAGATTTCCTGAATGCTGAGTGACTTTGCTGCATTAACATTGCTCCGTGTCAGAAAACACTATGCAAAAAAAAAAAAAAAAACACCTTAAGTCTTGGGCAAAGCAATTGAGACAACAAAAAGCGTGATGTGGGACATCTCTGACTCCCAGCTCCTGAGGGCACCATGGGTTAAAGCCGGTCTCTGCCTCTCCCACGTGTGCTGGCTCACGCACTAGAACCACGCTTGGCAGAGCTGGGAGCGCGTGGGAGACCTGGGGCAGAAAGCAGGTGTCACCAAGCACTGCCCCTTCGACCCAAATCCTTAGAGAGCAGAGGGCAGAAGGTTTAGTCTTGGCTGCCCACCCTACGCACTTTCCCAAAGCAGCCCTGAAGTGCAGCCACATTCCATATCAAATTGATGTAAAAAAGGTCTGAATTCAGTTTTCACAGAGCTGTTCTCTAAGGAGCATGAAGTTTGCCAGGGAGCCTGCAGGTCTGTGCCCCCACCCCCGTCCTGGTAGACCTAGATCTGAGATCATCCCTGGCTCCACCACAGAGCAGCTCACAGACACCCGCTGTGGGCACACATTTGCAGTGAAGGGCATTTGCTTCCATAGCAGGACAGCGAGCAGCATAGAGGATGGCATAAATCTTGCACCGTAACCCCCGAGGCGCTCACACTTTCCCTGCTGACTCTGAAATCCGGTCATCATTGATGCTACGTCATTACAAGATCATTAAACACATGAAATAAGGAGATCTTGAAGTAAACCTGGAAAGGCATCCATGTAAATATCTAAAGCAAAGTGTGCCTTGCACCTTGGTGTAGTGCTTTGACACAGCACTAATTATGGAAATTAATCATTGGTAAATCAGGTACATGTTTATTTATTTATTTAGTGTTTTTCACAGCAACCAGGCAGGAGGAATGTTGTGAAAGAAAAGCTGCTCTATTTATTCTGATAAGAAATGTTTGGTAACATGTTGCATGATCCAACCTCCCCACGTTCTTTTTCAGATTAAATTCTAAATTGATTTGCTGGTATCATACCGTTCATAGCTCTCAATATGTCATCGCAGCTAATGAACCATGCTAGGGACACATTTATAACCCTCTATTAGCCTCTTCCATCAGGAAGGGACTTTTTTCTTTTCCTATTTGCTCCAAGGTGCTAAAAGTTAAAAAACAAAACAAAAAGCCCCCAAAAGCAGAAGCAGCAAACATTTCTGCTGCAACTGCAGTACTCGCATGGTTTCTATCACTCCCACCATGGACATGGCACTCAAGTGGGACGCAGAAAAGGCCCTGAAGAGCATCTCTCAAGCCCCACTGATTTTCTTCAGGCCAGCACTCATCCAGGGTGGGTTCCAGCCCCTTTCCCCATAGCTTGGCCTATCCGGGCTCACACTTTTCAAGCAAAGCTTCTATTTGACTTCATTTAGAAAACCTGCCTCAAACAGCAGTTGAAAGCCAAGCCACAAAGTGAGCTGAGTTCATAGGAGAGAGGGAGCTTATATGTCCTGCCCTTTCCTCCCCGCTCCTGGGATGGTCTCTGCAGCTCAGAGCTGGGAATGCTGCTCTGAAGGAGCTCCAGCTGCTGAGCCCAGCACCAGGCAGGTGGTGTTTCCATTTGGAACCAGCCCGCGTTCACTTTCCCTGGTACGAAATGCTAACCGGTAGCAGAGGCACCGAAAAACTGCTCACAGGTCCATTGCTTGGGGGCACCGGGAACCTCGCAGCTCACCGCCAGCTCTGGAGCCTCAGGCTCTGGAAGCTTCGTCCCGGCCGGCATGCTGTTCTAGGCCTGATGCGTTTGGCTCAGCGGCACAAGGTGGTAGGTACGCACCAGTCCGCAGCACGGGGAACACGGGGATGCTTCTTGTGCACGCTCCCACCGGTGCTGTGGTGGCTTAAACGTGGCCTCGAGCACCCCGGCTCAGGGAGTAGCTGTACGGGACTCTCCATCTCTGAATTTTGTATTCTTTGTTTAATTTTCATCCTCACATCTCCCATGCAATTCTTTATGCTCAGCAACACCACTCACAGCCCAGGCTCCACAGTCAGACATCCTAGACGGGGCTTTGATTTGCCCCAGCCTCAGGGCCGTGACGGCTCGCAGCTCACGGCCAAGCTTGGAAGGAGTCCAGCTCCTTTCTGCCCGGGCTGGGCAGCCCCGGGGACCCACCAGATTTTCCCCCTCTCTCACACTCCACGAGAGCGCTACGCCGGCGTTTGGTTTAAGATGTCTGTGCATACCACTTTTCTGCAGCCCCTTCCAGACCGTTTGCGGGGGAGCTGCGCAGGTAGGATGCACTGCTGCTCCCCAGAACAAGGCTCAGGAGTGAATCTCCTATGTTTTGGATGCAGCTGGTTCCTAGCAGCTAATGGCTGAGGCTGGAAGATGATAGTGGGAAGAGAAATTCAGTAGCAATCAAGAGGCTGCTCTCATCATGTGGCAATTGCTGCGTACACATTGCAGGAAGACAGCACTTAAAATATGAGCTGAATTCCCCTTCATTCCAAACGCAGAGCTTCAGGAATGGAGAGACAACTCTATCGGGGGAACGAGAGCTAATTAAATTTACTGGGATCATTGAAGAGGAAATTATTTAATATTCTGCATGGAATTTAATATCTGAAAGCATGAATGGCCTTGTTTCATCAGAGATATGTTCTCTCCTAACATTTGAGTTTACATTTTGCGCGGAGCCCTGCCGCTGAGAGAGGGAGGAACGGGGGAGGCGGCTGCCTAGGAGAACAGCGCTCCCAGAACCGGGAGAAACAAACAGGAGAAGCTGAGCGTTGCTGGCACCTCGGCTGCCGCGAGCCCCACGGTCGCCTCGCGGGGATGTCCCCGGGGACTCCCGACGGACCGGCTGCTCAACGACCTGGAGGAAACCGGCTTCAGTGGACCCTGCCCCTTCTTCGGCGGGGGAGGAGAGGGGGGAACTCCGCTGCTCCCGGGTCAGTCGCTCACGCTGGGCACATGCAAGGACACCAGGCTGCCACTTCTCTGGAGAGCAAAATGTTGAATGTGCGTGGGGCCTTCAACATTTGACCTTGAGCACTCCATCACCCAGTCCCACTTTAACAGCCAAGATGCTGACAGCTCAGACCACTCAATTTGCTACTCAGGCCAAAGAGGAGCCTAGGCAAAGTATACCACATTTCAGGACCAGAAGGACCTTTACATATTTAACCTTCACCTTGTTTGTACAAGGAAGACTCCTCTCTGCCACAGCTCCCATCTATGACACCTTCTTCCAAGGCCAAAAATCAGCTGCAGAAAAGGCATCGCTCAGCAGCCCTGCTGCCGCGGTCTCTCATCTGACTTTTCCCCCCTTGCCACCCTCCGAGGTGGACTCGGACCTGCCTCTGGCAGCCCCAGCGGAGCCAGCACCTCTGCAGAGATGCTAGAGCAGAGGGCTGCTCCAGCCACGCTGGTGCCGCAAGTCCGGGGCAGAGCAGGAGGCGAGCCCAGGGCCTGCGCAGAGCCGGGCCAGCACACCGGCTCAGCACACCGGCTCCGTCCTGCAGCCCGCTGCCCGGCCGCACGCACAGCCTGCACGCAGCACGCGCGGGAGGGTGGGAGCACTCCCATTACGTCAATCTGCCGACCATCCTCCAGAGGAAAACCTGAAGGAATGCCAACCTCACACTGAAGATCTAAGAGTGCCTGCCCTTCTGGCTACCCATTTCTTTCTCCTCTTTTTGCCCTGATAATGTCTCTTTCTCTCTCTCTCATACATGAAAGTGATTATAAGTAGCAATAATTTTGCTCCTGTATTTATGTCACCAATACCTTCAGCTAATTCCTGTAACTGCCAGCATGGAAGCACTAATACCTCTGCAAAAGACAAAGCAATTATTTCTAAACATAGCTCCCTTTCCTTGCATTGTCACCACCTAGCTCATGAAACCCTGCTCTGTTGTCAGCATCTTTAACTAGCAAGGAAGAAAAAAATTCCCTGAAAATATATCCAGTGGCATCAAACAAGCAAGCAAGCAATGTACCCCTACCTTCCAAATCCTGTAGCACCACTCTGAATTTGGACAGGGATAAAGTAAATCATCTCTCATTCACCAGCAATGTCCCTGGAGTCCCGACCTACTCTGGACTCGCACAGGAGAATCCCTGGGTCTGCCTCCATCTTCCTCAGAGAGGGGGGGAAAATGGGGTGGAAAACAAAGGAGCTGTGCAGGCAAGAAGTCTGGGATGAGGAGGTCTCTGACGAAGGCAGAGACTCTCCAGTGCTCCAGGCAGGAGAGCTCTGGAGTCTCCCTTTGCCTTGCAGCACCTGTCTCCACAGCAGAGACAATTTGTGTGACAGAAATCCAGCTGGGACTAGTGACCCCTTAAAGCAGGTGCCCATTTTCACAGGAACCATAGTCAACAGAGGGACAAGGGAAATGCAGAGCACAGAGACAGGGCACTGGTTCTCCTACAGGCCACAGCATATCAGCTGCTGTTTAGTCTCCCGATTTAACTGCTTCAGCAGAGAAATTCCCCTGCATCTTATCCAGGTGACTGGAACATGCCACCCATTGGACCCAGACACGGGCGCATTAGCTGTGCTCCCAATGCCTGCGCCTAGGAGACCTGCCTCAGGACCCTCTGTATCCCGTGGGTCTGCTCCAAAGAAGTTAAAGTGAGCCATAAAATGACAACTAAAGAGAAATAAGGAACATAAAGAGCAAAGAGAATGTAAATTGTGTAATTAGCATATACACAGCACTTGCAAAGTGCCCATTCACTAGCTATCAGCAGCAGGGTCTCCAAAGGAGAGGGGTCTCCCAGGCAGCCCCAGGACGGGCAGGCAAAGTGCTTTCAGGCATGGAGGTACCCTCCCACCCAGACCCCTCCCAGGTGCCTGCTCTATGAATTCATAAGGGGTTTAGGGCACTGGGAACAAGATGTGCTAACCTGTGGTCCCTGCAGGTCCCTCCAAGTTTGCACAAAACCCCCAGACCCACTGAGGTCCAAGGAGCACCCCCATCTGCTCGAGAGCTTTACGCTTGGTCATCCGCTATGACCAAGTCCAAGTGCCAGACAAAAACACAGCACCTGAACCCTGCCTTCTGCACCCCAGGGCAACCAAACACCTGGTCACACCAACTCCACTTACCTTGGCTCTAGGACACTGGAGTGAGTGGGGAAGGAGAAGCAGTAGCAGAATTAATGAGCGAAAGTAGGCTCCCCAGTAAGGGCTGAAATGAGATGGTACCTGGAGGCAGCAGCACACCTGGGTGACCTACATATCCATCACTGATGGAATATTTAACCAGCCCTTTTCAATAGATTGTGTATGAAAAACCTCCAGGCTCTTGCACACAGTGAAAGGTACATAACAAATCCTCTGTCTCTGGAGACCGGCCCTGCTGGCTGGCCTCAGCTTTCAGAGAGATTTAAATGAACAAACCAAGGCTGAGCAGGGAGATGAAGCAAAGGTAGTAGTACAGAGCACTTTGCTTTTAGTTGGGTGCTTGTCTACAGCTTCCAAAGCCCTAGTCCAAAAAGCGATGGGCTCACACAGCTGGGCAGGGTGTTGGGACCTTGCTTTGATGCTTCGCATCCCAGCAGGGAACCCAGAAGGACCTTCCCCATGTAACAGGCTGCCTAGAGTTGCCAGGCTGCAGCCTTCCTGTGCTGCTGTTTGGGGCTTTCCCAAATCCCCCGCCAAAGATCTGGTCCCCAGCTATAAAGCATGCTCCAGACAACATCCAGAGGGCACTGCAGATGGTTTGTGGTGTCCTGACATATTGCACCCAGAGCCCAAGACCAAATTCATGGGCTGCTCCTCGCAGAGGCACCTCAGCAGAGCCCAGAGTAGGGATCACAACAGCTGGGGAGGCCGTAGGGCAGGACAGACACAATCGTTCTCTTGTGAAGTGATAACCAGAAAGGCCTTGGTTTAAGGCAAAGGTAAATGTCACAATTTCTCAACTTGGAGAAGAGTCCCACAAGGGAGGACCCTAATCAAGTAAAGTGCACAAAGTCAAGGGAGAGAGTCCAAGTTTTCAGTAACTGCCCTTAAAAATATTTTCATAACATTTTATATCCAAACTACACTAGCACCTCCAGTAATTAACAGCTAAGTTTTAATTAAACATTGATTAGCTACTAATTAGTCTAATGATTAGTCACCTGAAGGAGACAAAGCAAAATACTGGGGCTGCCAAGCTAGGAGAGGCAGAAGGCAAATGATGAAAGATTAGAGGCAGGCTTAAATTCTATATCTACTTCCCTCTGGGCCAAATGTTTTCCCTTATTTTGGTCCTTTATAAATGATGCCTTCAATGTGAATTTTTCTAATTGTGGCAAGTCTCAGAGCCTCGAGTGATGCAGAGAAGACTGATTTTATTTGTCTTTTCCATCAAATTTCAGCTTGTTAATGCAGCTAAAGAGCCTTTCCCCTGCTAGCAGAAGGATTAGTCTCTGTCGCCATAATGAAGTCAGTTGGGGGGATTTTTGTGCATTTTCTCCTGTAACAGCGCAATAAGAACACCGCAGAACATGCAGAAAGCGGGCAACATTTCATTTCTGGCTCTGCAATCTCATCCTCCCTAGGACACAGATGTGGACTTCACTTTTGATTTCTTACGTACAGTGGCCTGTTCATTACTTTCTACCCGGTAGACAGGTCTCCTTCATCACCCTACATGTCCCCTCCTGCCTGCAGCTGAGCCTGACTCGCTGAAGCCAGAGGTACTACGACCAGAACCTGAAGTCAGACCTAGCACTACAGATAAGAAGCAGTGGGAGACCCTGGGACAGAGGGCTACCAGAAGAAAGTACCCTGGAAGGTGAAGATGGAGACATCCACTGAGGCTAGCAAACATGGCTCACCTGTGGTTTGCTTGCTAGTCTCATCTCAGAGATGAGGAACGCTGCAGGACACAACTCAGCTCGGACATGCCAGGCCCAGGCAATCTGCTCAGGCTGCCAGCCCGCACCAAGCTCTGTGCCAGCTCAGCCCCACAGTTACTGGTACCCGAGCTAACTACTTTCCAGATAGCATAGATATCTCTGCAAAAGTTGCGGTCATGCCCCCAAGCTGCCAAGCAAACATAACACAGAGCACTTTAGGTAGGCTATCAAGTTCGTTTTACACCAAAAAATAAGCTCAAAACACTCAACCCTATGTGGCAATAGCTTTGTACTTACAAGGAACTGGAGAGTCAGGCCAGGTCCTGAAAAGCAGCTTCTCCGTGTGCCAAGGGGCCTCCCCGCAGAAAGCATTTAACCCAGTTCTCCTGAACAGGCTCTTTGGATGATGAATCTTCGCTGTGCTCTAACACGGACATAACTACAGTCTCCGTGCTGACTGTGTGGAAGGCTGCTTGCCCCTGCAACTCGTTGGCTCTAGTAATTTAGCAGGGCATTACTGTTATAAGGATGTTTATTATTTTACCATTCCCTCTTGTGAGATAATCCTATTTACCTACATTGCTTATACCTCAGAAAAATCACTTCTGGATGAAGGTTATGAAAGTGCTTACAGCAGAGCACTCCTCCATAGCAGCAGCTCAGGGCAGCCGCTCATTAGCCTGTGCTCCCCAGCAGCTCTTGAGCTCTCTTTTCCTCTCACTTCCCCCTCCCGGAGTGGCAGGCCCTGTGCTCCCAGCCTCTTCTTGTAGCCTGGCTATCAGCTTGCCTGAGCATCTCCAGGTGTGCCCAGCAGCTGCACCATCCCACAAGCAACCCCTGCCCCTTCCTCCTCCCACTGCAAGTTTCTTGACTCTTCTGCAAGTTTGGTCTTTTTGTCCCCCCATTACTTCCTTCCTCCCCACACTCCTTCTGTGCTCCTAGCTGCAGTTTTATGGCAAAGGAGCAGAGAAAGGTGAAAAAAATAATGCAGATATGTGTAAGAAGACTGCAAATGTCATGGGAATCAGAGCAGACCCTCTGGAAATCAGAGCATGCCATTTGCCTGTAACCCCAAGCAGAGCCTGTACTGGGTCAGACATGTCAGGAAAGGCTTGAGGGCGAGGCAGGGAGGCCGCTGGCTTGCGGCACCGCCTGAGGAGCACGAGGGCTTGGCCCCGTTGCACACACAGCTGCCCAAGTGCAATAAAATCCCTAGCAGAGGTAACTCAAAGTCTGAGACCAGGCAGGTTGGTGGTGCGCTCAAGTGGGACAGGCATAGCAGGGGATGTCATGGGATATATAGCCAGAAGTACAAGCATGATTCAATACCCACCTACCTGTTACAGGCAGCAATAGCATGCTCTGGGCACACGACATGATGTGAACAGCGGAACCTATGTGCTTGCTTTCCTGAAGGCGCTCTGGGACCTGCCGATGGGTAATGCGAAGGGTTAAACTCTACCCTCAGCCACCATCCGCCTGCATTCGCTTGCAGAACTGCAGGTGTATTGATTGTTTCACACATCTCATCAGACTCAGATTGGTACAAATCAATGGGGTTAGGTCAGCAAGAGAGGTAGCTGAGTAGATACCCTCCTCCTCCTCTCGCCGGGGATGGCATCCGTTGTAAAGCCCCTGTAGCTTTCCCCGGGCTCCCGTGCAGGTATATCCGACCTGCCTCCTCCTGTGGGCTCTCTGCAAAGAGTCCCTGGGGACTCCTGATCTAGAAGAGGTGGAGAAGGCAGAGGCACCGACCAGCAGCTCTGGGCTAGCACAACTGAGATGCTGCTGACTTCTGCGGGAGCGGCACCCGCAGCGACGCCTGCTCTAACGGCCCGGCCAGCCTGCGAACCGAAAGCCCTGGGAGCTCCCCGGTGCCGCTCAGCGACGACCAGGCGTGCAGGGAAGAGCACAAACCCACCCATCCACACACCCCTCCGGTCTCCCCGTCCTACGTGCATTCCCTGAGACTTTCCCAGATGTGCCGAGGGGATCCCAGTGCCTGCACTTCATCCAGCTGAAATGTGCAAGCTTTCCGAGCAGCAGGGAGAGACAGAAGCTCTGTCTATGGCTGTTTCGTGCTCCTCTACAGAGCAGTCTGCTGCTTCGGCTCCTCTGCTCTTCCCTCTTATGCAACTGCACAAAATGCAGAGAGAAAAAAAAAAAGATGCTAATTTATTTGAGGAGCTCAAGCAGGTTCGCACAAGAAGGCAGTTTCAGCAGATTAAAAAAAAAGGGAACAGCCATGTCTGAAATGCTGCTTCCGAAACCCTCCCTGCCGGGGACGGCGGCCCTTCCTCAGCCCCGGGCGCGGGTGCCTGCTGCTCCTCGCAGCTCCCGCTCTGCCCGGTGGCACGAGAACAGCTCGGAGCCGGCTGGGCCGCAGCGGCCACCGGCACCGTGGCTCTGGCACTCGGCTGGCACGGGCTCAGGCGCTGCCCACCCGCTCGGCGCTCGGAGAAGCGAACGGGCAGCGGAAGGTGCAGCAGGATCATTACAAGCACATCAAAACAACCCGCCCACGCCGAGGCTTTTGGGGAGCTTCCGAGGTGGGGATTTGCGGGAACAGAAAGGGTGCGGGAGACCCGGAGAGCCGCAAGCGGGGCTCTGCCCAGCCCTTGGCGTCACCGCCGCCCCCGCGGCAGCCCCGGACAGGGTCACAGCTGCCGCGGGAAGAGCGGGGCTCCCAGCCCGAGGACATCGTTTCCAGGTGCGTGATTCATTTCCCAGCACGGCCCATGCTGCTGGGGCTGGGGAGGGCTGGGGCATCGCGGGCGGCGGCACCCGGGCCCAGGGGCCACGCTCTTCCAGGGCTTGCGCAAAACCCCTGCTGCTGTGAACCCGTCATAAACACGCTCTCTCCCTTCCCTGTCTGCTCCTGGCATTAAAGATACACCTGCAGTCTGCCCGTACCTCAGGTACTTTGTCACGTTAGAGAAGGCACTAGAGGGAGCTTGCTGGAGAATTATCTTGTCTCTCTTCTCCCTCGAGCACGAATCAGAGGCCCCAGCGCTGCGGAATGGGCAGAAGAGCCCGGGGCTCGGTGCCCCCACGGGCACCGCTGTCTGCAGCCCTCCTCCACCATGGAGGGGCACAGGGAGCCCAGGCCGAATCCATTACCAGTGCCTCACAGCCAGCCAGCTCTTCTTTCATGGGGACCTCTGGCAATTATAGGTTTAGTGGTGCAAAACATAGTTTAATAGCAGCCAAGACTGGTGGGATTGATTTTTTGTTTTGTTTTAAGTGCAGTTAATCTAATAGTTAATTTATTTAAATTGATAGGGCAGAGAGAAATTACATTTCTATCTTCTCTGAATAGATTTTACAGTGTCTCGTGACCCAGGCAAGCTAAAGAGCTGGGTTAAAGGCCCTAATATGCCTTTGGAATAGCTGCCTTTATCAGCGTGTAATTTTTTCAATTCATTACTGCCATTTTAGCAAACAACTAGTATAGATTTTTCGTTACAACAGCTCTTAACGTGTTAGTCATGTGTATGCTGGTACCTGCCTTAACCACTTACAGTAAATCTTTCCCTCCAGAAAATGACGCCACCAAAACCAACCCACCAGAAACGGTTTAGAGCTTTTGGGAGGCATCGCACAGACCTGCCGTGAACCCCAGCAGCTGGGCCTGCAAGAGGACCACGGGGCCAGGAAGAAGTGAGACCAGCAGCCCTCGGTCCTTGCACCCCCAGCACCGTGGCCTTGTCCCATCCCAGAGAGCTTGTTTCTGGTAATAAGCTTTCATTAAAATGTTGATGGGGATTTGCTGTGTTTATACTTGAAGCCGATCTGCAGTTTAGATGCAAGAGCAGTGTTCTGCAGCTGAGTGTTTAAGGGAGGGAACATACTTGGGCTGCAAATTTTGCTCTTATGCCTCTGGGAATTGTCTTTAGTGCTCTCTAAAAGATCTCTAGCAGTGCTGTAATGCACAGGCTCTCCCACAACAAGCACCAGCAGAAGCCTCCGAGGGTTTTCCCCGTGCTCACGAGAAACACGTAGGACAACCAGGGAGAGGGCTTGTCCCTGCCCTGCTCGTGCTGCGGGTCTGCAGGCTCTAAGGGTAACTGTGGTGCAGGAATTTGGCCGGACTGTCCCGTTGAGTGCAGCAGTGCTGGTACAGGGGCACGTGGAGCTGCGTGCGGTCCCGAGCTGGGACTGATGCTCTGGGACACAGGGAAGCTCCCGGGATCAGCTCCATGCTTTGCTGTGCTCTGCAGCGCTTTACTGCATCTTCCGCCCGAGGCTCCCCAAGCGCGGCCAGTCCGGCTCCCCACGGGCTGGACGTGAGGACTGGGTCCCCTTTTCCTCCAGGGCAGGAGGTGAGACAACGAGGGGCCGGGTGACAGTCTCAGAGCAACAAAGCCAGGGAGTCCAGCTCGGTTTTCTTCCCAGCAGCCAGGCTGATTGCTGGTTTGTCGCAGCCAAAGGGAGCCGAGCCTGGCTCCAGCTGCTCTGGCCTGCGCAGCGGCAGCTGCTGGTCCCCACGGGAGGGGACGCATGGCGCGACCACCCTCTCCCCCGGGCTGCTGGGGCCAGAGCTGGCGCTGGCTTCTCTTGCACCGTCACCTCTGCGCTGCACCTATTCGGGGAGGCAGCTCGCACCCCCCTCGTCCCCAGGCTCCTTCCCTCGAGGCAGCGCTCTCCCTCCGCAGGCGGCTTCCAGCCTTGCTCATTTTCTCTTCCATTTCCTGGCGTTTCTAGCTGCCTCCCACAGTACAAGCCTGGGGAAGAGGAGGCAGATGCTTCGCTGAAACGCTCCGAGCGGTGCCTCAGGGGACAGTTGCTCTGCATGGGCCCGATAAAACCGACCCTGGCAGGAGGCAGAAGCGCCCCGGTCAGCGGCCAGGGACCCACAAAACCCCCATCGCCTGGAGCCTTCCCAGGCAGCAACGCTGCAGTGCCCGTCGGAGTCACCGCGGGTAGAAACAGGAAATCCCAGAGCACTCCGAAAAGAGCCTCGCTGAGGGGGCAGGCAGTGCAGGTGGGCAACAGTAATTAGCCATAATTTGTAGGCTATGGCATTCCTTCAGGAGAAGGGGAACCGCGAGCGAGAGGGAGCAGGTGACGGCTGGAGCAGGGCACGTTTGCTGCAGTGCCAGAGCCGCGCTCTGTCAGGGCATTAGCAGCACCGGGTCATTTTCTCTGCCGGTGCCAGGCGCCGCGATGAATGCAGATGGGCAGCAGGCGAGGGGGTAGAGGGCAAGCAGACGACAGCTCTGCGGCTCACCAGCGTGCCTTAGGATCTGCCTGTGTGTTTCAAGCAGGCTATTAAAAAAGTCACCCTATGAGACCGGAGCGAAGGAGAGCAACAGAAGGTGGGAACTGGCAAGGCACAGAGGCTCCCTGCAGCACCCGTCGTGCTGGGGGGGCCATCGCGGTGGGGAGAGGGGTGAGAGCGGTGAGCTGGGAGGGAGCGAGCCAGGTTGGGCTGGGCGAGGGATTGCACAGATAAACTGGGGCTGTGCCAGCGCCTGCTCTGCTGGCAGCTCTGCTTCATGGCAGAAGTGCAGGAGGCTCCATGGTGTCTCCAGGCACAAACCTGTCTTCTTTGTCCACAAAGGGAGGTGGGGGGCAAGGGGGGGGTTCCCATGCATGACAAGAGACTCAGCAACCTCCAGGCTTCCAGGTGATCACTGAGCATCACCAACCTCTCCGTGGAGAAGGGCAATTCCAGGGCCATCAGAAATATGACCTCCTGGCTCCTGTTGGTGCCGTGTCTCCCATCCACCCGTACTCCAGTGCTGGGTGTCTGCCAGCCTCTGCAGCCCAGCCTCCGGCCCCGCTCGCCCCTCCGCACCTTCCTTCCGCACGAGCGCAGGCTGGCCCTGGACACGCGGCAGCGGGTCCCCGGCAGGGCACCACCCCGGGCCGTGCGGCCGCAGCCCCCGTTCTTGCTGCTCGCCCTGGCGCTGCCCAGCGCCCACCGGGCCGGCACGGACCTGCAGGGCCAGCTCACTGCTCTTCCCTCCTGCTGCAGGAGCTGCTTTGATAGCTTTGCCTCTCACGTCCCAGCTCTCTCTCCCCGCGATAACTTTAATAAAAAGTAAATCGCTATTATTCTGTACCCAGAGGTAAGAGCTCCTGTTCTTCTGATCCATTCTGATGAGGACCTTCCCTCTCCTCCTCAAAGTCACGAGGGGGTGGGAGCACGAGCCAAGGGACACATCCTGCAATAGCAGTGCCAGAGCCCGTGGCCTTTTCCTCTACATTCGCCCCCCCCCTCCCCCCCAGGAAGCCCTGCAAGTTGTATTTGTTACCCCAAAAAGGGGAAATAAAAAAAAGGGAGGCTGGGGGCAGGGGCAGCTACAGGAGGGAGCAGCGGGGCTCCAGTAGGTGCTTAACCACCTCCATGGCTCTTCTCCATGGAAGAGCGGAGGTGAGCGCAGAGGCCTCCTGCCCCGAGCTCCCCGGGTGCCGCGTGCTGCCTCCCCACCAGCACTTCTGCAGAGACTCCCCAGCCCTCGCTCAGCCGTAGGTTTCCTGTAAGAGTCAGCTCCGTGCCAGATTTATAGAGGATGCTGTTCAGTATTTCATGACTGCTGCAGGCAATCCCATTGCTGCCACTGCGGCTGCACAGAAAGCACTTTGTAGATTTGATTATGTGATAAGGGGCATCAGAAATGCAACTTGTTGCCTATTTCCCAGAGTAATTAATTTCATCTATATTGAACAAATGACATAATTTGAGGATTTCTGGGTTATGGATTAAGTAAAGACCAGACAAGAGCATCCTCATTGGCTTGGAGATTAATTAACACCATGAGGTGAAGCGAGTTCTCTCCTCTGCAGGATTGCTTTGCTTGTACATTTTTAATCTACCTGCCGTGCACTCCAGCTGACCCTGGAGGATAGGCTGCTTCCCTGCCACGAGGCAGCCTGGGAAGTAATGTTCCCTACGGATTAGAGCCCTGGACAGGGCTTGTTCTCATACCAGGACATAAGGGGATGCTAGTGAATAAAGGCAAATTTTAAAGCTTCCTTGGGGCTTCCACCCCTCTACCCGCCCTAATCATCTGCTCTGGCCACCCGACAGGCATGGTGGACACGGAGGCCTTGCTGCAAGATGAAACCCGCAGGGATGTTAGCTACATCCCAGAGCCCGTTTACAAGTCAGATGAGGGAATGGGGTGCAGCCCACCCTCTCCCACAGGGATGCTTTTCCTTGCATACCTTTTACCCGAGTCTATTCACCCACCCAGCTTGACTGAATCTTTAGTCATTTCGTCTTACAAAGCACATTATTCAAAAAATACAAACTGCACATGAATTTCAAGCCCACTTTAAAAAAACACCTAGGGATTGATTGCAGCTGAGTATGGAGAATAGATTTAAGTGGAAGGGGGAAAGGAGGAGGGCTGGGGGCTGCTACAGGGACCCTGACACACTGCAGCATTTCCCGATTGCCACAGGCACGGCTTCTCTACTCAAAGCCTCGCTCAGCAGGGCAGGACTTTGGCCCTGGATGTGCCATGAAGGATCTCGGGGGGGGGGGATGGTGAGAGCAGGGGACCTCAGCAGAGCTCTAGGGGAAGCTGGGTGCAGCTTCATCCTGTCTCTATTCCCAACACCCAGCCAGTGCACGGCAACACCGCTTTACAGCCCTACTGCCCTCATCCCGGGGAAACACCCTGCCCTGCTCCATCTTCTCCTCTCATCTCTGCCCCCATTAAAAGCAATGTCACTCTGCCCTGCTCCTGCAGCCGCTAAGGCGCGAAGGGGCGCTGGCTCAGGACAGGGATTCCCCCGCTCACATCTGAGACTCAGAATTTTCTGAGCGGGGACGAAAAACCAAGGTGCTGTGCAGCGTTTATTCATGAGCCAGGCATTTTATTTAATGTGCCTTGCGATGCAGGATCAAAGATACAGAGCAGCACCTAATTAATTATTTTTCTCTTCTTCTGTAACATCCCCTAGTTGAGCATTGAGTCCCAGAATCTAAAAGCCTCCCTTTCAATGACTCCGCATAATGAGATGGATTTGGACTCCAGCAAATTTGTTCGGTTTTATGGAGTATTACATGAAAATGCTGTGAAATTAAGTTCTGTCTTTGCTATCACGCCATGGCCATCAGAGCGCTTTTATGTATGGCACTGAGACTAAAAGATGGGAAAGTGAGTCCTTGCTGCAGTAATGTGGCGAATGGGGAGAGGGAGGAGCCGTGCAATGAGGATGACATGGTGGAGGGTTAGACTCGGGGAAATAATGACGGAAACAAGAAAGCGATGCAGATAAAGAGAGTTGCAAGCTAAGAGCCTAGAACTGGGCTAGCAGACTTGAGTGGCAGCAGCCAGGAGGCTCCGGAGAGGGGGAGGGCTTCACTCTCCCAAATCGCCCCCGTGCCAAGTGCTCTGACAGCACTGCCTGCGGCACAGGAGAGGGGACTGCCACGGTCCTGGGGGACCCAGGCACCCGGCAGAGCGCGAGGAAGGGCTGACAGTTTGACTCCTGCCCCGACCCTCCTCCCTGGCACCCCCTGCCCTGTCCTTGCACTGTGACATCCCTGCTCCTGCTCCCCCAGGACACACACACACTCTCAAAGGGTGTCCCCATTCACCATGTCTCCTAAGTCCTGGGGACTGACGTGGCTCAGCTCAGGCCACGTGCTCCCCAGAGAGGAGGGCTCTCAGCACCAGAGCTGCTGCCTTTACTGCTGCCCCAGCCACAGGGTACCAGGAGCAGCGGAACGGCCAGGCCCAACACCAGCCCCAGCACTTCCTCCTCCATCCTGCCTGGAGAAATCCACCCGGTCCCTATGCAAGGAGAAGGGCTTCCCCAGCCACCAAGGGCTTCAGCCCAAAAGTACAGTCTCAGGGGAAGACAACATGTATCTGGAAAAGGCAGATTAGTAACACAATTGTGTTTCAGGGCAAAAGACAGCAACGTGCTGAGGAGCTGCCTCAGCCCCAGCATGTTTCTCAGCACAGTCCCTTCTCTTCTGGAAAGCGCTTTACCACTCAATGCCAAGAAAACTGCCCTACACAGAGGGTGCTGGCTTCAGCTTGGAGACAGGGAGAGGCCTCCCCACACCTCTTACTGAGCCTTTTCCAGTTCTCTTTCCTGCCTGCTGTTCCGTTTCTGTTCTTTCTCCTTCTTTCCCCCTTCAGCTCTTCTCTTCACCAGCCTTTCTCCCCTTTCTCTTCATATCTATCAGCCCTGATCCCCTCCATTTACCCCCAAATGATCTATTTTTTCCCTGGCAATTTTATAACCCATTTCCTTGCTTGATAGCAATTAAGCAAATGATTCAGCTCCAATCCCATGGTCCATAAACACTGGAAAAAGAAAATATTATAAAGAAAAAAAGTCAAACCTATCTGTACACACATGTACAGGCATGCACACATACATGCAGTCATAAAGACACACAAATACCTGTGCATGAACACACACAGGGACATTTGTGGAGGACAGAGGGTGACACAGAGCAGGGATCTGAACCTCTTCACTGGTGTCAAAGGCTGGAGACATCCTCACTCACACCTCTTAGTCTTCCAACCTCCAAAACATGTACAAAGGGCAGAGATTTCTAGACAATGCGCGAAAACACGAGTTGCATCCATCAATCACTGCGGCTCATCAGCCCCGAGATCTCCAGTGCACTGAGCTGGCTTCTGCGCCTGCTGCCCCTCTCCTGCTCCACCATGTGTTTGCCTCTCAAAGCTCCGACACTTACATAAAAATAAAATGTCCAAAAAAAAAAAAAAAAAAAAAGGAGGCAGAAGCACTCCCCCACTGTGATGTATGTGATTTTTTGGTGCCTGACAGGCCCAGAGCCTCTGGGGAGCTGCACTGATAAATCGCACCTTTCAGTTTGCCGTGAACATCTTCACTTTCTCAGGCTTAAAGAAGCCTGACACGTTAAATTGTGGCACTCAGCCCTCAGCACCAGCTTGTCTGGGGAAAGTGCCGGCTGCCCACAGAGAATCCCAGCCACCTAATGAGAGCTGCTCCCGCATTAGCACTGCGAGAGGCTTTCTGATGTACAAACCACTGGGAACACGGAGCCCTGTGCTGAGGAAACTCAAACAGACACACTTTCTAATTTCCATGACAACTGTAATAGGGTATTTGCTTGGTTTGGGAGCGCCTATGTGTGCAGGAATGTGCTCATTAGGCACGGAACGAGATGAGCTGCTTCTGCAAAGCCAGCCCAAGCAACTGCCAGCACCACTGAGCAGGTCTGCTGGGGCAGGGAGAGGGCAGGACCTACACCCGGGATGTTTCTGCTTGGCCTGTGCCCAGCACTAGCGCGGGAGGGCCTTGCTTCTCCCGCAAGTCACTGCACCGCGTGGAGCTCCAGCAAAGGACTTGCCCAGCTGGGAAGGCAGCAGAGGTATGTGACACAGGAGCGTGCAGTCTGCTTTTTACGCCTTGGTAGCCCAGGGAGCAAGAAGTCATTGCCCCTGTCGTTTCCCGCTGTGGGATGGGCTTTGCATGGCAAGCAGAGCCAAGGGAAGGGCTGGGGGAGACTGGGGTAACAGGAACCTGTGCCTAGCTGAGCAAAGGCGATGCTGCAGGAATCCTGTTCCTGGTGGGTAGCGCATCCTGCTCGGACAGTGCAGTAACCAGACAGCAAGCAGACTTGCTGAACAACTGCTCTTGGGATGCACAGATGTTTGTTCCAAAGGAGCCTTGCTGGCCATGCAGTCCTGCACCACTTTCCCAGGAGCGGGACTGAGGAATCACAGTGCAATGGCTAATACAGCTCAGCTAAAATGAGCTCCTTTCCAGTCCCTGGAGGAGCTTAAGCAAGAACTAAGAAGAAACCAGCAACCAGTTAGCAAGAGAGAGAAATCCAGGTGATTGCTGAAAAGCTTGGACATGGTTGCGAATCCCATGGCTGCCAACAGTATCCCCAAGCTATTAAGAGAAAAATCAAGATGTGGATAGAATGAGATTGGCCATAGGTGAAAAATGGCTCAATTATTTCTAGTGCCAGAACCACAGAAGGACATTTCCCTCTGTTCCTGATCCACAACCTCCCACTAATTAGCAGACCTAGCAGAGAGAAAAATGCTCCAAGCTCTAGACAGAGCAACAGCTAGAGACACAATACAGCCCATTGCCACACGCGCACACATTTGTATGCACTGCGCTAGTTGGGTACAAAGCAATGCACATGCAAAATTACATGCTGGTCTGAAAGGAACTTGCCATGAGAGATGTTTGATTTTTGTAACTACGGGAAGGGCAGGCTTCCAGCCAGTGTTGGCCCTTTGAGTGATCCAGACTCCTTTTGGTGAAAGAGGACTCTAACAAGAGCCTGAATAGGGAATGTCCTGCTCCCACTGCTGTGCCCAAGCTGGCTCTTTTACCTGTTCAGACCATGGCCCAGCATAGTGCGGTCCTTGCTGGTGTGCATACTATGCAGCAGAGTAATAGCCTGCCAGAGCAGAGGACGAAGGAGTGATACGGCATGACAGAATCAAAAAGTCATGAGCCTGGAGGGCCACTAAGCGGGAATGAAAAGCTGGGCTGACCCGTAAGGGGAGGAATGCAGGCCTGGATAAAGCTCAGAGGAGAATCAAGCCCAGCCCATTGCTCTTTGGGGGACAGGCTGGAGGACAGAGATAACTGCAGGCACTAACTCATGATCCTCTCCTCTATTCTCTCCTTTTATGCAGGGATCTTTTAAAAGAACTGATGCATAAAAAGGAAAAAAGTTACCAGGAGGCCCTGCCCCCTCCCTGACAAACTTCTGAACATGCTGTCATCAAGAAAAATGATGCTGGCAAGAGAGAAATCCGCTGGGGTTGCTAGCAATTTACAGGCTCCAGCCCCAATGAGTGTTTATCAATAATTTCAGGATCTGCCTGTCGTAGTCACTGACTCTGAGCTCAGGCAGAGAGATCTCTGGGCAGCTGGGGTGTCAGCACAACCACAGGGAGAAGAGGAACAATGAAAAGGGAAATCAATTAACTGCTCCTCAGGAATAGGGATTTGCCAGCATTACAGGGAAAGGTCTGTTCACTTTGCTGTAACAGGGAAACACTTAAGTGGCCTTCGATGACACAAAGGCACGTCCCAAGCTGAGGCTAGCTGACACTACGGCCGACTAAGCTCAGATTGGGAATGGGGACAGTTAGAGAACACAACATAGTTCCTCCAACTGCCAGAAGGGCAGGAGGTCCGAGACAAGCACGAAAGACAAAAATGGGGGTTCTTTGCTCTGGGGAAAAAGCGTGCATTGAGCTACCCATACTCTGGGCCCAGCTACACACTGGTCTGTCAGAGCAGCTTCAGGCTTTGTATGTCCCAGTTTGCCTCTGCTCCCTAGCTATTTCCTACTGCCTGAACACCCCCATAGAGCCATATCCAGTCCATGTTTACAACTCCTCCATCTGCCTTCTGTCTTTGGAGCTGAAGGGGGAAGCCAGGACATTAGCAGGTTAAGAGGGTCCTGGCAGTGGGGTGGGGAACCAGAGCAAAGCACTGAACCAGGCTCACAGCACTTTTTGCAAACTCTTTCAAGATGTGAACCACAGGCACCTGCCAGCCAGCTTATTCTCCCATACTAAAGACAGCCATTGTACCTGGTCTTTGAAAGCAGAGTACTTCCTGAGCTGGATGTTGCATCTGCATCATACTTAATAGCTAATAATGCATCTATCTTCCATGAACTCATCTAATTGCTTTCTGAACCTGGGGCTGTTGGTCCCTGAACCATCCTGTGGTGCTGAGCTCCAAAACATAATTAAGAACTGCATGGGAAGAAGAAAAAAAAATTTTGCACTTATCTTAAACCTTTTGCCTGATTGTTTCATTTCATGCACCTATTTATGAGAAATAGTGAATATTCATTCCCTATTGATCACCTTTATTTCACTCCTGAATTTCTAGAACTCTATCCATTTATCACCGTTATTGTCTCTTTTCTAACCAAGAGAGTCCTAATTTATTAGTCTCATATAGAAGCTGTTCTGTGCCTTTGATCAGCCTTGTCATCCTTTTCTTTACCTTTTCTAGTTCAACTATTTCCTTTTTGTGACTGAGCCACTGAAACTGCACACAGCATTTGCACTGCGACACAGTGTATTATTATACCTTGGCATAGTGATGCTGCCTGTTTTGTTTTCAGTCTCTTTCCTAATAACTACTAACAATCAGTTTGTTTTATTTGACTGACACTGGGCACTAAATGACATTTTTGTAGAACTATCCACAGTGGCTGCAAGAAATCTTTTCCTGTGTAGTAAATATTAAATTAAAGACCTGCTTTGTGTTTGTATAGTTAAGGATGTGTTTTCATCTGTATTACTTGGACTCAGCAACATCAAACTTCATCTTCCATTTTACTACCCAGCCACTTATATTGCAGGATTTTCCCACAGCTCTGCCCAATCAGCTTTAGATTTTACTATCCCAGATATTGCTAATAGCTGTAAGCAAAGGAGATTGTTCCAGGCAGATAATACATTAAATTCACAGGCCCATAGGCCAGGTTTCCTGGGTGGTGGACACAACTTCATGTGCATCCCCATGTCCTCCTCCCAAAGCATTTTATTTAAATACCTGTTTCTGTATAGGCAGCAAAATCCCAGGGGGTCAAATCACATGAGGGCAATGATAGTGACATGCATAAGAACAAGGTCTTTTTTTTTTTCTCTCTCCTTTTTTTTTTCCTTCTCTTTCTTAAGAGTGTTCTCTTTACGTGGCTATTCCATTCCATTTGCATTTCTTTCTCCCTCTGAGATAACTTTATGCCTTACCAGAGATCCCAGAGAGAAAAAAAGCCCAAATCTCCTGTGAAAATTTGGCAGGAACTGCAGAAATCAGTCAAGCCTTTACAAACAGCAATGGCTGTCTTGGGCCAGAGGGAGGCTACTACTTCTGCCCTGCAATGACCCTCTTCCCCTTCCAGAGGGGGGAATTAAGAGAGGATTATGCCTCTGGGCACATATTGATAGAAATGGACAGATCAATAGGGAGTAACAGCATATGCCATTAAAACACATTTAGACTTTATTGAAGGGTCGAAAGCGCCGAGGAGGAATTTCACAAGGGGAAGGAGCTCGTCTGGCTCGTAAAGGTCAGGCTGCCAGGCAGCAGCAGCGCGCGGGCGGCCCCGCGCCGCCGGGATCCCTGCGGGGGCCGGGCGGGCGTCAGCACCGCGGACAGCGCCGGCCGCCGCGCCGCGCCCACGCGGGAGCCAGACCCCCACGCGGGGCCCCGCGGGCGTCAGCACCGCGGACAGCGCCGGCCGCCGCGGGAGCCAGACCCTCACGGAGCACAGCGCTCCCCGCACAGGGTCCACTCATGTGCGGGACGCTGCTCCCCCACGCAGGGGATCCAGACCCCCCCGGGAGCCAGACCACACAGGGAACAGCACACACCTGCAAGCCAGACCCCCACCAGGCAGGACGCACGCCACACGTGGGAGCCAGACCCACACCCAGGTCCCGGTGTGCCCCACACCAAGGGGCCAGACTTCTCAGGCAGAGCACAGGATCCCACACCCAGGTGCCAACCTAGGTCCTTCCCACAGTCTGAAGAGCCACTCATTACACACACTGTCAGTTCACAGCAGGGAATGCTGTGGATGTACAGCCCGATAACTTCATTCACGGGAGGAACCGGCACACCATCTGACACACACACACTTTTCTAAAAGCCGCCCTTCAATTCTAGCTGCCTCAAGCTCCCCAGAATACTCTGGCCTATTATTTAAGAGATGTTGAGGACTTGCCCATTCTGCTGCCTTCAGTGGGAACAGTGGCCCCTCAGCACCTCTGGCCCTCAAGCTGGGCTCCCAGGGATGAGCCATTTAGCTGCCACAGGGGATTTTAATCCGAGCAGTTGTCCCAGCATCCTAGCTAGGACCAGGAGAGCTGAGTTCTGCATTCCCGCTGCTAAACTTCAGATGACCCTTTTGAAAGGAGTATTTCTTAATGAATATTAATACCCTTCATCATGTCAGATTTTCTCATTCATATATGCTCCCTTCCCAAACAAAGCCCTTCCGCTATCCCTATCTGTCCATCTTCCAAAGCAAGGTGATTGTGCAGGCTGGTCCTGTATTACTATGCCATGGTCCTGGTGTAGCTGTAATGGATTGGTGACACCATTATATTTATGGGTATTTCAAGAGAAAGAAAAAGGCTACTGGGTGTTCATATGTTCTTGTTGTATTATTTAAAGGAAGCCATTTGAGAGCACAGGAGAAGCAGTGTCGCTCCCAAAAGGAGGAAAAATAATGGAGGGGAATATTTGCAAAAAAGCTCAGTTAAGTAAATATTTTATGCCCAATAATGTTATGGCTTTTGAATGATGCATGCAAGGGAGTTGAAAGGAGGTGAGGCACAGAGTGAGGCAACATACGCTGCGTGTTGAGTGTGAAGGTGTTCATGTGGGGGGAGGTGAAAGAGAAACTGTGGTGCCCTGGATGGTGTGTTTCACGCCACTAAAAACAAAAGACAGCACAGCAGCATAGAGGTATTCCAGCTGCTGGACCGACAACTCCCTTTGCGACTGCTGCAAGACTTAGAGCTGCCCTTGTGGGGAAGTGCTTTTGCCTCGAGTGGGTGATGCTTGCTGATATGCCTGCCCATTTCCTCCCTTTGACACCAGCCCCCAGGAAGCCTTGCTGAGAGAACTGCACCCCACTAAGGAAGACTGCAGCAAGCAGGAGCCTTCCTGGCTCAAGAGGATCTCTGGAATCTGTAAGACATTCAGGAGAACGCTCCTAGTGAGAGCTGCACCCTGGACAGGCAGTCGAGATGCTCCAAAAAGGTTGCATGACCACTCCAGAAAGGCAGGGCAGCCTTGCCTGTGCTGGGGCTCTGCCCTCTGCAGAACAGGGGGATCCTGAAGCAGTCAGCAGGGAAGGAGGCACAGCCAGAATGGGAAGGGCAAGGGCCCTGGCAAGGAGCTTAGTGCAGCTATTGCCAAGATGTACTAGGAGCTGTGCAGAATGCAAGATGGGCTGTCCTAGAGGACTCCCAGTCCCCTAACTGCATTGGAAATAGTGTCTTCCTTGTCATTTATCCTCTTGCCGGGGGGGGGGGGGGTGTATATCCCATCTCCAAGCTGGAGATGGGAGCAGGGACCAAGGGGTAAAGAACTGGAAGATAGAAGGGAAAGGGACTGTCCTGGCCCAGGGAGAAAAGGCAAGCAGAGACAGGGAAAACAGGAGAAAGGCAGCTAGTCTGGCAGAAGGAGGAAGCAGGTGTGATGACAGAAGGGAGGAGAGCAGGGGCAGGCACAGGGGAGGGATGCTGTTCTGACCAGAGGAATTCTCCTACTCCTACTGGCAGGCAGAAGCACAGGGTGAGCATCTGCCTCGAGGTAAGCACAGAAAGGAGTAAAATACTATTAAGTATAATAAGAAATGTACTTAATCAATGAGCTCTGCAGCTGAGGATCAATGGGAGGCAGACACAGCCATTAGCTAAGAAAGCTGAGAAAGAGCCCCAGGCTCTGATGGAGTGATCGATACTGGGTTTAACTGAGCAGCAGAGGAAGGGTCCCAAGTGGAGAGCAGAGCCAGGCTGCAGCCATGAGAGACAGGGAGAGCCTGCCCCACTCCTCAGGGCACTGATTCCCCTATCAGGAAGCAGAAGCAAGAGCCCAGGAAACGGTCTGGTGGAAAGCTTAGTGCCAAGCCACAGACAGCACTCTGAACTCGTGAACTCTGGAGCAAGCAGAAGTAATTGGCAATAGCAGCAATATTGAGTGCATGAGAGGGACAGGACCACTGTTGACAGGCAGAAGGGAAGAGACCAGAGCCCCTTGTCATCATCCAGACACTTGCAAGGCTGACTGCTGTAGAGAGCAAAGGGTCATGGCTAAAACAGTGGCTCTTCCCTGTGGGCCAAAGGCTGCAGTGAATTTAGTGTTGATCCTTGCTGTGAGACAGCCTGAGGAGGGGAATAGCTCAGCTATTGTGGGGGGGGGGGAGGAACCAAGAAGGTGTCACATCAGGCCCAGGTAAGCAGAGCTCCTGCCGGGTCAGAGCTTGCCCAGGCCCTAACCTTGACAGAGATGCTCCACTGCCCCCCTTGACCTGGTGTGCTTGGAGCCCGTCTGGTTGGTGCCAGTGCTCAGCTGAGTCACCACACATGGGGCCTTCCTCAGGAGAGAGCCAGAGGAGTAAAAGTCTTGATTTTCAACCCATGAGCAATTCAGTATTCAGAAAAGCAGACAGTGCCAGGCGGAGTATGGGCACAGTCTTTTGGTCTTACTGGCAGCTTTTCAGCCAACTCAGCCCTGGCTCTGAGACCCGGCCTCTCTCCTGCCTTGGGTGCCATCAAGCACCCAGCTGTTCAAGCTATCCTGACTCCATCTGCTGAACTCCAGTGAGCCCAGCTCTGTGTTGCCTTCACAGATCCCCCAGTGCTGTCAGCCCCAGTCCAGGCCTCTGTTACTCCACTCCCAGGCTTCCCACACTGTGCTGGTGCCCCATAGCCAGAACCTGACCTGACCCAAGCTAGTGGAGAGAGAAGCAGCACTGATGTCTCTGCAGGTGAGTCTTTGGGGGCTAGGCACATCGCTAGTGATGTCTCAAGAGCATCAGAGCCTGGGGTTGTGCTTAAGGCAGACTTTCTGTATGTACATGTGAAGAGGACATGAGAAAAGCAGCTGTCGCGTGAGGTCCCTCCCAGAGGGTGGGCTCCTTTTTCCCACTGGACCTGAAATCATAGTCCCCAATCCCAGGAGGCTGCTCCTGGCCTTTCCACAGGACACAAGCTCCATCCTTACACACTACTTAATCCTGTCTGCTGCAGGCTCTAAGACAGACATTTGTTTCACTTCCCAAGTCCAACAGGCAAAACAGGGGCAGTCACCGTGTAATTCAGGTGTGGAGGGGGCTCTCAGGGTGCTGTATGACCAGCCCCTTTCCAGACTCCAGTACTGACCTTGGGTAGATCCAGCTGGCTCCCCCTGGCAGGACAGCTGAGCCCCCCTCACGTGTCCCCCCCTCCCACACATCCCTGTAGACCAAGTGCGGCTGCATTCAGCGGCTCTCCCAGCGGCAGGCACAGTATCTCCTAGAAGAGGCAGATGGCAAATTTCCCATCCCAGCTGATAACAGAAAATCAGGCAAACATCCAGACGGGGAAGGACTCTCCCGGCGGAGAGGTGGCTCCCAAGCACCTCCCTTCCTCCTCTCCCAGCACCGCCCTGGCCCTAGCAGCCACCCCTGAAAGCAGCCGCTCTTCACTGCCTGCCCTGCGCTGCTCCGGACCGAGCCCCCAGCAACCAGCCGGGCGCTTCCCCATCCAAGCCGAAACGCCCCGCGGAGGGGACGGAGCCTGGAGCAGGTGCTGCCGCGGCGCCGACCCCGCCAGGCCCCGGCCCCCCCGGGCCCCCCCCCGCCCCGGCGCCTCTCCCGAGCGCGGCGGAACAGCACCATCTGGCGGCCGCGCCGCAGCGCAGCACAGCGCAGCACAGCCCCGCCGCGGCCAGCGGCTCCCTCCGGCCCGGGCGCACGGCAGAGCCGCCCCGCGCCCCGCGCAAGGGAGCGGTGCGACCGGCAGCCTCGCAGGGCGAGGGGTTAGGCCGGTGCAAGAGCCTCTCTCCTTGCCGTGTCTCCGTCCATGCACGACACAAGTGTGCTCGTTACTGCGCCGGGCTCAGCGCTCTGCTGGGGAACACCGGCAGCCACAACGCTCCCCCACCACGCTGCCTTTCTCCTCTCTGCTAGGAAGAGGAGGTCTGACCATACGCGCACAGGTGACTGTGGTACAATTTTGAACAGAGGTGGAGCAGCATCACTAGTCATGATGCAAAGCAGCATGCCGCTTCCATGTGCGGAAAACCAGGTCATAACCTGCCTTTTGTTGCAGTGACTTGGAAAGGCAAGGGGATTCTGCAGGATGCACCATGCAAGGGGATTGTGGCTCTAACAGACCTGCCCACAGACACCACCACGTGCTTTCAGTCCACTGGCAAGTGGAACTAACTTTACAGGCAGGTCTGAGGTGATGCTGAAGGCCACAGCTCCTGTCTCTGCTCCCTCCTGACTCAAAGGCTCTCAAAGCACTCTTGTGAATGCCCAGGATACAATTCTGCAAGACTAAGGTGCAAACTCCTGCCTTCAGGGACTGACCGAGGAGCCTGACTGACTAGGCCCTGCCTGAGGAGCACTTCTGAACTCCTGCTGATGGAGGAGCTCCCCCTGCAGCAACCAATATTTTCCTTCTTGCCTCTTTTCCAAACTTTTCAAGCTGCTTGGCTTGAGTACCTTCCTCCCTCCATCTGCCTCAGGGACCAGGCCAAGCCTGGGGCTGCTGCTGGCTGTGATTACACACACCACACACTTTCACTCTGAAACAGAGCAGAGACACAAAGTCTGCTCCAGACTTTGAGGTCATTATCAGCACTTTCTTACCACCCTGCATCCCAATTCCTTGGCCATACCTGGCACAAAGCACCCTGAGCGTCCACAGAGGAGCAGCAACTCTCCCTGGGTGGCAGGGGGTGTGAGCAGAATAGGCAACTGCTATGCTTGAGAACAGCATCCTCCAGGAGTTTCCTTCAGTCACACTGGCTACACTCCATAGGGAGCTGATCCTAATCTGCTCAGCTCCCATCAGCTCTACCCAGCTTTCCCAGGTGCATGCAATCCCCAGCAGCTTCCACAAACTTTCAGCAGCTTCATCTAATTCTCAGTAGCTCCACAAACCTCCTCTTGCCATCAGCCCAGACTTGCTCAGCTTCGCAGAGTTTCTCCTGGCCTGGCTCACTGGAGCAGCATTATGACTTTAACCCCAAGGTCCCAGCACTGGCTATTTCCATGACATTCATGAGCTTATCAAGGCCCTTGGTACTGATGCAGTTATGTGGCAGGAGCCCAGAGGAGCATTGCAGATGTTTACCTCCTGTGTCTGAGCTGCAACAAACTGATAAAGGAGACAGGATTAATGCAAATGCACTTAGGAGTAAAACAGGGCATCTCCATCTCCTTTGTTCAATTCCTTTTTCACTCTCCTAGTCACTTTTTCTCTCCCCTTTTCCACTCCTTCCACCTCTTTTCCAATGGGCTGTGTAGTTTTGGTGTTTTGACCACTGGGACTGCTTAACTGATCTACAGAGCAGAATTATTCTGGGCTGGACAGCAAGGCAAGCAAAGGGAAGCACACACTTGTTTTCTATCAATCCATCCTCTGCATTAGTGTCCAAAATTGCTGTTTCTAGCCTGTAGTTATTCTGCCCTGAGCCAATACTCTGATAAACACCAGGGGAGGGGGAATATATCTTCATGAAGTTAAGACAACTGTAGCTAAGCCTTACTCTGGGGAAAGCAGCTACCTGCCCACCCAAAGGCCCAGGGCACCCATCTTACCTCCTCTGAAGCGGCTTAGACACACTGCTGGAGCTGGACCATTTTTCCAATTTCTGCAGCTTCCTCCCCTTGTGCTCAGGGCAGAACAGCCTCACAGGGACCTGCAGCATGAAGGGCATTTATACAATATCCCATAATCCCTCCCTTCCAGCTGTCAAGTTCTCACCTGTGGAGCTTTGCCCAGGCATCGCTCAGCTCATTAATCCCGTTACCAGGAAGTAGTTCAAGGTATGCTGGTAACGAATGCCTTCACACACATGTGCTGTGGAGCCAGGTGACCATTGGTGTGGGACAGTGTGTGAAGTTTCTGGCTTTTAAGTACTTCAAGTGGTGGCCTTCATATCGTATCCCTGAGAATTCTGCAATTTCTTTTCCATCTAAAAAAAAAGGAAATACACCCAATCTCTGCCTGCCTGACCAAACTGTCCTCACCCAGCACAGGCCCCTCTCCAGCTGCTCAGATGTGCCCATGTGCATTCAGAAAAGGTACTCAGCTTCCCCACTGCAGGAATTTAACAAGGACTGAACATTATAAATCAATGAGCCCCCGACTGAGTACAGGGAAGCTGCATTTTCACCCCAAGGGTGTTTGACATCTTTGTTTTTGCAAGGACTGGAAACAGGGGCTTGGCCTCTGAGTGGCATGTTTCAGATAAACAGGGTTGTGTCACCGGCAGATGACTGGTCTGTGCTCATGATTTTTATTTTATAGCACCTTAATCTGTCTTAACTGTGTTGATTGCCGCACAGATCTATGGGGGAGGACAGTCTCAGCCCGTAAGGCATTTATGGTCACAAGGCACAGAAGTGAAGAAAGTCCCAGCATGCGGCTGTGGTTAACGCAACTTGTCAGGGCAGAGCTGAGGGCAGAGCTGAGGGCAGAGCTAGCCTTCCAGGGCCATGCTCAAGGACAGCGCATGTCCCCTTCCTTCCCACATCCGTAGCCAGCCCAGGCTGCTCTTCTGCAGCTGCTGCAGCCTACGCTCTTGGTCAGGAGCAGCTGAGCACTCCCTTACCCCCAAAAGGCCTTTGCAGAGACCACCTTCCCCCTTAGGTGTTGGGATTAACTTGCCCTGTTGGAAGGAAGCTTATTGCATGCTTGCACGACTGCTTCCAAGGCCCCTGGCAGGAACAGTGGCATTAGCAAGAGGCCTGCGATCCAGAGCGGGCCAAGCAGGGAAACGGCGGCTCCAGAGAGACCACAGACCCTCAGATATATCTCAGATATAGAATAAGAGCCTGGAGTGTTGCTGGTGCAAGATCAGCTGCATCAGCATTGTTAACTGGAGATCAACAGTTTCTCCAGGTAGGGTGGCCAAAGGTAATGTTGTTTATCTGTGCCTGGTGCTCCTTAGATACCCAATATCTAAACGTGCTTTAAAACACTCCTGTTATTAGGTATTCCTCTGAGATTAGAGCAATGCTTCCTTCTCTCTATCCTCTTCTCTCCCCGATGGAGCAGATGGACACGATAAGTTATCAGGACCTTCCCATGTGCTGTTAGTCAGTAATGGCATGGGGACTTACTAACTCATCTGGGAACAACACACAGAATATATAGGACTTCTGAGCTGGATAAATGATAATATCTTTATGATGTGAGCCCTTTAAACCTCCAGTGCCTGGTAGGCCCCTCTGTCCTCACTGAAAAGGAAAGGACAATATTAGACCCTGGGGACAGCCAGCAAACCCTGATAACAAAATAGCTCCTTAAGCGAATGGGAAGCGGCAGGGTTAGCTCCCCTGCTAGCAGCTCCTCTCCTGGTGTCCAGAGCTGTCCAGACACATGGCAGCTACAGGAACGGACGGACGCATCCCCCCAGCACAACGACCGCTCTGCTCCATTCTGGCCAAAACCAGGGTACACCGGACACAGCAGTCACGAGCAGCCTCCTGCTTCCAGCCGCCCCGCAGAGAGCCCACGCAGCCCTGGCGCTCGCCCGACCACATGCCCGCTCCACCTGCAGACCATGGCCCCTGCTCCTAGCAAGGGAAGTTCAGCTCGGCCTGCCAGGAAGAACACTGCAATCAGAGCAAAACTGGCCTTATGCCCTCAATTAGCAGAAGGAATGGTTGAACCGGGGCCCAGAGCAGGCTCCATCACAGCACAGCTTAGGCTCATTTTCTCTGGCTGCAAACAAAGGGCCCAACTCTGCATTCCTGACCTGTGTCAGCCATGGGGGCCCCCGTAGGACTGCTCAAACCTCTTGCAATGTCCTTGCTCTGCTATCCCATAACCCATGTGGGAAACACAAGCGCAGAGGGAAGAGGTGACAGTGAAACATCACTGCATCCTGAGGAATCGGTCCAGGCCGGAGCACTTAGGGATGCCCAGGCCTACGAAGAGACTGTTGCAGGCCAGGAAGGATGAACTATGTTGTAAACTCCTCAGGCTTCACCTAGGCTTCAGGGGCAGCCTCCTCACCCAGGTCAGAGGAAGCCCAGCGTTAGAATGAGCCAGGGGCCGGGTTACAAGTCTGCTGAACACAGTGTGGAAGGAGGCAGCGAAGCAAGGGAGCCCACAGATCCAGCAGTCTCTGGCATGAACATGAGGCTCCTCTGCCTCATCCTTGGAGAAACAAGGCCAAAGGAATGACACCACACAGGGCTGGGGAAGCCAGTGGAGACTAGCGCTTGGCAAGCGAGAGGACTGGCTTGCGACTAGGAAGCAAGGCAACTAAGGAATAAATCAGGAATCTGAGTAGAGAGGAAGATGAGCAAAGACACAAAGTCTGAGAGTTCAGATTCTGGGGAACCGTGTCAACCTTTGTTATATAAGTCTACAAAAGCCTTAAACCCTGTTTTGCTGAGAAATGAGTCGTCAGCAATGATAAAACCCCAGAGAAGTCATAAAAATTGCAGACGTTGATAAAATGCAGCATTGATATAAGGAAGCTCAGCAGTCTGCAGAAGGAATGAGGGGTCACTGTGCCATGGCTGTACAACACAGCCGGCCTCAGAACCCGTGGACCTGCCTGCAGCACCGATGGAGGCAATGAGGGCTCCACAGCACTGGGAGATGGGCTGACAGGACACGGTGCCTTCAAAGCAAGGCTGAACACAGGTTCACTCCCTGGAGCTTGTCCGGGGGTCTCAGGCATGACCAGGATCCAAGGGAAGAGCCTCTTTTCCTCCCTGTGTAACTCCATGGAGCCACACTGAGGGACCTATGGCAAATCCAAACTCCTGTTTGAGCATTTGCGGGTCTGAGCACTTCTCCTGGGCTGAGGTGGGTAAATAGCCCTGGAAGAGAGGTCAATTGCCTTTTGAAGCCCTGTGGTCCCGCTACAATCTTGTTCCTCGTGAAAGCTGTGGCAAGTGCAGCCTGCCATTTCCAGACAGCTTTCTGCTTCCTTTACTACAGCTACTGGCGCTGATGGGACCCTCGGTTCCGTTACACTCCCTTTTTCTCAGCACACCTTTATCCAGGACTTCCTGTGTCCTTAGGAGCTTTCTCCCAGTTTGGACACCGGAGTGTAGCAGGAGACATCACTGAGCTTGTCTCCCCTTACAGTTTCCTCTTTCAGTGCTGCTCTGTCCCATCTTAGCACAGTCCATCACCCTTTTTCTGTCCATGGCAGTAAACTCATTCACCCCACAGCAGGAGGATGAGCCTTCGCTGATTTGTCTGGAACATCCTGCCAGCATTTACACCAACCATCGCAACTCTGCAGCACCTGAAGCTACCAAAGGCTTCTGCTAAACAAAGAGCAGGGCACCAAAAGCCAGGAATGGGGAAAGGATACAGCAGTGGGCTACAAGGGAACCAGCACGGGGAAAAGGATGGCTGCTGGCTGGGACAGCGTGATGTTGTGAATGAAACTTTCATATGGGCTGCCTACAGAAGGCACATTAACATTTCTTCACATTCATGGGTATTAAAATAATGCCAAATTCCACTGATGGAGGAGACAGATTTGGTGTTTGATCCTGAAGAGAATCAGAGCAAATCTACTTCAGTTAGACAAAAGCAGTGAGGCTCATTCCGACACGAAGTTCCAGCTGAAGCCATGCACCTGATCAGCAATTGCAAGATTAGATAAGAAATGAACTTAGTTCCTTCCTACATATATTAATGCGAGCGCTCTGGATGTCTGAACTTTCCCAGTTCAAGGGCAAGAAGATGTTCCCTTCTCTGGGGCTTATCTTTGCTGCCCTCTCTTTAGCAAGATGCGCCCCTGTGCATCAAGCACCCAGCCGCAGCAAACTCCTCCTGGTCTCCTTTGATGGCTTTCGGTGGAACTATGACCAGGATGTGGACACCCCCAACCTCGACACCATGGCTGCAGAGGGAGTAAAAGCGCGGTACATGACTCCTGCCTTTGTTACCATCACCAGCCCGTGCCACTTCACGCTGCTAACCGGTGAGTCCCCATCGACCACCCTGCAAGCAAAAGGAGCTGGGGAAGGGGCTTGCAGCATGGCTGGAGGAGAGCAGATTTAAGGCTTATATATAAAGTAAAGGAAAGAAAGTCATGCAGACAACCCTATGACTGCTGTCTGGCCTCAACAGCATGTAAAGCTTCAGAATCTATGTATCTTGGAAAAAAGAGTTAGCGACATGGCAACAGGTGCAGAAAGTGATAGAACTGAACCCGTATTTATCAAAGGTAAACAGCACCAGACTAACCTGACAGCCTCCTTTTATAAGATAAATGATTTTTTAGACAAGGGAGATGCAGTAAATCTAATCTTTCTGGACTTCAGTAATGTATCTGATACAGCGCCACATGGGAAATCATTAGTTAAGATGGAGAAGATTAAGATTAGTCCAAAATCTCTAATGTGGGTAAGTAACTGGCTACAGGGAAGACAACAGCAGGTCATACTAAAAGGATACTATCAGGCTAGAGGGAGGGTAACAGGGCAATTCCTGGAGAATCAATTTTGGAGGCCAATCTTATTTAAGATTTTCATTAATAACCTTGGCATAAAAGAGTGGAACATGCTAATGAAATCTGCTGATGAGACAAGATGGGGAGACATTGTCAATAGAAAGGAGGACTGGGATATCTTGCAGAAGTAACTGTGCAGTCTTGAGGACTAGAATAATAAAAATGACATGAAATGCACTAGTACAAAGTGCAAGTCTTTCATTTCTAACAAGAATTTCCGCTATATGCTGACCTCATCAGTTGTGAACAACAGAGGAAGAAAAATATTAGAGCAATTAGTTAACTGCAGCATCTGTGAACCCCAGCTGTGATGAGAAAGGCTGAAGTAACTGCAGATGCACCTCTATTTCCAGGAGACAGGGGGTGCCATTATTCAAGGTCACGGTGAGACCGTTCCCAGACTGTGGGCTGGGGGGATTCACCTACCAAGATGAGGAACAGGCATTCCCTGGGCAGCAGCTCAGTCTCTGCTGCCGGTGACCTCACTTTGCACCAGCACAAAGCCAGGTGAAGGAAAGAGGTGAAAACAAAGGCAAAGGCAGAGTGAAGAAAGGGGAAATGGGAGCCAGAGAAGCACTCCCCTGACTTGGAATTGACCCACTGCTCAGCACATGAGCAAGTAATTCGGGATTGGCACAGGAGACCTCCAGCCTCCGGTCGCAGCCTGTTTCACACTCACCTCGTCCATCTCTCCTGGCAGGGAAATACATCGAGAATCATGGGGTGATTCACAACATGTGGTTCAACACCAGCACGGGTCAGAAGCTGCCCTATTACAACACGCAGGGAGTGGTGAGCTGGTGGGACAACGGCAGCCTGCCCATCTGGATCACAGCTCAAAGACAGGTAAAGAGCGCAGCCTCCTCTCATGCACAAGCACCGAGACATGGACATTGCCCGCCTGCAATCGTGCAGCAAAAGCAACAGGCAAGCCACGATCTCTAGTGGCCATGAGTTAACATCCTCACTGCAAACGACAGACTAATTAGACCAGCAAAAAAATTAAATCCCCAGACACTGGCAGGAATAATTATGATCGTTCTATTAAAAACAGAAAAAAATAACAGATGTATTTCAGCTTTATTAAGATATTAATAAAATAAGTTATTAATTTCCTGCTTAAAGAAACCTCAACTGGTTCTTGAAGGAGTGTAATGAGCCTAAGCTTTTATACACTCCAAGGTACATAGCTCATTTCCTCAGTCTCCTCCAGGATCTTTTGGGTGGCAGTGCAAGGGGCTGCTCTCCTATTCATTGAGATTTGCAGAAAGGTTTCCTTAGATCTCAGTAGGCTTTGACTCTGGCTTTGAGGCAGGATCTGCCCAATAAGACACACACCTTTGTTTATCTTTACGTGCCAGATTGGACCCATTGACTTTAGGGTGACTGCTTATATGGTTAAAGTTAAGCCCACCTTAGTGCTTGGATGGTTAAGGGCCAGAGGATCCATGCAGTATACAAATGGGTCACTATTCTAAAGTTATATCTAGTGTTACTAACAGAAGGAGAATATCAATGTACAGGAATGTTGGGAAGGGCAGTGTTTTTGATTAATCATTTTTAATTGGCAATAAGCAGGAAAACCTCATTAGAGGCAGAAGTAGACACCTGGGGGTTGAACGAACTAACCACGTTAGTAGGTGGTTGCACTGAAAGATGGAGAGATACTGCAGAGTGAGTTCAGGTGAATTTATGCACTGCAGTGTCTTCACTAACAGGGCTTAAAGACAGGCTCCATCTATTTCCCTGGAGGAAAAGCAACATATCAAGGGGAAGAAGTGAATATGAAGATGGTAGAGCCCCTTCTGTTCAACTACAGCAATGAAAACAATTGGAGACAGAACATTGACACTGTCATGGAATGGTTCACCGTGAATAACCTAGACTTCATTGCCCTCTACTTTGGTGAGCCAGACTCAACAGGACACAAGTATGGCCCTGAATCCACAGAGAGAAAAAACATGGTCAGCCAGGTGGACAGAACTGTTGGTTACTTACGGAAACGCATAGCGGAAAGTGGTCTAGAATCAAACCTCAACCTAATCATCACATCTGACCATGGCATGGACACTGTCATAAAGAGCAATGAAATTCACATCCGGACAGTAGAAAATTTCACCTTCAGTGACATCCAATTTGAACTCTTAGACTACGGACCAAATGGACTACTGGTGCCAAAAGAAGGAAAATTAGAGCATGTATATACAGTCCTGAAAAATGCCCACCCAAAGTTACACGTGTACAAGAAAGAAGAGTTTCCAAAGAGATTCCACTACGCCAATAATTCCCGTATCACCCCGCTCTTGATGTACAGTGATCCAGGATACGTGATCCATGGGGTAAGATGCATGTGCAGACACATCTTACTGTCTCTTTTGGATCTGCCTTTTTCTCTCTCTCTCTCTCTCTTTTTGCGTATCATTCCAGTACCTACCAGGCTTTGTGCCTTCATTTTGATTAGTCTCCCTGAAAACAGAGAGAAATTCCAGCTCTTTGTGACTTTCTCTGCTGTTCAGAAAACAAGGTCTCACTTCCTTTTCATTCTAGAGGTCTTGGAGCAGGACTTGCATGAACACAGAATATCAGTTGCAGCATCCTATCCTAGCTTGGCATTAAAGGAAACAGCCCAAAGTCAAGAGCAGCAGGCAGCTGCCCATTTTGAAGTTCCTCAGTCCAACAAAACTTAGGTGCACTGATGTTTAGGGAGGAACCTTGCAAGGTGTACGCACTTGATAGCTGTGTCTAGGCAGCACCCTCCAGCTTTTGCAAAGTTTAACATTATTAGACTAACTACAAAAGCTAAAAGAAACCACTCAGACTGCCAAACACTGTGGCTGCAGAACATGCTATGTGAGAGCCACATGCAAGACAGGTGGAAGTATGCAGCAGCGTTTCTGTTTCGGTGCCTGCTGCCTCCAGGATGCCATGCTTTGGGCACTCATGTCCTCTCTTCCTTTCAGAGATTCAAGGTCCAGTTCAATAATGGGGAACACGGCTTTGACAACGAGGACATGAACATGAAAACCATCTTCCGCGCTGTGGGACCAGCCTTCAAGCAAGGGCTAGTGGTAGAGCCTTTTGAAAGCGTGAATGTCTACGCTCTCCTCTGCGAGCTGCTGGGCATCACCCCGGAGCCTCATGACGGGTCCCTGGAGATCATGAGGCCCATGCTGTGTGAGTCTGCGGGCACCCGCCCAGACTTTAGGCACCCCAGCCCTGCTTCAGCCCCACAGCGCAGGGCCCAGGGAGAGCTCTGCAGGGGCGGGGGCATGCTGGCTCTCTCCGGCCGCAGCTTTCCTTGGGGCAGGAGGCTGCTGGCTCTCTCTGGCCCCAGCTTTCCTTGGGGCAGGAGGCTGCTGGCTCTCTCTGGCCCCAGCTTTCCCTGGGGCAGGAGGCTGCTGGCTCTCTCTGGCCCCAGCTTTCCTTGGGGCAGGAGGCTGCTGGCTCTCTCCGGCCGCAGCGTTCCTGCGGCAGCTGCAGCGCGGGGCTGCGCCGGGATTCCTGCAGGAACATTGACATCTAGCGGCAGCCGCGCCGCCCCGCTCCAGCCCCCCTCCCCGCCACCCTTCCCAGCTCCCACGGCCCCCGAGCTGCTTCGGGGCAGCAGGCAGGGCCTGCAACGCCCGCCCGGGGGCCGAGCACGCCCCTCCGCGCCTCTCGCCCACAGGGAACAGGGCCCTGCCTGGCGCACGTGCCATCCCCATCCTGCACGCCCCTGGACTCGCTGTCCACACCACGTTCCCGTGCTGCTGCCCGGGGCTGCTTCTGCTGTAAGGGAAAGGCCAAACGTTGCGCACGTTGCTCCCTCACAGAGCACAGCTCGCAGCAGCCCAGCCACAAGCATGCCTTGCCTACCTCAGCGACCAGAAGGTTTGCTCTTCAAGCATGTATAAATGTCCCACACACCAAAAGCAAAGCCTTCTCTGGTGGCTGGAGGCTGGAAACAGGAGATGCACACCGAGTGCTGCGGCCAGCACAGCATTATTGTTGGGGGGTGCAGGGAGGACTAAGGGGGTGGCTGCTGCCTGTGCCCACTCCCCTCTCTGGCAGCCACCTGCCAGGGGGGTCCTGGCCGTGCCTGGTGCAAGGGGCTGCTGCTCACCGGGGCAGAGGCCGCGGGGCCAAGCTAACGCTGGGTTCCTTTTTGGTACTGCAGACTCAAGTGCCCCTTTCCTTCCTGCCAAGAAGCTGCCAGTGCTGCTGGGAATTGCCGTCATTCTGGGATGCTGGGGAGGAATATACTAACCCCCTGCTCAACAGAGGTAACTTATTGCAAGGACATGCAGAAAACTCTGCGGAAGGGCTGCCTTGTCTACAGGCAGGTGCCCTGTGTGTTGTTGGTCTCCGGGTTTTGTTGGTTTGAGAACACCGATGAGGAGCGCTGCCCACCAGCCACTCGCCTCAGGGCACAACAGACCCTGCTGACTGCATTTGAAGCAGAGGGACTCTGGATTTTTACTGCTCGGATTGGCATTAACACTACCACAGATGCTTGTTTGGCTCTCTCAGGTCATTCACTGGGCTAGAAGCAAGGGCTGAACATCCCTCTAGATTTCTGCCTGCCACTGTTTAGCTGTCCCTCTGCTCTCCAGCCACTGTGTGCAGATGAGGATAACTGCGAGCATCACCTAGGAGGGGTGAATTCCTCATTGCTCATGGCTCTGTGTGTGACTGCAAGGGAAAGAAGGATACAAGTTTGTTGCTTGCCTTCATTGTGCATGTGTCTGGAGATCCGTCAGGAGAAATTATTCCCAGTCTCATTTCCTGCCACTTCCAATGCTGTGCACACACAGCCTATATACAAAGTCTGCATATACGTGAAATAAGTAACAACACCATTATGCTTTCTTATCTCAGCAGCCTCCAAGTTCCAGGCGGCTCTACAAGAAATATGTGCAGAGATGAGGAAGGACACATCTCAAGACGACATCCTATCACAGTCTCAGAGAAGTGTGCAGAGACCCCACTCCAACGCATCACCAAATTACTGATCCACTTCCCTCCAGAATTACCAAGACGCCTCTCCCAAGCTTTGGTACGTACGCAGAGAGGCACCGCTGTGGAAGCTGACACCGATTTACAGTATGACCTTGACAAAGTCATCCCATATCTGCATTACCCCAAATTCCTCATCTGCGCAAGGTGTAAGTACTCCCGCTTGGCTTGGACCACGGAGAGTTAATACCTGTAGAGTATTTAAAGCAATTAAAAGCATACTCGAAGTTCTGAATGTGCCAGGGAGCCTCATCCAAATGGTACTGCAAACTAACGGAGTGGACAGCCTTGATAAACGGAGATGACAGTAAGGACCACCTCACTTCTACTGGCCACTGGGCCTGGTCTGGCTGCCCAAGGGACCCTCCCTGAGGCAGCAATGTTAGGGGAACTGATTCTGCTTTGGCAAATGCAGCTAGCAGGCCCAGGAGCCTCAGAGGGACGCAGAAGATAATCAGTGTTTCCAGCCTCTGCTCCTGGAGTCGTGGGTGCTGTGAGCATTGCTCTGCTTGTCAAATCGAAACGTTCTGTCCCTTGTGGTTGTGGACAAAAATTGGAAAATATCACATACATATCCCTGAGCTCAGAAACCACAGTACAGGCCAGCTGCATTACACCTTAACAGCACTCACGCGTTTTAATCCATCTTCTGATTTAGGGCTATAGATTCTCCTCCTGGTAGGTTTTTTTTTTTGGGGGGGGGGGGCATTAATCCTTGGCCTGTTCTGGGGAGACACAGCAATGTGGCAGGGACTCAGCGAGGACCCGCCATCTCAAAACAAGCATGCAGACAAGTGGTTCCCAAGCCCAGGACCATGCAGAGCCTGTACCTGCCTGAGCTCTCCCCAGCCTGTCTGGTACCAGCGGCGACTTCTTCCTGCAGAGGGGCTGATGTGCCTTGAATACGAAAGGCTCCTGTTTGAAGCCGAACTTCTGTAGGAAGCATCCCGGGATCCCTCTGCCTCACTGAGACTTAGGAGACAGTGAGCAGGACAGGCCCTCTGGATCCAGAGCCCTGGTCCCTGCCCCTCCAGCTGGGGCATTAGTGTGGCAGCTGCCCCAGACCCCATCCCAGATGCTGATGTGCCTCTCCCCAGCCCTGTGCCTCATCTCAGGGGCTTGATAAACATCTGTTGCCATAGTGACTAGCTCTAGCTGCTTTCCCTGCATTGGTTTCACCCACTAACAAGATGAAACGAGAGACGCACACTCCACTCGGAAAAACAGGAAGAAAGTGTTTGGCTTGAAACCATATTGGGGGTGGGGGTCAGGACTGCAGTGCTCAGAGTAAACAGTCCATTAAGCAAACAATGCGGAGGCTCCTAAAGGGGAGCAACATGGGCCAGAGCTCCAAATATTGTTGAAAATTATATTAATGATAATACAGCATAGCAGCTTTCCCAGTGATCCTTCTGTTGATCTTGGGACTTTCTGCACAGGTCCAGACAACCATGCCCATTTAATGGAGGGAGAAAATGAGGTCTGTTGTGAAGCTGGTGGCCCCAAGGCAGTCACATCCTTCAGATTTCACAACGAAACTGCAAACATTGCCAGGCTCCGCATGCCGCCGTGCTGGGTGACCTCAGTGTGTGTCAGGTAGTTGCAATGCTGCATATGCTCAATTGCACCGGTTAAAGACCGAGAAACTTGCAGTGGCTCTTCCTAGTCAAGTTCCCAGAACAACACAGGCAATACACATTTCATAGAACCGACTTCCTGATGCTAAATCTCTTTCTAACAATTGATTTTTGTCTCAGTTGTGAGTGGGAATTTAGCTTCTGACTGAACAGGCACTTTTTCAATGAGACAGGGGCTTTGTTGCGGAAATCTGCAGTGAAGGTAGGTATCATTCTGGCTGAAGAATGGACTCTGTGATATGTTCCAAAACCCAGGCAGAAACATTTCTAGTGCCCCTGGATTCATACAGTTGCCAATATACAGGCCCTCAAGGAGCTTTTTTTTTTTAAAAAAAAAAAAAAAAAAAAAAAAAAAAAACTTGGAGGAAGAATAAAGAAAAAAGAATGCATTGAACATTTCTTTGGTACAACCCTGTTTACAGCAAAGAAAATCCTTCAGACCTTCCATCTCTGAGCACAGCAGGAACAAGGAGGACTCATTTCCCCGGCCAGAAATCTGGCCGTGCTTCTCAGTCTTCATTCCTCTTGCACATCATCTCCTTTCTGACCCCCTTTCCCCCAACTCGCTGTTTTGCTGTAGAGAGACCCAGCTCTGACAAAAGCTGCCCCATCTCCTTAATCTGCAGTTGCTCTCCAAAACGTGCCATTGCTCCTGCCCGGCCTTTCCAGCCCAGCCCTGGGGCGGGGGCCTGGACCCTTGCAGCCCTCCTTACAGCGTCCCCCGGCTCTGCCGCTGCCCGGGCCGGGCGCAGGGCGCTCGCCTTTCGGTCACCTCCAGCAGCGGCCCTCGCTAAGCGCCTCTGCCTGACAAAGGGGGCGGCGGGCAGCTGGGGCCGGAGCTGTGCCCGCAGGACCCCGCGGGATCCCCGCTCCCCCGGGAGCGAGGCCCGGCACGGCTCCCCCGGGACGGTACCGAGCGCCGACGGGACCGGCCCGGCTGCCCCCGGTGCGACATCGAGCGCCGGCACCGGCGCGGCTCGAGCACCCGGACCGGACCGGCTCCCCCGGTGCAATACCGACGGCACCGGGACCGGACCGGCTCCCCCGATGCAATACCGAGCGCCGACGGGACCGGACCGGCTCCCCCGGTGCAATACCGAGGGCACCGGGACCGGCACGGCTGTCCCCGGTGCGACACCGAGCGCCGACGGGACCGGACCGGCCCTCCCGGTGCAATATCGAGCGCCGACGGGACCGGACCGGCTGCCCCCGGTGCGACACCGAGCGCCGACGGGACCGGACCGGCTCTCCCGGTGCAATATCGAGCGCCGACGGGACCGGACCGGCTGCCCCCGGTGCGACATCGAGCCCCGGCACCGGCGCGGCTCGAGCCCCGGCACCGACCGGCTCCCCGGTGCAATACCGAGCGCCGACGGGACCGGACCGGCTCCCCCGGTGCAATACCGAGCGCCGACGGGACCGGACCGGCTGCCCCCGGTGCGACATCGAGCCCCGGCACCGGCGCGGCTCGAGCCCCGGCACCGACCGGCTCCCCGGTGCAATACCGAGCGCCGACGGGCGGTGGCTCCCGAGCCGCGCTCAGCGCCACAGCGTCCCAAACGCGCCGGGAGAGCCCCGAGCGGCTGCAGGGCAGGGGGCGGGACCGCCTTATAATAAAACCGTGTCCAGGAACGTTTTGTTGAACGTTAAACTTGCCGGTACCGTTGCCATGGCACCCAAAGTTACCGGAGCCGCTCACCCTCCGAGTTACACCATCAGACCGTTTCCCCGGGGTAATAAACCCCTCCTCGGTTTCGGCTCTAAAGGCCTGCATGACTTGCACGGGAAGGAATTCCCTCTTCTAGTGCTGCTCAGTAATAAATAAAAAGCTGAAGCTTTAAATGGAACAAAATTGGGACACTGAAGCTCGCAGCTTGCAGCTCCTGAGTCCCAGGGGTGCTGACCAAGCAGGAATCCAAATCTTCAGCTTCGGCTGCACCAGAACATACAGGGCAGCTCCAAGTGATGCCCTGGAGACTTGTGTCACACACCTGCTTTAATCTTCCAGCCATCTCCACCCCTCTGACAACATGACCCCAGAACTGCAGATGCTTGGAAGCCACAGGGCAGATGGGAGAGGCAGACCCTCCGTGGGTATGACATGATTTGTCCCCCAGACGTGCAGACCTGTGACAGTCTAAGCTGACTGAAGATCTGCTGTGACAGTCTAAGCTGACTGGGGATCTTCCTGCCCCCGCTCCCTAGCTCAGGACCAGTTTTCCAGCCCATCCTATTCCTTATCACTCAGGCAGGGCTCCATAATCCAGAAGCTACTGTCAAATTTTGCATGTCCTTCCTCGAGAGACTTTTCCACTCCTTCCCTTTGCATCTCACACCTTTTACATTTTTATCACACGACATTTCAACCAAACATTTAACCAACAGACAGAACTCTGACTTGCCTTGCTAGCAAACCTGGCACTGACGTGTGCCGGCTGCCTGGCACGACACCAGGCTCAGCTGAGATTGCTGCTCTGCCTGGGAAGCTCTGCTGCACACTGCTTCTCCACCCGCCTTCCCGTCCCCGAGTAATTCATTCCCCACCAGCCCCCCTCCCCAGGGTTGGGGGTCACACAGCAGGGAGAGGCCTGTTGTGTATTGCATCCCAATTTGCTATGCATTTCCACACCATTTGCTTCCCTTTCTTTTTCCTGCACTAGAAAGATGCTTGCTACTCAGGGGTCCAAACTGCTCCAAGACGGTAATATAACAGCAAACACATACACACATGTATTTATGGCACATACACACTTGGTAGGAAACCTACTGCCCCCGAAATGCCCAGTCTGGGGATGGCACGGAGGGGATGCCGCACGTGCCCCGGCGGTTCCCTTGCACGGTGGCGGGGCTCTGGCTCTGCCGCACAACGTGCTCCCTGGCTGCCCCATCCCTGCAAGCCGCACGGCTTCACACCCAGCTGCGCTCGGCTGCAGTGCCCAAATGATATGCAGATACCTGCGTTTTGATTGGCTGATGCCTCGGGAAAATGACCACCGTTTGCCCACATCAAACATGGCTACCAGGGCACATCTGCTCGCCCTGAGCTAGCCCGGGCTTCATCCTTTGAAGTCAGGAATGCTATGAGTGCCTGGCACCCCTTAGAAACCCCCTCCCCATTCTTTTTTCCTTTAACTCTGTTACTAATCACAGTCACGGACCCCGGAGAGCAGGAGGGCCGGGGCAGGCTCCTTGCTGGAAGCACGGGGCATTCGCTGGCAGCTGCTCGCTTTTTCCCGGCGGGTCAAAGCACAAAGGCGGAGAGGCCACGTCCATTCCCAGAGCCTCTGACACCTTGCCTGGAAGCTCAAAACCAAAGCAGCCTCAGGGTACGGGCTGGCTGGCCACACGGCTGGGAAGGATCAGGTGGGGTCTGTGCCCCCCCTGCTCTCCTGAGGATGTTAGTGCCCCCGGGGAAATAGCCACTGACACCCCGCACGCGGGCTCCTTCCACCCCTTCACCTCCCCACTTCAGGCCTGGTTGGTTTGCCGGCTCCTGGGGAGGGACCGTGACTCGGTGCTGCTGCAAAGCCCGACAGCAGGGTCTCGTTCCCGGCTGAGGCACAGCCCCGCCGCGGCCACTACCGCAGTAACCTGGTTCCAGCACTTGCGCTTTGCACTTTGTTACTAACATTCAGTGATCCTGGGATATGCCCAGGTCTGGCTAGTTCATTATGCCACTTGCCTCATTTGCTAGATCTTTCCACGGTGTTAGTCCCAAGAAGCAGCACAGTGCTCTGCTTTCTGTGGCACAGAAGGGATATCATCCACAAGAAATCCCATTCCACACGGTATTAACATGTGCAAGAGGAAAGGCTCATTTCCTGGGCTATGAAACATCTTCCTCTCGGATCCCAGATGCCCGGGGGCTCTCAGCCCTAGCCCGTCTCGGGGCCGTGCGTGCTCCCAGGCTTCCCTCGCTCCCGAACCTGTGCCCGAGTCTCTTGTCCAAGTTTGGTAGTTTCCTGCCTCCATTCAGCACAAAACTATTTTGTCAGCATGATAAAGTCATAGGCTACAGTAAGAGGCAATTTTCACAGTGTTGGTGGAAGAAAAATAGCATAGAAAGCCAGGCTGGCTTGTTAACTATTTTACCAATGGGAATTTAACTGCGGCTTTAATTTCTGGATGCCACAACGGGCTCCAGCAGCAGGACTGGTTAGCGTGAAGACAGCAGTCCCACACTGTTTCACCACTCAGAATTCAACTACCCTGTGAAAAACACACTTTCCTGGCAAATGCCGCTCCACACGCTCTACCTAAGTCCTGCTCCGTGTGTCTATCGCAAATTCCTCTGACCTGCCAGAAATGTCATTAATTTCACCAGGGAGGTTCTGGTCCTCTGATGAACTGACTTCATGTGACACTACATGTTCACTGTCTTCACCTTCGGATGACAGGCCCCCTGCCACAGGCATAATGCACGGTACACAACATTCCTGGGATTTCTGACATACTTGGGAAGAGCTATAAAATTATGTTCCACCAGATTAGTTAAGGAGTCGGAATCTCATTTTTAAGATGCCAAAGGTTTTCTCAGCGACTGCTGAGTTTATTGGCTTCACTGTCACTTAGCTCTGCTGGAGCTGGGGAATGTGGCAGCCAAGATATTAACCGCATGTTCCCAAGTTTCTCAGGGAAGGTAAAGTCTCTATCAGGGATGGATAACGCAGAATTCATCCCAAAGGCATTCCCAGGTAAAGTCATGCCTAAGGTCAGCTTTGGTGGGAACATGTAGGCGTTTCTTCCTATAGCTCCTATACTTGCTCTGCTCCAGGCAGAAGTCACAGAGACAGAAAGTCGTTAGTGTCAGTGGCCTCCGCGGATGCATCTGGTGAGTTCTGCCCTCAAACGCTGTCACCGCGACCGGCCCCTTCTGGCAGGCTCGGCAGAAAGGGGAACATCCAGCCGTGAAGGACCCCAACTCCCTCGCATCTTTCCTCTTCGTCGTCGGAAGAAACCGCCCCCATCACCGCCGCCGCCCTGGGTCCCGGCGAGCCCCCCCCCCCCCCCCTCGCCTCTCAAGGGCAGCCGGAGGCGGTGGCAGAGCACGAACGGGCAGAGGTGAAGGGCACTCTCAGGCAATTTTATTTTTTCAGCACTAAAAACCCTGCAATGACACAGACGAACACGCACAATGCTGAATCAACAGCCCCAGCATCGAGAGAGGTCACCTGTAATTCCAGCAAGATAATTTTACTATCGCTGAGCCCAAAAGCAAAAAAACCTGAAATGCACTGTGAAAACTCACGAGATTTTAACATATGAACAAATGCAGGATCTTTTTTTACTCACTTCCTGTTTTTGTAACTCTTCAAAGCCACAAGTTCAAGCTTTTTTAGTGCTTATAGGGATTTGTTTTCTTTCTTTTTCCTTTCTTTCCTTTTTCTTTTCTGAGTAGAAGTGAGATTTTTCACTCGCTCACACGGCTCCAGGATCTGGGGCTTTATTAAAGACACCAAACAACGGGAGACCTGTGATCAAGCTGTGAAAGCTGCTACACCAGGACGGACTGTTACATGGCTCTAACCAGGGCTTGATGCACCTCTGTGCCCTGAGAAAATACCCGCTCTGCCCTCAGCCACGAAACACAGCAGCTTTCAAAGGCAGTTAAATAACCTGCAGCCACCAGCCGGGAAGGACTGGAAGGAACCGGGGAGCGCGCCATGCCCCTGGTCCGAACCAGGACAGCCGCTCTCGGATTCCCAGTAAGCGGTGGAGGAGGGGACACAGGAGGTTTCAAGCCCGGTTTCAGTTCACGTAAGAACTGAACAACGCAGAACTTTCTCCCACAAACAGGTGAAGGAAACTCAGTTCAAAGTCTAAACGGAGGGGTGGGCTGCTACGCGCACACAGCGCTCTGCGGCACAAGGCGTTAAAGAAATCCAGGTTCTTACTGGCCGAGGTCTGCTACTGCTGCCTAACCTCCGCTGCTCTTACTCTCCCTGAACCTACCAACAAACGACCTACGTTTAAACCGAGCTTTTCTTCTTCGCTCCGGGAATGAAGGGAGAAAAGACTGTTATTTTATTTTATACTCAAGAGGAGCTCAGGAACGACAAGGGTCACCCAAACACCCGTGCGGACGGCTGCGGAGGGAAAGAGCCCGCGGGCTGTTCCCAGAAGCGCTGCTCATTTCCTAGACGTAGCTTTTCATATTGCCTGCGAGGCAGATGGAGGCTGTTAGGGCTCGACGCATTCCTCGCTCCTGAGCCCTCAGAGTGCCCAGTCACTTGAGCTGACACATAAAATGTCATGAATACTGTATTGTATGTGCGCAGGGCTCATGCATGCGGGCATGTAACGTCTCACAGATTTTTTTTTGCTAAAATTTAAGACGTGCTGCACACAAAGAGCAGAGTTGACGAAAGCTGAATTAACTTTGAAGGAAGAAAAAGTATAGTGCTGGCTTACACTTCTATGTCATTTTTGGTTTAAAAAAAAGCTTCTAACTATTCTTCTGAGCAGGCAACAAACTTGCAGTAATTGTAAAAAGAAAACAATAAAATGTGATAGCACTCAAAGTAAGAGAATTACCTAAAAGACTCCAATACATCTACTGTCCTTTACACAGACTCAGCCAAATCCCGTTAATAAAACAGGTATTTTCCTCTTCCATCTTGCATCCAAAATTCTGTTGTTATCCTCAATGGCTGGGATAACCTGCCGTTCTAGAGCTCGTGGAAGCCTGCACAAAATGTTTTTCTCAATCCCTCGCTCAGCAGAGAGCACTCCTCTGGGTCTGAAATACAACACCGCGTGCGGGACACCCCCTCACCCCATCCTGCCCCTACAAATAAATCCCCCTCGGCCCGCGCACGCTGACGGCACTGAAGAATTTGGGCTGCAGAAATTAATTTCCCCGCGGCTCCTGCAGAGTTAATTGCGGGCTCGGGGCCCTTGGTTGTAAACTCTCGGAGGTGCTGACTCATCTTCTTGCATGCCTGTAAAGCACCATATTTCATTCCTCCACGCCCCCGACGCGCTACAGCGGTGTAGCAGCTCCTGGCTGCCTCGCACGCCCCGGCAGCACGCACCGCCGCGGCGCCTTCGTTAGCGCGGCGCGTTTGCTAACGCGCCGTGTTCGTTAGCGCGGCTTGGCAGCAGGGAAGTGACTCTGCGCTGGGCAATACGGGGCTCCAAGGCTGTAAGCCGATGCCACAAAATGGTTTGTAACACAATTGCCACCCTCTGATGAAATACGCTTTATTCCATTATATTAAGCTATTTCAGAACCAAAAGCGTGCAGCTGCCTTGTGTCCCAGTCCTGCGAGGCCGGGGGCCGTGGGGGGCTGCACCCCGGGCCGTCCCCAGCGCTCTGCCCCTGGCCGCGCCGTGGGCCGGCGCCGGTGGCCAAGCCCGGGGGACCCGGTGTGTCCGAGCGCGGCAGCGCAGGGAACCGGAGCGGCAGCTCTGCAGAGACGAGAGCCGCGCAGGGCCGGGCCGGTGCCGCCATCCCCGGGGGCTGGCAGGGGCCAAGCATCCGCACCCCAGCACCTGGGCTGGGCCGGACCGGGCCACGGCACGCTGGGCTGGGCTGAGCCGGACCGAACCGGGCCACGGCACGCTGGGCTGGGCTGGACTGAACCGGGCCATGGCACGCTGGGCTGGGCTGGACTGAACCGGACCGGGTCCACGGCAAGCTGGGCTGCGCTGGGCCGGACCGAACCGGACCGCATGCCGCCAGCCGGCCCCGCATCCAGAGGGGAACAACGCACCGCGCTGCGGCTTGCGGCACCGGGCCGGACCGGGCCAGGCTGAGCCGGGCAGAGCCGAGCCGAGCCGAGCCGAGCCGGACCGCACCGCACACGCCGCCCGCGGGGAACAATGCACCGCGCTGCGGCTCGGGCCGGGCAGAACCGAACCGAACCGAACCGCGCCGGGCCGGGCCCCCTCCCCATTGTCCCCGGCCGCCCCGCGCCGCGCCGCGCCGCGCCCCCCCGGGCGGCAGGAAGGGGAGGGGTCGCTCCCAGACAATGCCTCTCCGCCCCGACCCCCTCCCGGCCGGCCGGCAGGCTCCGCCCCCCCTCCCCATTGGCCGGCGGGGAATTTGGGGACCCCCCCGCCATCCCCCCCCGCCACCCCCCCCCGCCGGGAGCGCGCGCGCCGCATTGTGCCGGGGGCGCGCGGGGATGGGGGGGGCGGGGGCGCGCGCGGCCGCCGTCGGGGCCGCGCCTCGGGGGCTCCCCTTGTGTGTGTGCCTGCGCGGAGCCGCGGCCGCAGCGCAGCCCAGCCGGCCGCCATGGAGGAGCTGAGCAGCGTGGGAGAGCAGGTCTTCGCCGCCGAGTGCATCCTCAGCAAGCGGCTCCGCAAGGTGGGCCCCCCCGGCCCCCCCCGACCGACCGACCGCCCGCCCGCCCGCCGCCGCCCCCGGCCCGCCGCCGCCGCTAACCCGCCTCTCTGTCTCTCTCCCCCAGGGCAAGCTGGAGTACCTGGTGAAGTGGCGAGGCTGGTCCTCCAAGTGAGCGCGGGGGCCGGCGGGGCGCGGGGGGGGCGGGGGGGGGGGAGGCAGCCGCCCGGCGCCGCCTCGCCGCTTTTGTTCGGGCCGCGCCGCTCCTTTTGTTTACAAATAAGCGCGGCCGCGGGCCCGGCCCTCCCCGCGCCGCCGCGCGTGGCTCCGCTCCCCCCGCGGGCAGGCACCGGCTCCGCCGCCCCCCCTCCCCTCCTCCCGCCCGCTGAAACCGGAGCTCCCCCGGGATGCGCGGGGCTCGCCCCGACGGCGCGGCCCCCCGACGGCCGCCCCTACCTGCGCTCCTCGCGGCCGCCCTCCCTCTCCGCCCCGCCGTGCTCCTCCACCGGCGCCCGTGGCCGCTGGAGCTCCGGTCCCCCCGGGCGCCCTGGCTCGCCGCGTCCGTCCCCATCGCTGCCGCCCCCCCGGGCCGCGCCGCGCCGCGGAAACGGCCCGTTCGTCCTCGGATGAACCGCCCTGCCCGGTGCTGCGGCCGGCAGCGGAGGGGGGGCCGGGGAGCCGCCCGCGCCCCGCTAGTCCCCGTCCTCTGTTCCAGGCACAACAGCTGGGAACCTGAAGAGAACATCCTCGATCCAAGGCTCCTCCTCGCTTTCCAAAAGAAGTGAGCAAACTATAAATATTTCTAAACACATTACAAAGTCAATTAACTTCTAATTGGTCACTTGTGTAGTGGAAGTGCTGGAAACAACAGACCGAAGTGTGTCCTTTCTTCTGCGGCCGGTCTCTTTTGTTCACCTCTTGAAACTACAGTTCGGGTCCACCTAGGGCCATCTCCCCCAGGCTGTGTAAACACGAAGAATTTATGGTCCTGCACAATATGGTTTTGCACTCATTGTGCAGCGTGAGTGCACCAGCACTCAGCAGAAACTTTTAGCAGAAGTATCTCGTTCCCCATCGAGCAGTCGGCGCCTCGGCTGTACTTGGGGGTGACTGGGCCCGGGTGGGGAGACAGAGGCGGTGGGCTTGAAAAGGCACCAAAACATATTTATGGAGAACACAGTGATGAGGAAGTAACGGGTGGGAGAAAATGGTGTCCCCTGTAAGAGCTCGGGGTACTGTACGGAGCCGAGTTGAGAACTGCAATTGTTCCGCAGCTATTACAGATTAGGAATCGTGCATGGGGATAAAAAAAAGTAGCCAGCTGGCTACGTTAGGCACAGCTCTGCCAAATATTTTGGCTCCAGATTAATAAAATCATTAAAGTTTATGATAGGATTTAATTATAACTCGTTTGTGGATCCATTTTTTCAAGATTGGAATCTGGTGGTTATTGCAGACAGCACAATGTTTAATTAGCCATATGTATTCTAGCTTAACACTTTCCTTTTTAAATAGAGAAATGTGAAATAGTATAGTGACCTGAAAACATTTTCTGTACGATCACCTTGGGCTCTGCATGGCCGTCAGCCTGAGCTGCCACATCCAAATCGAGAGATGCACAAGAGCTAAAATGAACCCCGTGGAAAGAGAGAAGTTTTACAGAGAGCGCGTCTGCTTCTCCTCTGCGCAGAGGCTGTAAGACTTCTGACTCGGAGCAGAAGGGGAAGCGCAGCTCTAGAAGTGTACAAATAATGAATGGCTTACCGGGGACAATTCAGATGCTTCTGTTTTCCTGTTTCCGTTGTACGAGAAACGTTGCCATTTTCACTGTGAATTGGGAAAGCCACTGATTCAAGATGGGTAACTCGCTGTCTAGGGTATCGCTGACTGCTGGAAACTCCTTGCGGCAGCATGTTGTTGTAGCAAACAAGGATGCAAACAAACAACTCTCTCTTCACTGCCAGAACCATCTCAGTTTCCCTGACCGTCGCGGAGCGAAGGCTGGGAGGGAGCAGCTCAGGAAGTCGCTCTCAGTAGCAGGGTTACAAAAATCGATACCTCTCTTTCGCAGGCCTGTGACTGGCAGCCAGTGAAACAAAGGCACCAGGACTAGGATAACATTGGGAAGGTCTTGCCTGGCAAATGTTTTTTGCCTCTGCTAGCAGTTTGTAAATATATTTCGATCACCCACGCAGTTCAATCCCATGCTTTACGCGAAAGACTTTCCCGTTCCTCTCTCCTCCAGTGTATCAGGGCAAATGCTTGCTTGCTGAATCCTGATGTTCAGACCTTTGTTCTAGGGCCACAATTTTTATAATCCTTCCCTCAGTTTGTAGTTCTTTTCCTTACGTTGCATCACATTCAGGGCCTTTCCGAGTCTCCCAGCCTGCAGCAGGTCATCTAGCAGAGCAATGCTTCTCAAATCGCAGCGGCAGCTTTGCGGTATTTTCATTCAAAAGCCTCTGCTAAGGTGCACAGCAGTCTGAGAAACTTTAAGTACTGGCAGTGATGTGTGGCCCTGAAAGGTTGGAAGTGGTTGTGGGAGGGACGAACACTACCCCCACGCTTCCGTGCTTTCCCAGGAGCTCAGTCCTACTGCGAGGACGTCCCTTCTCTTCAGCTAATTCGGTTTCTTGTGCGGCACTGCAGAGGCTGACAGCTGCTGCTGCCGTGGCCAGATTGGCTGCTATAAAAGCTTCACACACCGTCTGTACCAGGAGTTTCTACACCAGTGACCTGCAGCTGCTCCTTCGGGATAGACGGTTCATGCATGGCGTGGGAGGGATTTCACCGTGCAAGTCCCCCGGTTCCAGGAGAGTTCTTGGGGCTCAGTTGCCCTTCTGCTGCGCTTAGATGCGGTACGTCCACAGCAAACAGCACGGGCTCAAGTAAGCGGTGTGCCTGAAGCCTGTAAGATTGTCATGTGTTGATAGAGGTGACGAGACACCTGCCCACACGTGCATATATGCTGCTGCTCAGACAGGAGCTGAACCTACAGCCCTCCCAGCAAGGTCTGCTCTCAGTGGCAGAAGAAAGAGAGGAACCAGGCTGGTTTTGTTGTTTTTAGGGTTTTTTCCCTGCAAGTATTGTCCTTAATCAGTGTTTTTCCAGGGAACACGAGAAAGAGGTGCAGAACCGGAAGAGAGGCAAGCGACCCAGGGGCAGGCCCAGGAAGCACGTGGTAAGTCCCAGTGGTAGTGGGAATCCGCAGCCGGGGCTGCTCCCCAGAGCTTCTTACCTTGACAGGCGCCAGCAGCTCCTGTCCCGCAACACAGTGTCGCGGATGCTAAACCTCCGGAGACCCCGGTTTAGAGGTTTTGAAGACCGACGCGACGGGTAGGTGGAGGAGGAGGCTAGCAAGGAGGACTTCTCTTCATTGTTGGTCTGGCAATGGTGTAAAAGGAAACAGAAGCGTTCCACGGCACCGCAGTTCCACGTGGTATTTAAGCCTTTTCTGTTTTGTAGTGCATGCTCGCTGAGTCGTTCCAAGGCAGAGGCCACGTATCATCTAGGACTGGCAGAGCAGAGAGTGCATGGAAATAGCCTGTGCGTTTGAGGCACCTGGCCTGGCAAAGCTGAAAAGTGTGCGGTACCCATGACTGTTCTTAGATAATTTCTGTTAACTCTTTCTCTGTCCCCTCTTTATTGCTTCACAGGAACCAGAGATGCCTCCAAAAACCAAGTCAAGTAGCTCCTCCTCCTCAACATCCTCCTCTTCTTCTTCCTCTGAAGAAGAGGATGAAAGTGACCTGGAAGCGAAGAGAGGTCCTCGAGGCAGAGAGACTCACCCAGTACCTCAGAAGAAAGCCCAGATCCTGGTTGCAAAGCCAGATACGAAAGACAGTTCCCGAAAGAAGCGTGGACGGAAACCTCTTCCCCCGGAGCAGAAAGCAGCTCGACGGACCGTGAACCTGACAAAAGTGCTAAAAACGTCGCGGAAGGAGGCGGGCGGCAGCGCCAAATTGATGGGGAAAGTGCAGCCCCAGCACAGCGCGCAGGGCGCGGGGATCGCCGTGCTGAAGGACGCCCCGGGCACGCTGGCCGGACTCAGCTCGGCGTCGTCCGCGGAAAACCTGCCCAGCATGATGAAGAGCGGTTCCACGAGCCCGAGCCGGGCCATCAGCTGGCAGAGCTCGATCGTGCACTACATGAACAGGATGTCCCAAAACCAGAACTCGGCGGAGACCTCACCCCTGGGCAGGCTGGCGCTGAAGTCACAGGCATCCAGTAAGAGCGGCTTAGGGTTGGACTTAAAAATGAGGAACCAGAAAGGGTCTGGGGAGCTCGGGCTGAACATACAGGGACCCAAAACTGCTAAGGGTCCTAGCGGCGGTGCTGGGGGGGACCAGAAATCAGGGTTTGCTGCAGGAGCCCAAATACTACACAACGGCAGCAAGGCGCCCGTGAGTTCATCTGTTCCTGGCAGCCAGTTGGCGTCCAGTCAGGAGCTGAACCTCCAAGCCTTAAACTTGCAGAGTGTCAAAAACGGGCAGAATCCAGCCGGCGGAAGCAGCCTCTCTCGTCACGTTTGCAACGCTCTCTCCAAAAGCTCCGGCAGCACGGCTGCGAGCATGGGTGCTGCCATCGGGAAGGGTGGCGGAGCGGGTGCCGGACTGAATGTTACGAGCAGCGGGGTGCTCTCGGGGGGGGACGGCTGCAAGGGCGACAAGCAAGCACACAGGGCAGTCGCTGGCGAGAGGGACTCGGCCAAAAGTGGTGCAGCTGGCATGCCAGAGGGGCACGCAGCCGCGGAGAACCGCAAGCCAGGAGCCCTTTCTGAAGTGAGCACGGGCGAAGAGACCAGCTCGGATTCCGATCGGGATTCTGCTTCCTTCCCTGGCGTGGGGCAGAACATGTCCGTTTCGATCCAGACCAGCCAGGACTGGAAGCCCACCCGCAGCCTCATCGAGCACGTCTTTGTCACAGATGTCACAGCTAACCTGATCACAGTGACAGTCAAGGAGTCCCCTACCAGCGTGGGTTTTTTCAACCTACGGCAGTACTGAGCCAGGGAGCGCGAGACGAGAGAGAAGGTTCCTTCAGCCTCTCCCTTAGCTTTGCCCAGCTCTCCCATCAGGTTTTTCTTTCTTTAAGTGAATGCCATGTGCGGAGGTGAAAATCCTGCCCTGCCCCTCTCGGCAGCCGGCCGGGAGCAGTGCCTTTGTATTCTGCAATGAGGCGTCCTGTGCTGCAGCCGGTGCTGTCTCGGACGCTGTCTGTAGCATCTTGGAGACCTCCTGAGACCTCCTGAGACTTGTGTTCAGGGGGGCTAAGAAGAAAGCTGCAGTGAAACCTGTTCAGAACTGCCAGGGAACAAGATGGATTCCGCCTTGCTTTTTCTTCCTCCTCCTTTACAGCAGGTGCCCCCAGATGGGGTGTAATTATTGCCATTCCCCAGACGCAGAGGTGCTCGTGCTGCTGGGAGGTGACAGGCTGGCACGTTTCGAGCCAGGTTTCACTGTACCTGGTTTCTTTGCTTTACAGCTTGAAATGGCAGAACACAAGGTTTGCAGCTCTCTGGCAGTAGCGAGGGGTGTGGAGATGCTGTGTAACAGGCTTATACTCGGAAGAGGAAAAGGAGTTCCTTTTCTTTCCTCTAGGCTCTCCGTGAAGCTGTCTGTGAGCCGTTAGGACAGTCGCAAGTCAATCCAAATGAGACAGCCAATGTCCCCCGCATGCAGAGGGCTGCTGGGGGGTAGCTGTAGTATGGGGGTTTTTCAGGGTACATTAAGCCCAGCCGCCCTCCTGGGCTAGGTCAGTTCCAATGATGGTGAAGTCCACAGCGTTTCTGTTGTGATTTCCAGCTGATATGGATCTATTGTTTACATTTTTTATTAAAAAAAAATCGTTTTTTTGGAGGGAGGGGAATAAACTCGGCCCTCACCGTCTCGGAAGGACGGAATCCTGGATGCCCCTGACGAGACACGGCGTCAAGGGCAGCTCTCGCAGAGCGGCGGGGGGCCGCAGGAGATGCCTCCTTGCTGCCCGGAGTGGGTCCTCGCTCGGAAGGGGGAGAGCCAGCGTGAGCTGCTCCTTTCTTTGCAGTGACTTGGCTTTCAGATGAAAGAGCAGCCCGAGTCCAGAAGATTAATTGTTGTACAGCCCAGTGAGCCTCAGAGCCACTCCTCTGCCTTGTCCCAGCATCGCTACCATTTTACCTCCACATTCAGCAGTTTCCAGGCACTTGCAGGGATCAAGTTGGGGATGGTTTTTTTTTTTTTTTTTTTTAAAGTCCTGCAGAACATGCAAACGCTCCTGACGGTGATCAGGCTGTTACTCGGACTTGCAGTTGTCTTTGAGGTTAGTGCTGAAGCTCAGCTAAAAACCAGAGCTTGCGAAGAGACGGGGGGGTCGCCGAGCTCCTGCTGCTGGCAGGCCGGGGCCCCCGCGGAGGCCAGCTGGGCTCGGCACTGCAGGCAGGTCGCGCGCCTCGGCCGCTTGCGGGGTTTCGGTTATGCTGATCGTTTACCTTTCTCTCCAACCGGAGGGCTCCGAAGCCGGCGGAGGACAACACGTGCCCAGGTTGTCTGGAGCAGCGGGACGGGACGGGGAGCAGAGGCTGAGCAGGAACAAAGGCCCCGGGAAGGGCAGCCGGAGTCGCCCGCGGCTCCCACCCTCGGCCGTTCCCCGAGGAGCAGCAGGGCCTTCTGCAGCCGTTCTCCTTTGTCTTTCCATCCTGTGCCAGCAGCAGGGTTGTTAATTTTGGCTTGTAATTGCAACCAATAATGGCTTTTTTACTGAGGTCTTTTTCCCTATTATAGATTACTCTTACAAGCCAAAATTAACAGCACTAGTTCAGACAAAGTTCAGTAGCATTTGAGGTCATTTTCTTTTATTTCTGTTAATGCTCAGCTCCTTTTTCAGAGAAGAGAAAATGCCTGCGATCTGTCAGGTCTCTCTGGATACGTAATTTGGAAGTGCCTCCCAAGGTCTCTGCTGTAAGTGTCTCCCGGGGGGGTGTCCAGTGCGTCTGCCTGTTTAGCTACTGCTTCCGTGTGGATCATTCGCTTTCTAGCTCACTGATCTGGCGCAAGGACATGCATCTTATTTTGCCACAGACTGGGGCACTTGTAGTATTGGTACAGAGCGATGCAGCGAGGTAAATGGACCAAACTAGGGGTACACGTATTTCTGAAACCCTTGCGTCCGTCAGACACTGCGGTCAGGTTGGAAATGCTGCCTCCCAGGCTGCTGGCTCGTGGCCGTGCAACTCTCAGGTGGAAGGAAAGCTCAGCAGTGGTTGCACTTGCTGCTTGGTTGTTAAAGGGATGGTTGTTCCCCGAGTGGTAGCTGCAGCCATTGCCAGGAAAGACTCCTGTGATCTAGAAACAGTTTCCTTTAGATTTTGTATTTATTTTGCAGCCCTCCTGTTGGTCACGGCTTTGGTTTTGTTGTCTTATGGAGCCTAAGTTTGGGGTCCTGCATGAGTTGACAGCATGCCTTCCATTCGGCGGCGGGGGTGTATTTTTGCCTTTGAACAGCGTCTGTGTAGACTGCTTGGGAGTCTTCAGTTCTTCTCTTGCGCAGCCTCCCAGCCTTGAATGTCACTTCGCCGCTGTGTCAGCCTGCTTGGGGCTAGAGGGCTTTGCATCCAGTTGCCTGCAAAAGGACTTGTGCAGCCTTGAGTCCGCAGCTGGCTGCACTTCCCCGAAACGTGCTGTGCTTGGCTTTGGGAGGCAAAGGGCCACGTGGAAAGAAATGAGCATTGTCCATGAAGGAGGTTCCCGAAGGACCAGGTCTCCTTGGAACTCCGTGATGCCAAAATGTCGCAGTCTGTTCTGTTTACCTTGTAGTTTTTAACGTTACCAAACAAACTACAGTTGCTTTGAGAAGTCCAAGGAAATGTTAGTCTGTGGTTGCAGAACTGAGCGCTCCAGGCACGGCCTTCGCTAGGTGTTCTCTCGTGCTGGGGACATGAGCGTCTGCAGGGAAGAACCAAGGGATTGCCGGGGTCTCGGAGGAAAGCCTGGCTCCCTTCCCCACTCACCAAATATTTGCTAGTTGGCCTTTCCTTTGCAAATCCAAACTGAATGACAATGTGCCTTTTGGAACTGTCCTTATTTCAGGCTTGTCTGTGGCGTTGGTCCCGTGACAGGTTTGTGCCTATGCAAAGCTGGGTGGCCATGGGGTCCCGCGGGCAGCTGCGACGCCGACGGGCAGAGGCGCTCCCGGTCCTCGGTGTGGCAGCCGGCAGTCCCGCGGGGCCCTCCAGCGCTGCAGGAGCCGGTCGAACGCTCCCGGAGAAGACGCGGGCTCGGCAGGGATGCTCTTGCTGAGAATAGGATGTGGGGGCTGGTGCGTCCAAGCAACCCGCCAAAGTGCTGGGGGGAGAAAAAAGCCTTTGAGGATGGTCTTGGAAAGGGTCAGGCCCTGAGAGTCCGTAACGAGGGACGGAAACGAGAGGCGGTGGCGGCGGGGCTCGCGGCTGAGCCGTGGCGGTGCGAGGGGGCTGGGCCGGCCCGCAGGGCCCCGGCGCTCCGCGGGAAGCCCCGAGCTCCCGGCGCTGCAGGTGCGCTGCGCTCGCCGCAGACCCGCCCGGAGCGGGCTGCTCCCTCCAGAGCACCCTGCAACAACTCAGACACGTTTTCCCATCCGCTGGCTCCTTCGGGGCCAAAGTGAAGTTTCCCAGGGCCCTGGGCTTGTGCCCGGGAGGCCGAACATCTCGGCAGCGAGTGGCTTTGTTCTTCGTCGCCCGCCGTCCACAGACGTTTCCTCTCTCGGTGGCGGAAGGGCTCTGCTGTTTCCCACTCTTGCTATTGTGCCTTTCTGTTAACCAGCAGGTTTGATTCCAAAGTTTTAAGGATGGTGAAAATGATAATCCAGAAATTTCGCTAAACTTCATCTCATCCTGTCCTTCCCCAACCCCCTTTCCGACCTCACGTTTCAGGATCTCGCCTCTCCCAGCACCGCTGGTGTGTGTTTGAGTGAGTTTCACGCTGAAGTTTGCCTCTCAAAGGCACATTATGTGAGTAACTTAATGTAATCTTTTGTGGACAGAGGTTGAAAGCTGGTGCAAAGTGTGTTTACCAGTCAATACCATTAGTATTCAAGGTCTACCGTTTTTATTTTTTATTCTTTTTTAAGTTTGCTGCTATGGGTTTGAGTGTTTAGCTGTATGTCAAACAGCCAATTAAAGGTTTGTCACTTGTCATTTTCTAAGGGGTTTCCGATGTGGAAAGTCCTGCAGTATTTGTATATTGAATGGATATTTTCTCCAGGCATAATCTGGTTAAGTATACTTGTTGTTTTCCATTGGACTGGAAGAGGTGGCCAATTCAGTCATCTTCCTTAGAAGTTTAGTATATTTTTATATATATATTTTGTACCAAAAAACTGGAGTTTGTGGAGGATTGGGGATGGTTTGGGGGGGTTGTTTTGCTTTGAGTTTCTGATCTGGGTGTGAAGGGCTCCGGAGCTGGAGAGAGAAGGTTTTTACTGAAAGAAATTGAGGGATGGATGAAAACAAACAATTGTTCTTGTAACTTGTGCCAGTCACTGGTCTGATTTGTATGTTTTAATTAAAGAGAGAGCCAAATCGTTCCTGTATGACACTTATAATTGCTTTAAACTACAGCTGTTTGTTTGCTTTTATTTTCAGAGAACAAAAGTTGGAGATGTTATTACCCTGGGAAAGCTTAAGTCCTTTGTTGGGGCAGGACAGCCGCCCAGCCCGCACCGTAACGAGGGGCTGCCCTGGCCCGAGCCTTGACTTGCTCGCGTTTTGTGATACGTGTTTTCTAGTACTTTGGGACGTTAACGCTAGTTTAGACTCGAGACCTCTAGGCTGCTCCTAATTTATTTCGCAGGAAAACACTAGAAGATGGTATGTCAGGCGTTTTCTTTTTGTATAACTTTTCCACTGCTGTTTTTTTAGTATATCAATAAATATTTTTTTAAACTTTCCAGCCTGCTGTGGTCACTGCTCCGAGCGCACCTGGCCGCTCGAGGGACGCGCCCCGACCCTGCCTCGCCCGGGGCGGCTGGCAGCAGAGCGGGAGCCGGCCGCGGCCCTGCCAGGCTGCCTCCTCCCGGGGCAGGGGACCCCCCCCCCCGCGGCCCCGGGACCCCCGCCCGGAGGCTCCGGGAGCCCCGGCCCGGTGCGCTGCCGACGGACCCGGGGGCCGGCGCTGGGGCTGCGCGGGGCGGCACCGTGGCTCCGGCGGCGCCGTGGGGGGAGCTCAGGACCCCCCGGACCCCCCCCCCCGAGGGACGCGGCCCCCCGCCCCTCCCCGGTCCCAGGCTCCTACCGGGCAGCGGGAGGCTCCGCGCGGGCCGCCGGGCTCTGCTGCGGGCTAGAGCCGGAGCCGGAGCCGGAGCTGCGCCCGCCCAGGTGTCTCCGCTCTGCCCCGCGCCCAGCGGCCGCCCCACACGTGCGGGCGGCGGTGCCGCCCCCGCGGCCGCGGAAGGAGCCGCGGAAGGAGCCGCGGCGGGCGGCCTGGGGAGGGCACCGGCAGCGGCACCTCCGCGGGACCCCGGCGGCGACGCGGCCCCCGAGGCAGGCGGAGGCCCCGGGCCCGCAGCGCCGCCGTCGGGGCTCCCGTCGGGGCGGCCGCCGTCGCGCGGGGCCTTCGGGCTGCGGCCGTGCCGGGG